>NC_062214.1:44647998-44951028 GCF_902686445.1 Sciurus carolinensis
TAAAAACATGCTTACATTGCTGCTTGTTGATTTTTTTTAAGTGTTAGACATTACTTTTGGGTTCCATACTACAAAAGGTGAAGATTTAATCTCCTTTTTAAAAACTATTTTAATTTGTGTATTATGGTTATATATAATACTGTGGTTCATTTTGACAAGTTCCTAAATGCATATAACATAATTTACTTCAAGATTTAACCTTCTTAGATAGGGTCCTCTCCATGTGGCAACCTGGTCCTTTTATTGGAGGGATGCACAAAATGTGAATATTTGTAAGACTTTTCTCTTGGGTCAGATGGTTATCCTCACAACAAAATTCTCTGATATTCACCTGGGTTGCAGAGAGGGATAAATCTAGCTGCCAGCATTCCGGGAGCTAAGCAGGCAAGAGGGCTATTGGGCTTTCATCTTTTAGTACTCCAATTTGTTTATATCAATTAATTTTTACTGGTGCATTATAATTATGCATACTGGTGGGATTTGTTGTGATAGAAATACATGCACATAATTTGATCAATTTCATTCCCTAGTACCTCACCTTTCCTCCCTTCCTCCCTCCATATTCCAATTCCGGAGAGTGAGGCAAAGTTGGGATGTCATTTGTCTCCCCTTTCTGCTTCGCTCTCTGTGCTCCCAGGACAGGGCACAACTTCTTGGTTCCCATCTTGTCCCCTCAGTCACACCTGCTGTCTTATAGGGATAAGGGGAGCCTTGCCAGATTCTGTCCCAGGAATCAATTATCAATTGCCTTTCTACTTGATTTTTCTGCCAGCAGTAGCTTAAGTCTTCTTTTACTTTCTGCTAAAGGTTTTTTTTTTTTTTTTTTTGGCGGGGAGTGGGGTGCAGTGCTACTGGATTGAACTCAGGGGCACTTGACCGCTGAGTCACGTCCCCAACCTTATTTTGTATTTTATTTAGAGACAGGGTCTCACTGAGTTGCTTAGCGCCTCGCTTTTGCTGAGGTTGACTTTGCACTAGAGATCCTCCTGCCTCAACCTCCCAAACCACTGGAATTACAGGCATGTGCCACCGCATCCCATCGCTAAATACATTGTTGTAGCATCAAAATGTTGTTGCCCAGTTTCACTGGCTCTTCTCTTCTTCTGATTTCTTTGTCTTATGAATTTAGGCCCTTTTTAAAAAAAAAAATTCTTTTTAAATTCTCTTTTATTCTTATTTTAGTGAGGTGGTACAAAAGAGATGTAAACACCCTGCCTTACTTAATTGAAAGCTGTCATCCATTTTTAATTTCCATGGTGAATGCATTTGAACATCCTAGTTAGCAAAACTGAAAATAGATTATTATATTTATGGTCAGGATCAATGCATTCATCCTGTCCAGTGATTATTTTATAAAAAATAAAACTTTTAAATGAAGGCATCCAAGCTGTTTTATTGTCAAGCACGTTACCTAGACATATCAAAATATCTATTTACAGTGCACTTTGTGCTTTCCCCGTAATCTGAAAGAAAGGAAACAGAGCAATAACAGATGAAGCACTAAGCTGTTTGCTTGTTTTAAATGTGGAATTTTGCAATGATGGATGTGAATCTGGGTCAGCACTATTTACAGAGAGCACATGGTGTTTTGTTTCAATGAGCAGGAAAATGTTTTGTGATTAAATGTGGTAAAAGCTTGTAGTTTTTTCCAACTAAGCAGTAAAAGGAATTACTCAACGTAAAATGATAAATAAAAAGTTCTATGAGTCATCTTTAATGTAGGGAAAATGTGCAGCTGGGACAGAAACTGTGTTTTCCTGCATGTTAAAAATAAAATTGAATGCACTGAAATGGAAATTGATAACAGCATGTCTGAGAAGCCCAAATAACTGTGGGACTCACAGGGACTTTAAGGTACTTTGTACTTCTCAAATAAAAATACTGAAATAGTGACAACAATAATGTAAAGGCCATGTTTTTTTGAAGTCAGGTTTATTAAGGCATAACTTACATTCAGTAAAATTCACTTTTGTAGTATACATTCTATGAATTTTGTTGACAGACACATTCGGTCATGTTGCCACAATTATTACCAGTCCATCTTCCCCTCCCCAATTCCCTAGTGCTCTCCCCAACCCAGTCCCAAGAAGCCACTGATTTATACTGATTTATTTTCTGTTCCTCTAATTCTGCCTTTTCCAAAATGTCATATAAATGGAATCATCCTGTAGGTAGACTTTTGACTGGCTTCAATAGTCACGTATAGTTTTTATAAGAACATAAATTTTTCATATTTCTGGGCCAAATGCCCAGGAGTTCAACTGCTGAGTTAGATGGTAGTTACATGTTCAGTGTATAAAGAAACTACTAAGTTGTTTTCCAAAAAGACAATACCACCTTACATTCCTTACAAATGAGTGATTCAATTTGAATTCTGGGGTAAATTTCAGTGGTAAACTGCTGACATTTTCATGTATACATTATAAGAAATGTTTTACTTCTGGAAGTGTTGTATTTGACACTCCAATATAAATTCACTAACAACAACAACAACAAAAACCCCTCATATTGGCCTTATTCTTTTTCCCCAGAAACTTTAAACACAAGACAACAATGGAGCAATTATGTTTACAAAATTCTGGAAGAGAGAACATGGAATCCATGAATATTCGGTCAATATTCCATTCAGGCATTCTGAATAATCAAGGAAACTCTGGAGAGTACCAACACCCAGGAGACATGAGGAAAAACAAAGTAAAGCAAACAAAGAAAAAACTCTGTAAAGAAACCCAGTCACCCATAAACAAACCAAAGAGAAGAATGGAATGGGAAAATTCTAATAAAAAATGGTGATGAGTGTAACATCTACTCAGTTACAGACTTAAAATGAAACAAGTGGGAGACAGAGTTGTGACACAGATATATAAATCCTGAAAAGTGACAATAATACAACCAACATAGAGGAGGTGATAAAAATGATATCAGCTCATCTTTCATTACTGAGTATGCTCAGTTGAAATTTATATTATTAAACGTGATTTCAATCTCAATGATTTTAGTAAAAGGTTGAAATCATATTTCATATATACATATTACATTCTTAAACTTAGAGGAAACCTTGGTACCAATATTTCTGTGTACTCAGCAATCTCTTTGGTCTTCCTTCTTTTCTTCTTCTGATAAATTCAAGGAAACTTAAAGAAATACCTTTTTATTTTTAATTTTTATTCTTTTTAAAGAAGTTCCTTTTATTTAATATTAACCTGTGTAATCTGAATCCCTTTTATGTAAAAGTCTTTCTCAGTCCCTTTAAACTACATTAAGAGATGTCTGAAATTCTTGGAAGATTAAACATGCCTTATTCTTGGGAGGTAGAATGTCGAGTAATTTGTTACTTTCTTCTTTGAACATTTCCATAAGTCTTCAATTTATTAATATGTGCATATATTCCTTTTATTAAAACAGCACAGGCTTTTAAAAATATAAATAGTGCTCATTTGTAAAACCCTTCCAAACAAAAGTGTGTCACATGTACTCTGATGGCTGGAGCACAGTAGGACAAAAGGGAGGTGGCTTCAAAAGTCACATGCATCTGATATAAGTTACTTATCAGGTCATGTGAGCAACATGCTATCATTCCTGAGCTAAGCATGTTAAGGAGTCTATGGCTGAGGATTTTCCCTCTCCTCTAGTTTACATTCCAAGATTTCAGTTCTTAAATATGCCAAATACTTCATGTCATTGATTTTCCTTAAAGGAAAATTGTTGATTTCACTTAAAGGTGGCAAGTACTGTTCTAAGTGCTTTACAAATATTAACTTATCAAATCCTCATAACAGTCCCATGAGGTAGATTCTATGACTATGGACCTTTTACAGATTTGGAAACTGAGGCATAGAGATATGAAATAATTTAGTTGATAATGTGAATACCATTTGTAAACTAAGTATGATAGTGTCTTCAATATAGCCAGAATGCATCTTTCTTTCAACCATTCAACAGATACTTGCTGGGCACTTACTGGTCACCCTCGGGGGTGCTAATTCATAGAAGGTGCTTAGCTAAGGGTATTGATAACTACTTTAAAATAAGTAGACATAAAGGGAGAGAAGCAAGCTCCAACTTGTTTCCAGGATATTCTCTGTGCTCTCATGCATGTTCTCATGTTTTGCCATTGCTGTAGTTATGGGATAGTGCTGATCTATGGCTCAAAATGATAATTCTGAATTACAGTTTCTATCAGAGGTTGTAATATGATGACACAACGCATCCAGTACTCTCAGGTCTGTCTTTGTGCTAAATCCACAGATTTTTTTTTTTTATCCAATCAAAATCCTATGTCATTAGTTATATAGGTACAAAGATAGCTATAAATCTCTGATGTTTATAGTGCTAATAAATCAGAACCAGAGAAAAATTGTGATAACCATCAAAACTTCACAATTAATAAGATTAAAATCAACACTTAGTTCATGTCAGAAACAATTATGAAGCTTTGACATGACCTCCACCCCCAAAAAATGTAGAACTGGGTGTCTCGTCCTGTAGAATCTTCCAGATTTTCTCTTTTATTTTCTTTTACCTGTTTTACAAATCTGCAAGCTGTAGAAGCTGTAGGATATTGATAGTGATGAAAACTTTCTTCTCCACAAAAATATAAATGCATCATATTGTGTCCAGTGGAGATGCACTGGATGACTAAGCAGTCAACATTGACCAGTTTTACACCTATCTGTGTATACATTTCAGTAGTCCTGAGTGCCTCGTGCATTTAAAATTCTTGGAACTGGCTGTCACATCTTACTTGTTCTTTCACTAACAAATGAGTCAACATCTTTGACATAAGTTCATTTTACATTTGTATAAGAATCACAATTTTGCCTTTTCTAAAAATTATTCTTTTTTTTTGGCGGTGCTGGGGATTGAACCCAGAGCCTTGAGCATGCAAGGCAAGCACTCTACCGACTGAACTATCTCCCCAGCCCTAAAAATTGTTCTTTAACATTTATTTAATGCGACACATTTTACTGATAGGAAATTGCCTCTATAATTTCTCTTCATTTAAATGCTTAGCAGGCAGTAACTGAGCTCATGGTTTCACATTCTGCCCTCCTATGGCACTTGCAGTACCTGTGGTCATGAATTTGAAACTCCTAGGGGTTATTACATTTGCATTTATATTCATACATAGTTGAGATTTTGGAAACAATGCCTGGAGATGAGCTTGGATCTTGGAGATTCTTGTTATTGGGGTTATCTACTTCTTCAACCATTTGATTTCTCTTTTTCTGCCATGCCTGGGCCATAAGTGTGGGCAGGGGGTTTCTGTGGAATAACTTGGGCCACAAATAATTAGGGATGTGAGGGGCTTGGAATTGACACTTCTTTTTGATTAGTTATTTGACTTGGTTTGACCTCTGCAATCTATCCCCCAAGACCATTTCAACTGTTGCTCAGAAAGGGGGTAGAAGGGAAAGAATCTCCCAAATCAAGCAGGATGTGCTAATTTCTTAATCTTTGTACCTTTGTTGTCTACTTTGGTAGCCACTACCCATGGAGCTGTTGGATGCCTAAATTTTGGCTGGTGTGACTGAAGAATGGAATTTTAAACTTTTAACTTACATTTAAAAACTGAAATTCAATCCAGTTATTTGAAAATAATATGTTTGGGATCATTTGAATGTGTGAATCTCCTTTTTCATCATACATTTTATGAAATCAAAATTTAGAGCAAGTATTTGCCATGTTGATCATTATTTCAAGTTGAAATATGCTGCAAATGGAAAATACACACCATATTTCAAAGTCTTAGCACTAAAAAAAGAAAATATTCTATTAATACCTTGTGTATATTTTAGGTATATTGGGTAAAATAAAATATATTCTTAATATTAACCAAGTGTGGCAATATAGGCCTGCAATCCCAGCTACTCAATTGGCTGAGGCAGTAGGATCGCAAGTCAATCAGTCACTTAGTGAGACCCTGTCTCAAAATAAAATTTTAAAGGACTTGGTATGTATATAGCTCAGTGGTAAAGTGTTTGCTTGGCATGTATGAGTATCTGGTGTTTAACATCCAGCACCGCAAAAAATAAAAAATAAATTTTATGTTTTTAAACTTGGTACTATAAAAGATCAGATCACACTCGCGGTTCGCATCTTTGGGTAGGGATACCCTGGATGGAGAATCCTCCCATTTCTTTTTAACCTGGTTTGCTATGGGGTTCCCCTGTGAATCTGAACCTCTCGTGCTTTGGTTTCCTAATCCCTGACAGAGTTTTTCTCCTTCCTAGGTGATTACACTGCCTATCAGTCGCTCCCGTAGAGCGGTTTGATAGTTCTGGGTACCAACAGTATCCTCCACTTCCCACCTGTCTGCTCCGCCGCCCAGAGACCTTACATGAGTGGTCTTGCAACTTTTGACTATGGCCGCCAGAGGGAGCTGCGTCGCTGCCGTTGCTGCCAACCAACCTGAGACCCGGAAGTAGTTTTCCTCGCGCGCGGGGCGACTTCCGGCGGGGTGAGCACAGGGTCGAGACTAGCCGGCTTTCTCGGGTGGTGGCGGTGGCGAGATGACCACGCTCCGGGCCTTCACCTGCGACGACTTGTTTCGCTTCAACAACATGTGAGTGAGACGCGCCCTGAGCCGGCAGCTCCTGGCTGGGCCCCACTTCCGGGACTGCCAGCTCTGTCCCTAGCTGTGCCCCCGGCTGGACCCCCTCACCCAGGCCGGGGCCTGGGGGAGTCACCCCAGCCGGCAGACTCAGGCGTCTTCTTCGGGGCTGCGGGGGTCCGAGGCCTGATGGACCCGGGACTGATTGCGCGCTAGCATTGGTGACCTCAGCCAAGGCACTTAAATAAACTTCATTCTTTAACCCTGCGCGCTCCTGGCTACCGGGCAACGCCGTGGCCGACTCCGGGTCGTTGTCAGAATGCGCTGGGGTGATGGAGCGAGGTGGGCAAGCGATCCCTAGCCGGCGGCCTGGGCTCAACGCTTGGTTCTGCTACTTACAGCTTAGTGACTTTTGGGTGCCGTGGACACTCTAAAGTACCCGCGGCGGAGGATGTTGTGAGGTTCCGACCGAGGTCAATAGCTAAGTGTTTGTTGGGAACAAATCCATTGGTTAAATTGTATCTTATGAAGTAACATTGTCATCATTGTGTCCCACCGCAGCAGGTGATGTCGCAGTCGTTGTGTTTGAACGTTTAGTTACTGTATCTGCGCATCCCCGGAGTAGACAACTTTTTTTTCTGTTGAGGAGTCCAGGAAGAGGGCAGATCATTGTGGAGATCCACTGTATGCAGAGACCTGGGTGCAGTTTCTTTCATTCTGAGTTAAGGCAAGACCTGTGACTTGCAAGTACTTTTTTTTTTTTTTTTTTTTTAAGAAAATAGTTTATCATCAAAATTCCTGAATACTTAGAAGAGTTGAAAGAATTTTACCTTGAGATCCTATAGATACCACCTGTATATTTACAGTTTAAATTTTACTTCACTGGTCTTATCACACTTTTGTCCATCTGTTAGTCAGCTTCCACTTTTAAAAACAACAGTGCAGTAAGTGAAAACTAAGGACCAGTGGTTCAGATTTCAGTGTTAGGAACATGAAAAAAAACTTTAGGATGAGGTGGCTAGGAACATCTTAAAGAGTAAGACTTGAAGGATGTGGAAAATGTGGGGAAGGAGGAAGTTTGTTCTGGAGAAGGGTATTCTAGTCAGACTGCTGGGATCAGTGTAAATTATAATAGTTGATTTCTGTAACTGCACAGTCAGAAACCGGTGAAGCTGGTCTTTGGATCCATTGTAGAGAGGTTTAAACTTGATTCAACTGGAAGAATTTTATGTTCGGCCTGACTGTTGTTGATTTCTCACTGTCCCCTACACACCTGTTCTGAAAGCTCACTTAATTCACACAATTCTGTGTTGTGCTGACATCATTTTTTTTTTTTTTTTTAATAAGTAAAGTAAGGTATTGCAAGCTTACATGAATTGCCCCAAGTGATTGAACCCTTAAGTGGGAATGGGTGGATCCAGGAATCTTATCCAAGGAGATTGACCCTGGTGGTTCTTAAAAAGTTGATCCCTGACTATAGTGACTGTTTGTAAAAGCAAATTCTCTGTTGTTTAAGACCACTGTTCTGAGGACTAATACAAGTCCCTTGGTATCCATGGGGGATTTGTTTTAGGATCCAACATGGATACCAAAATCCAATGATGATCAAGTTCCTTATTTACATTGGCATACTATTTGCATATAACCTTTGTTCCCCCCCACACTTTAAATTATCTCTGAATTACTTACAATGCTTCATATGAATGTCTTATAAATAGTTGCTTTACTGGGTTATTTGGGGACTGATGACCAAAAAAGTCTACATTTAAAGGTACGGATGCAATGTTTTTTCACATATTTTCAGTCCAAAGTTGGTTGAATCCAAGGATGCAGAACCCACAGATATGGAAGGCAGACTGAACTCTTAACCAGTGTGCTTTGTGGGGTGTGAGGTGATTAGAGGAAGTGAACCAGGCAGGTAAGCCACTTAGGAGTCCTTGGCAATGGCCCAGAGATGATGACTTGACAAAGGCTCAGGTTTAGGAGGTGCAGATGGGAGGTGACATGGTGGCTGAAGTTTCAGGAATAGACAAGGCAAAGCTTCTTGGAGAATCACAAAGATTTAGAGAGACAATATTGTCTTATATGAAAATAAATAAAGTAGAAGGATATACTCATGAGCACGATAATCAAACTTTAGATTTCAGATCACCTGACTTGCTAAGGCCTCTTCAGATATACCAATAAGGTGTATGGGAGCTCACTTTCTCCCCACTTTCTCCTTTTATTGTCATTTTGATTGGAAACAAAATCATGCAGGTTAGGTGTTGCAGGAGGAATTGAAAGAAGCATTGGGTGTAGACTGTTGCAATTAATTTAACTGATATTTTGTCCTTGGAAAAATATTTGAGTGCCTATTATGTGGCAATGCTAGAGCAGCAATGA
Organism: Sciurus carolinensis; assembly: GCF_902686445.1. Lineage (NCBI taxonomy): Eukaryota > Metazoa > Chordata > Mammalia > Rodentia > Sciuridae > Sciurus > Sciurus carolinensis. The sequence goes on from NC_062214.1 coordinate 44,656,937, forward strand.
AAAGAAGAAAAAAATTGATGTCTTTATGGAATTCACATTTTAGAGATAAAATAGGTAAATGTAACTTAGTGTTCAGTACAAAGGAAAAAAATAGAAGCAGGAAAGGAAAATTGGAAGTGTGTAGGGATTCAACTTTAGATAGGGTGTTCCGGGAAGATGTCATTGAAGAAAGACCTAGGGGAAATGAGAGTGAGTCATTTGGATACCAGGAACTTAAGTCAGTAGGAACGGTAAAGATATCTGTGCAAAAGATATTTCAAATAGGAAGATCAGCCAGTGTGGCTGGTGTGGAGTGTGTACAGGAGTGTAAGAGATGAAGTCAGAGTTACTAGGCCTAGATCTTGGAAAATCCAAGATTTGGACTTGGGCTTCTCTGTCAAGTGAACCAAGAGTAGAAAGGTCAGGTAGGCCTCTGGGGGGATGGGGGACTCAAATTTAGGTCTGGACTAAAGACAGGAATTTGAGGGTCCACACTATGTGAATGATGGCAGGTTACCAGGAGACTATATGACACTAGTGATGGAGTAACTGTAGAAAGAAAAGCCTAGAATATACCCAAGGGTGTCAATTGCTAGAATAAAGCAGACTGGTAACTGAGGTGGGAGAAAAACTTTAAGGAGTCTCTGAAGCCAAGTGAAGAGAGCATTTCAGGTAGAAGCAATGAGGAACTATGTCAAGAGCTGCTGATGACTTAAGTGTAAATCCTATTTGTACATTTCTTCTAGGGAGGAGACAGAAATTGAAGATGCAGATACAGGAGAGAAAGAATTGCAAGAGCAGGGTCCTGAGTAGTGAGAGGGGTGGGATCTGCTGGCTGACACTCCATGCCTAGTGACAGAAGAGCGAGCAAGCATCTGGTGGTCATTAGGTGGGTGGATTCACTGGTGGGACTTTGGTTACACTTTCCTCTCTTCTTACTGTTGTATTTTCTTTGTGATGAAATAGGAAGCAGCTGAGATAGAGAAGGGGGCAACCTGTTGGAGAGTCGAGGTGAGACGAGAGGATATGAAGTAGTCAAGAAGTATAGGAGAGTGAATCCCCACACTGTGTTAGAGCAGTGATTCTCCAGGTGAGGGTCAAGGCTCTGCGGGGTTCCCAGGATTGTTTTGGAGTTCTGCAAGAACAAAACTATTTTCATTATACTGAGAAGGTTTTTTTGTTTATTTTAAATTCCTTTTTCACTCTGATTCTTTTAAAAGCATACCATAGAGCCGTAAAGTTTTCCTGATGTGTTATCTTTTAACAGCAAGCATAACAAATCCTTGAAAATTTAGGTGGTTCCTTTTAAGCCAGGCATTGCAAAACTGTTAAAAGTGTTATTGTTGTTGCTAAGTTTTGTTCGTTTTCCAAAATTTAGTTATTTCTTGGTAAAGTTATTCATGTTAACATCTAACTGATAGATTTTAAATGAATAAATAACTTTTGAATTTTAAAACACCAATAGATATAACTTATCTAAACAAAAGTTGAATACTTTTTTTTTTAGTATAAAGGAGGTTTTTGAAACCAAAAAGGTTGAGAACTACTGGACTAGAGAGATTTAATATGGCATTGTTAAGGGTCCCAAAGAATTTGACTAGAAATGGGAAGAAGGTGGTTGAAAGTTGCTGGTTTATGTCTGAAAAAATAATGGTTCCATTAAATGAACAGGAAAGTGAGGGGCCAGAGCTGGTTGGGGATGGAGGATATGGGTTTTAAGAGTGATGATTTGGGGATGGTGTGATAGTACATCTGGCACCAGGGCCAGGTTGGGAAAGCCTCCTCCAAAAATACACAATTACAAGCATAGGAATGGGGCTGGTGGAAATGTAGGAGTGGGTAAGTAAAAACTGAGTGGTTATATTTATAAGGTGGAAAAGAGAAAGAAGAAATTGTAAGGGAAGTTCCTGCAAGCAGGTAGAATCCATGTGATAAAGTTGGGTAGCAGGCGAGTTTGACCTTCTGTCTGTATACATGATACTAGATACATGCCTAATTGGTCCCCAGTTTCACTAACAATTTATTGTTATATAGAAGATTCTAATGCAATTTGTTAACTGTAAAATAATTTGTAAAGAAGCAGTTAAATGAAAATGTATAGATAACTTTATTGTTGCCGTTGACTGCTCATGATGGCTACTAGGTAGTATAAAACCATCTTCCTTGGCTCAAAAGTTAGTTTTAAAGTTGTGGATTAAGCCTGTTTTGTTTCCCTGTGGCATATTATTTTTAGTTTTGGCAGTTTTATTAAAACTGGTTTTTGTAAACATTGCTTATTTTGATATTTCTTTTGTTTCTTTCAGTAACTTGGACCCGCTTACAGAAACTGTATCCTTTAAAAAAAAAAAAAAGTTAAATGAAGATTTACTCAGTAAGCAAAATGGAGAAATAAAAGGAAAAAATAGACATGAGTGTTGAAAACTTTAAAAACCTGTAAACCACTTTTAAAAAAACGAGAACAAGAGTTGTCTTAAGTCTGTCTGGCAAACTGCTAATATAATGACTTTACATAAATCTGTAACATTATAGCTTCGTTGCCCACCTTGCCCCTCAGTAGTAGCATGGCTGTATGTATACACCAGAAAGTACAGTGACTTCAGCAAGATGGCTGTTTCCCTCTGAATGAAGTCTCCAGCAACCAGCCTCTTTGCAGTTTAATCATCATATCATTCCCAGGGTAGCTTTGGTTTTCCTGTTCCAGGTGGCTCCAGAGCAAACCATCAGTATGGCAGCAGAATCAACAGAGGGGAGGTGAGTGTGTCCTTCCATTTTAAGGGTAATTTTGCTAAACATCATAAAACACCTGTCTCCTACCCCACCTGTGTAGTCTATTTGTAATCCAGAAATATGTCCAACTTGAAATTGGGACTTGTTAATAAAGTGAATAAAGGATTTGGGGTAATAATCAATAATCTCTGTCATAATCCCAATAGAAAAATGGCATAATATGGAAAGTTAGAGTGTTCTTGGTTATACTGCTGTAACAGATAACCTACATATCTTCACTGGTATAAAATTCAACATTGGATTTCTGGATTATGCTCTATGTCTATTGCAGATGGATAGGAGATTCTGTTAAATTGATAATTTAACAAAAGAGGATATAGTAGAAACTAGTGAACATATTAAGAGTTTGTAAAGAGTTCAGTCTTACCAGTCAAAAGACATGCAAACTTAAATCAAAATGAGAAACCAAATATAACAGAGCAGATGATCCAGAAATTAAAAGGTAAAACTCAGTATTGATGATGATGATGAGATAAAAAGCATTCTCGTAAATTGCTAGTGACAGTATCAGTTGGTACAGTCTCTCTGGAAGGTGTTTTTGAAATGTAATACTCAGATTCCATTTCCTGAAAGCAAAAATAATAATAATTTTAAAAATAGAGGCAGTTTTTGTCATGGGTAAGCAAATTTGGCCCACTTTCTTTTTGTAAATAAAAGTACATTGAGACGTGTCTGTGCTGACTAATTTGTTGTCTGTGGCTTTCAGTTTGAGTTGATACAACAGAAACTGTATGGTCCACAAGTAAATTTCCTCTTTAGCCCTTTAGAGAGTTTGCTACCCCTGAGTTACATCATTATAAAAATTATTTCAGGAGAATTATGTTAAAATTTTGGAGTAACATTCACACATAACAAGGATATAGTTAAATAAAATGTATCCACAAATGATTTAAAAAATTTCTTGAGAAACTAGAAATGACCCAGATGTCCCTGACAGGAGACAGGATATTTAAATTGTCTTCATATAAGGGAATCTATATATAGCAGTAACAATTAACTACAGGTACAGGCTACAAGAAGACTGCAGAGTAGGAACAAAATTGAGTAGAAAAGAAAAATCCCCAAAGTTTTCATTTGTTATTTTTAAAATTATGACTAATTTTAACTAAAGTTATCACCATGTCTTAAAAAAAAAGTAAAAGGTTTTTGAAGAATTTTGAATGCCAAAGGAAAATTTTTACTGCATAATAAAGGAAAATATTAGAATGCAAATCAGCTTACACAGTGTGCTTCACGTGGCATTTAAATTTTACAGTTAAAAAAATCCCATAATCCAAGTGAGTATGTATTTGAAACCTGTTAGGTCCTAGTGGTTGATTTGGGGATTAGGGGTGATGGGAGGATTTCAAGGGCTTCTCTGTTAGCAAGAGGAGAAATGATTAAGGTGTCTTGGCTGCATGGCAGGAAGACCGGATGGCCTACCATGTTAAGGGTTGTTTGAGTTCTCAAGATAATGACTGTTCCTCAGAGGAGAGTTTGAGAATTTGAAGAATTTAACTTTCGAGTAATTTTCCAGACACTCATTCTCTCTCTTTTGTTTTTAACAGCACTGGTATCAAACCCAGGGCTTTGTGCAGGCTAGGCAGACACTACCACTAAGCTTCTTTGTATGATTGATGGTATCCTCTCATTATATCAGAGTGCTTACTTGAGAAGACATATTAGGAGTGAGTACAGATCAGTAAGGACCCCCTAGGGTCAAAAAGTTAAGTAATGAGCCGATCTATACTTGATTCCTTTCATCAGATTTTATCTACATTATTGAAATTTGAATCAGTGGAGGGGGAAAAAATAGGTAATTGTTAAGTTGCCTCTGAAAGGATATAGGTTGTGGTTATTTTCAGTTTCATGACTGAAGCCAGAGTAGGAACTAGCCATTAATTTTCCAAAATTATGGAAAGATAAATATATTGAACATCTTCTTAAGTGCCAAGTACCATAGAGTAAATCCGACATTCGTAGTCCATGGGTAGATGGACAGTTAACAAATAAGAATCTCAGGTGATGATAAATGCTACACAGAGACTTTAATACAGAATGATCATCCTGTACCAGATGTGGTACAGCAGACTGTACCAGAACTTTGGAGTCCTGGTTCTGTGCTTTCTACCAGTCTCCATTCCACGCAGTCTTAATAAAAGCCAGTGCTAACCTAAATATTTCATGTAATGGCATAATTAGAAATTTAATAGAGCTGCAGATAAAGTAACAATTATGTTTTTTGTTTTATTTTAAGGAAACTTTTTACCGTCCATTACTTTTCATGCTCCTTAACAGGATCTAGTATGGGATTCCTTTTTACTTACAGTACCTTGCCCACTGGCCTGAGTATTTCATCGTTGCAGAGGCACCTGGTGGAGAATTAATGGGTTATAGTAAGTATAATACCACTAGCACTTTTTTTGGGTAGGTAGTTAAGATTTTAGAAAAATACATTTTTTATACCTTTATTTTATTTTTATGTGGTGCTGAGGATCGAACCCAGGGCCTTAAGCATCTAGGCGAGTGCTCTGTCACTGAGCCACAACCCCAGCCCAAAGTTAAGATTTTAATATAGGTTTCAACATGATTGTTTTAGGCTGTAGAATTGGAATCATGATGCCTGTGTTTTATTTTCTTTTCAACTACTCAACAGCTTACTGTTCTCTTCTGTTTTAGCAATTGTGCTAGGCCCAAGGGATATATCAGTGAACAAGGCAGACATGATCTAATTTTTTCTTGGATCTTTCATTCTGTATTTATATTGTGGTTTATTTGGCACATGTGTGGATTGTAGTTTCCTCATTGAATTAGTACCATTACTAACAAAAATTTGAGCTATGAATTGTCTCCATTCTATGTACATACCCACATATATACATACCCTCATGAAAACTTTTCCTAAGTCTGATTCTAGAACCAGATGTGGTATTTCATTTGCAAGTGAAATTTTCAGATAAATAGCACTAACTGGATACTTAACAGTGTAAACTTTGTCATTAGTTTCCTTTATAAAAATGTGCCAAACAGTAATTTTATGTGTAAATCAGTGTGTCTAAATTACTGAATGCTTTTTTGTTGTTGTTGTTGTTGTTGTTGTCGGCAGTTATGGGTAAAGCAGAAGGCTCAGTAGCCAGGGAAGAATGGCATGGGCATGTCACAGCTTTGTCTGTTGCCCCTGAATTTCGACGCCTTGGTTTGGCTGCTAAACTTATGGAGTTATTAGAGGAGATTTCAGAAAGGTGAGATCCAGTTTTTCAAATACACTTAGTGACTTACAAATCTTCACCATTTCATTTTTGTCTGTAAAACATTTGTGAGATTTTTTCTCCACTTCTGACTGAGTAGCTGCTGTGTCTTTTCACTTTACAGGGTTTTCATTTTCAACCTCTAGTAGTTCTTAGAACTGTTCTGTTATGCATTCAAAGTGATATCATTGTTCCTGTTTTGCCATTGAGGAAAATTAAGGCAGCGTTTCCTCAGAGTGACCTGCTATAGGCCTACTCTGGATACCTGATGAGATCAAAGACTAGCCTTCAAGGAAGGTTTATTTTTGTGTTCTTGCCACAGTGACATATGTTCCTAAATTTTGTTAACATTGTCCTGAGTATCTTATTGAATTTTCCAGCATTCCTATACCAAAAGAAAATAGTTCCATCTTAAGTTTAATAAGTACTTATAAGCCTAACAGCTAGTAGCCACTTTGAAAAAAAGATCTATAGAAATAACATGCGTTTTCATTTCATTTTTAATTGGTTATCTATTAATGAGATGTGTGCACCAAGGACATTGAATGATGTTTTAAAAACATTTTTGTGCTAGAGTATCCCTGGGTTTAAAAACAAATTTTTTTTTTGGAACCCAGGGGCACTCTACCAGTGAGCTACATACATCCCCAGCTCCTTTTATTTTTATTCTGAGACAGAGTCTTGCTAAGTTGCTGAGGCTGGCCTAGTCTTGTGAACTTGTGATCCTTCTGCTTTAGCCTCCCAAGTAGCTGGGATTAATAGGTGTATTCTACAGTGTTTGGCTGAATGATTTCTTAAACCTTGGAAACAGATTCACCACCACCTGCATTCCTGTTTCCCATTGATATTCACGTGGCACTAGTGCTTTTTAAAATCCCAGCAACTACCAGAAACCCAGCTTCATAAAATATTACGTAAGTAAAAGGAATGTAGCATAGTGTTGAATTTGTTAACTACTTTAAACTAGTAGTTTGCCAGTGTCTGACATACAAAGTTTTGCTGTGTTTCCCTGAACATCTTGAATATTCTATGGCCCTTCTGTGAATTTGGGGTACCTCAGTGCAGTTTGGGAATTGCCAACTTTATGACATTTAGAAAGAGATACATATTTCAAACACCTTCACTATGTGAAGTAAAAAGTAGAGAGACATATTTCAAACACCTTCACTACAGGAAAGGAAGGCTTCTCCTCCCATCTCCCATTCTAGAAAAGTCAAGATATGTAAGTCTGACCAGTTATCCAGATGCTATTTCTTTTTCAATGTAAATGTCTGAGAGTAGCAGGAAAGTGGATAGTTATGGGAAAAGGCTCTGGAGGCTTAATTTTCACATAATTATTGAATTTAATAAAGGCAAGTTTTTTTGTTTTTTTTTTTTTTTGCGGTGCTGGGGATTTGAACCCAGGGCCTTGTGCTTGCAGGCAAGCACTCTACCAACTGAGCTGTATCCCCAGCCCCTAAAGGCAAGTTTTAAAGAAGTAACTGTGGTCACAAACATTCTGAGCCAATTAGGATGCCAATCCCTTTAGAGGATAAAGGAAATGGTGTTAGCTGCAAAAGAAGTTGACTCTAGGCTTTATAGTTTTTTTAAAGTTTTGCCTAGACTGAATAAGGAAGGGAAGAAAATTTTTAGTAATATATAGTTTATATACATTTGAATGAAAAAAATCAGTCCAAAAGAAGAGAAAAAGGAAATTCAATCTGGTAAGACAAAAAGTATGAATAAAATAGTAGCTATGAATCCAAACACTGTCAGTAATTAGAATGGGAAATGTTAGGACTAATGATTCCAGTTAAGAGGTGCATTGTACTTACAGGAAATATTTATAAAGACTAAAAAATACAGAAAGATTGAAAGAAAAATTTTAAGGTATCATGTCATGCAAAGTCTAACAGAAAGTTAGTTGGTATACTTCCATTAAGTTACATTATAGTTGAACATTTATTACCAGAATAAAGAAGGATCACTGTACACAGATCAAAGATTTAATCCATCAAAAAGATATTAGAAATTTTGTGTACTCAGTGATATAAATTCAAAATAAAGACCCCAAACTTGACAAAACAATAAAGATAAATAGACAAATGATTATTACAATGGGAGATTTGGACATCCTTCTTCTTGACAGAACAATCAAACAAATTGTTAAGGGTATAGAATGAAGGTCAGTGAACCTTTTCTGAACCAGAATAAATTAAAGCGTTTTCAGGCCACCTGAGATCTGTTTCATTGTCATATTAATTTATTTTTAACTCTTCAAAATTATAAAAAACATTTTTATTTTATCTTGAGGGCAGTATAAAAGTAAGTTATAAGCCAACCCCTACCTTAAAGGATTTCAATCAGGAGCTACATAAAACTTTCTGCAAAGAGAGCTTTGGCTTTTCTGGCAAATTTCAATAAACATTTAAGAAATAACTATTGCAAGGTCACTTTTACACAGAAAGAATCTTGGAGCATTCAACTTATTTTTTAAGGCTAGGATAACCTTGATAACAAAATCTGACAAAAAATGTGAGAAAGTAAGATCTGAGGAAATCTCACTACTTAAGTACAAAATTCCAGAAAAATCCTGGGCAAAATGGGTTCAGTGGGTAAAATCAGGAGCAAGGTTGTTTTAACTTCACACTAAAGGAGTACAAGTGTTGTTTCATTAAATGCATTAAAGTTGATAGAATCCAATATTCATTCTTGGTTTAAAAAAAAAAAAAAAACAAAAACCTGCTAGCCAACTAGGAATTAGGAGAGTATCCTTAACCTAAAAAAATAAAAAAATAACAAAAACCTCTAGTCAGTGTATTTCATGGTCACTAGCTTAACATACCCACATCAATTCCAGATTTATTAAAAACCTAGATGTGAAAAGCAAAACTGAAAAGCTTTTTGAATATAAGATAGGAGGATATTTCTGTGATCTTAGGGTACAAAAGAATAACTTGAACAGGCCATAACATGTGCTAACTGTAAGGGGAGGGTTTTTATGTTCAACCTTACATGGAAGAAATTTGTTCATCAAAAGATACATTAAAGATAATGATAAGATAAGCCACAAGCATATTATGGAATACTGAATATCCAGAATACATAGGCAGCTGCAGCTGGGGGAACTGAAAGATCACTAAGTATCGAATAGGAGAAATCTGAATGGTCAATAACCAGAAATATATTCAGCCTTGTTAGTAATCAAATGGAAATTAAAACCACACTGAGATATCATTACACCACAAGACTGGCAAAAATAAAAATGTCAAATGCATTAAACCTTGTTATTGTGGGATGGCGTCTCATCCACTTGTAGAAGGGTAAGTTTTACAAGCAGGTTGGAAAACAGGTTGGCATTATCTAATAAAGTTGAAAATGTGCATACTTTGTGACACAGCAATTGCACTCCTAGTTATAGACCTTAGATGATACTATTCCACAAGATGGTCAACAAAAGTTTTCATAGTAGCATAGTTTATGGTGGTGGTGGTTGTATTTTGTTTTTTCTTTTTTCTTTTTTGGCACTACCGGGGATTGAACGCAGTGCCTGACACACGTGCTAGGCAGGGTTCTACCACTGAGATATATCCAGCCCCAGCAGCATAAATCGTAATAGTACAAACTGGAATTGCTTATCAGTAGGATCATGGATCGCTTGTGGTACATTCATATGGTGGAATGCTTAACACATGAAGGTGAACAAGCTCCAGCTACTCACGAGGTGGGCCCACAGTGCTAACTGAAGCGAATCACAAAGGAATGCATAAAGTCTGATTCCATAACATATAGTCAACAAACTGAAAGAACTAAACTATAATAGATGGTAAATCTACAACAGAAAACAGATAATAGTCTGGTCACAAGGGTTAGGATGCAGAGACCGCTGAGTGAGTGAACGCATGTTACCAGAGTCCGGTGGGCTTCAGGGCTGTGACCAGCATCCTGCTGGGGCTACTTAGCTTAATAATCTCCCCTTTGTGCACGTGAGAGAAAACACCATGTGCCGTGACTCTCTTATAAAACAAGCATAACAGTTACTGTGACATAAAGTACACAGTAATTTTTAAAAACCAGTAGCAAAATTGTAGAAAATTTTAAGATAACATGTATTACAGCTTTTGACTGTTTTACAAAAACAGTCATCTTTTTGTACCACAGAGTTGTCAAGCTGCAAAGTCCTATTACTGAGTAATAGTAAAAGCAAAGTAAAAACAAGTGTTGTTTTAAAAAACCTGTATTTATTACTTCCTAGGGTTTCTCACATTCCAACTTTTTTTTTTTTTTTTTTTTTTTAAAGAAAGGGTGGATTTTTTGTTGATCTCTTTGTAAGAGTATCTAACCAAGTTGCAGTCAACATGTACAAGCAGTTGGGCTACAGTGTGTATAGGACGGTCATAGAGTACTATTCAGCCAGCAACGGGGAGCCCGATGAGGATGCTTATGGTAAGCTCCCTTCCAAAGCAGTAACTCCAAGAGGAAGCCAGAACAGTTAATTTTTTCTCTCCAGGTTGAAATATTTAACTATTTTAATATATTAAAAGTAATCACATTAGATTTTGATATTTAAATCTCCTTTAACCTACCTTTACGAACTTATTAGTGGTCAACTTACATTAACTAACCAGTGGTCAGTTTTTGTAAATTATTTTTCACAATATTGAGAGTATGGTATTTCACTAATAAGAATAAACGTGTATGATGAGTTAAATCCTGGGTGGGGTTTGGTTAGCATCTGATATATTTTTTAATTGGAAGTCTCATTTATAAATACATTTCTCTTAGAGTTTGGAAGTGGGAGTATGGGACAAAACCTTTTATGGGAACTTTACCTAGTGTGCATTTTAAGTTTGATATGAATGAAGTGTTTTGATACTTGGGTGTTCACATTAAACTTTGCTTCCTAACAGATATGAGGAAGGCACTTTCCAGGGACACCGAGAAGAAATCCATCATACCATTACCTCATCCTGTGAGGCCTGAAGACATTGAATAACCATAGGCAGTGGTTCTTAGGCAGTTGTTCCAAATAGTTTATGGACAATATTATTTTCATTGGATGATCTTGGAGCGCTATTAGGAGAAAAGTAATCATTTAGGTCTTAAAGACTTTAAGAAAATACAGGTTATAAACATATTTTCAGTCTCATTGTTTCCATTTAGCAATATCACATGTCTTAAAGCTGTTTGTTCTAATAAAATTCAATCAAGAAGGCAGCTAGGTCAGAAGGAAACCTTCCACTATCATGGTTCATAATATTCACTATACGCCGGGAAAAAAGACTTGCTCCAACCTTCTAAACTCTGTGCCTGAGAACCACTGCTGCATATATATATATATATATACATATATATATATTTTTTATTTTGTATTGAACTGTTAATTGAAGCTTTAAAAGCATATATGAAATGTACAAATCTAAGATGTATAATAAAATACATTGTTGACTATGTTTTCTGGGTGTCTGTTGGACATTTGTACAACTAAATCAAGATTATGAAAGGACATCATTTAGATATGTTTTTCTTACTTTTTTTTAATTACATATAAAACTTTTTAAAAATCCACATGTGAAATAATCCCTGCCTGGCACAGTTAAGCTTATTATCATGTACAAATTATTCCAACTTGTTTCCTGGATTTTTTTCTTGTCTCTCAGTACTGTTTAAATCCTGCCTTCCTAAATACAAAAAGATGCTGATGTGGTTTTTGATTTCGTTTTTTAAGAGGAAAAAGAATTTAATTCCTAAAGAAACCAGACCATAGCTGATCATGTGTTTTTACAGGTAGTTTCATCACCTGTAGCATCTGAAAATATTCAAATAAGTAAAAGAAGAAGAAACTAAAAAATCCACATGAAATGATTAAAAAGTTTTACTGTAGAAAGTTCAGGATAGGAAAAAAATAAATGCATCCATCATGTTCTCCCACAAGAGAATAACTTTCCTTCCAGCATTTCATACTGACACATGCTTATTATGACTTTGAGAACATGATTCCTAACTTTTTCTTATGTCTACATGTAATATAAACATCACAGATAAACCTAGGAAGACTGGTTGGTCCTTACATTAACATTCAGACTTATCTTCATCTCTCCCCTTGACTCCACACATTTAGTAAAGCATAACCATAAATTCTCCTAAGACTTCAGTCAACAGAACCATTCTGACGTCCCAAAGTGTGAAACTGGTCCAGTGACAAAAGCAGAGGATGAAAGGTTTATTATTAGTCCTGTTTTCTTGTGCCCTCAAATGCCATAATCTTCAAGATAGAAATTAACATTACCAAGTCCCTTTTACTCCCTTGGATGAATTTGTACATTTAATAATAAATTTGCTCATTAATGGTCCTATAGGTGAAAAACAGACTTGAAAATATTTTAATGCTTGCAGAGTAAACAAAGCAAAACAAAAAAATGCTTGAAAAACACTAAGTTAAATGAAACTGATCCATTTTTCTGCTTGAGAATATAAGTAAAACACGAGCAAATGTTATTCTTGTGCTACTTTAAGCTTTCACTATTTAGCATATGGTACCTTCAGTGTTTTTACATTGTTCTAAACCCAGGGTAAGTTTAACATTTTGGGTGTTATTAGTAAATGTTTTTTTGTACTGTAGCACACAGATGATATTCTAGATAGAAATAATTCCATTGTTCACTAAATTTGGGAAACCATAGGACAGCATCACTATGAAGATTCATAATGTACAACAGCATACCAAAGGCTCCAAGAAGTCTTAACTATAGAGACTCAATTAACCATTAACAGTTTAAGCTTTAATCTGAGGGTTTCCCAAACTTACTTGAACAGGGGACATCATTTGTCACAGCACATTTTATAAACAAGTCAAAGGTCAACTACAAAGCTTAACCAGTTTGAGAAACTAATTACAGTGTAACTGAAACTAAAATGTTATTAGTAAAAAAGACTTAAGAAATAGTCACTGTAAGTGACTTTCCAGTGTTTTTAATAGCACTTGGTGTAAGTGGCCACTATTGAGAAGGTAACGATGTTTTGATATTAATTTATGCACATCCCATTCTACAAGGAATTGAACATATTTAAGAGAGTGGCAGAGAACAAACATTTTATTGAACACCAAGTATATTCTTTTTCTAATGTACTCTTGAAATGTGCTGTCAAAGAACTGGCTTATTTTATGAGTGAAGAAACGGATAATAAAGGTTAAGTGACAGTGGGGACTGAACTCAAGACTATGACTTTGAGGATAGTAAAAAGTTACAGGTTTCATGAATGTATAACATAAGAAAACCACACCTGAAAAATTACTGCAGAATGCAACCTGAAAACCTTTTAAAAAACAATTCAAAAGTCTGCAGGTCCATCTAAAATAGATGCTAAACATAACCTCAATTACATTTCCTAATGCATGATATGGACAAACATTAGGAAAGTTTGGAGTCAGGTGAAGAAATCCAGCATTTAAAAAATGCCTTTACTTGCAATTCCTCATCCCTACCTAACCCAGAACATTTAAAAAATTATTCAAAAAGTAGCTGTCAAAGATCCCAAATGATTCCTTGCTGGTGAATATAAAAACTTCGAGGAGTCACAAGAGTTCCAAACTATTAATTTATAAAAATAATAAAACATTTCTCAATAAGAAGAGAAGGTCAGGATTCACTCTCATCCAGGTCCTTATCTGGATCTTGCTCGGCAGCCTCCTTTTCCTGTTGCTGTTTCTTCCAAAGTTTGGCCATGGCCAGGAGCTTGAGGTTGGGTTGGTTGGCAGCATCTTCTGGAAAGATGTAATCATAGTATTCTTCCCAGCCTGCATCAGACTACAGAAATAAGAAAAATTAAAAGGCAAGCAAACATGGTGGCTAAAATACATTAAAGTAAAGAGTTTTTACTGGAAACCCAGAGTGCTAATTCAACTTGTCTTCATTTTACAAAACAATATCAAAACCTGCAAAAAATTCAAAAGCCAAGCCTGAAAAGATTGGACATGAATAAGCAACTGTTGGGCTGGGATTGCTACATTTGTATCTTACCAAGATGGGAAAACCTGGTGGAAGAAAATAAAACTTAGCAGAGCTGCTCCACAGTCAAGCAAGAAGACAGTGCCTCTGTACCTTACAGTCTTACATTTAAGGTTTACAATTTTGTAAAGTTTTTACTTCACATTTATCCAGTAGTGAAAGTCATATACCTGTGATTATTATAATTTTGCCCTCACATCCTTACCTCCAACTGACTACTGACTTTCACTTCCCAAAATTTGCACTGCTAGGCCCTGCTTCCACCCTCACTTGCTTAACTTACAAAAACAGCTTTCTTACAGGTATTCTTTCTCCAATCTAAGACCCTCAAGCCTTCCTGTAGGAGAACAATCTGGTCATGTCATTTTATCCATAAAAGCCTTTAATAATTCCCACCAAACTCCTTCCTACAGCCTACAAAACTTTCTCTGGATTAGCTCCACTCAGTTTTATTTCCCTCCACACTGACTTCCTACTCACATTTTATACAGTTCCTGAACTCAACCATCCCCCAAAAGCCTTTGCCAGCTCCCTCCCATCCTCTACCCTGGCTGTCCTTCCTTAAAAGCCAGACTGCAAGTGACTCCTACTCTAGGCTGTGTGTTCCCATCCTCAGGTTGTACATATGCCAATTGAACAAACTTCAAAATCATGCATTTTTACTCATTTATCATACAGCTCCAGGGCTCAAATCTTACCCCATCATCAGCCTGGACCTTTCTTCTTTTCTTGACTTTTTCTGGCATGAGTTTGTCTACTCTCTCCTTATCTGATGCTGTTCCAAATTCATCTTCAAAGTTACGCCACGATTCCAGCAGCATAAGTCTCTCTTCCTTTTCTTCACAGTTTCGCATGGTCTTGTTAGCCTCTTCATAAATCTGTCTGCATTTAGCCACACTTCCTTCTTTCCCTGAAGACAACTCAAACTGAGCAAAACTGATCCATACCTTATAGAAAATTATTATGGAACCAAATTAGCAATGTCACCTAGATGACAGTAATATAATAAAACTAATTTCTAGGTCATGACATCTGAATATAATATAGTCATCTCTAGTGTTTCAAAGAATGTCCTGAATATATGCTTCAATGTAAGTATGGAAGTAATCTGTTTCCATATCCAATTAAAATCATGAAAAGAGGAACTTTTTTCAGTCTTATAATATCGAAGATATTCACATGCAGTACAAACAATGCCCTGGTATAAGTTTAACATTCACAAGTCCTCTAAGACTTGTGGGTTCTCTTTAAAAGGAAGGAAATAATTTAAAATAAATTTTCTTTTTTTCCTGCAGTACTGGAGATTGAACTCAGCGCCTTATGCATGCTGGGCAAGTACTCTACCACCGAGGTACATCTCCAGCCTTTTTAAAAAAATTTTATTTTGGGATAGGGTATCACTAAGGTGCCCAAGCTGGCCTTGAACTTCTGATCCTCCTGCCTCAACCTTCCAAGTACCTGAGATTACAGATGTGCATCATTGTGCATGGCTAAATTAAAATTTTTAATAAAGAGCAGTTAAAATACAGAAAGAGTATTTTTTTGGCATTGCTGATTCAAGCAAAATCAAAGTTCAACAACAAACCACAGGATACCTTGACGTGTTGTGTTCGCTGAAGCAACTGTCGATAAAGATTTCTTGTTCTTTCAGTTTCTTCCTGTTCAATTTCAAAATCAATATATGATTTCCAAAGCACCTAAGAAAAATAATAGGTCAGTCTTGACATTTACAAAGCAGCATGCCCCATCCAAAATCCAACTTACCTATCAGTCTAACCTACATCCATGAACAGAACTTTTGCTAAGCAATTAATCAACAGCATGTGAATGAAATAATATTGGCATTTATAAGCTTGCCAAAACTCAGAATTCTATATTACAGGCCCAAAGACCATGGATTCAGTTTTAAATTCTCCTTTGGAGTTTTTCCAAAATGTTCACTTTAATCAAGAACTGAGAAATTTGCTAAGTGTCTCCCAGGTACTTTCATGATCCTGCCACATGTCATTAACCTCCGGGGAGAAAACTGGTCCAAGTCAGTCAGTATGTTTTTATCTCTACTGTAAATTTCTTGTTATCTGAGTTAAATTCAACAAGCATTTATTGAATAGGTGCCTACTTGTCAGGGCACAAGAATAAATAAACTGTGGTCTGGACACTTGGGAGCAGCAGTCTGGTAGAAGAACTGAGGCCAGGAGATGGAACCAGAGATACAAAGCACTGTCCTGATGTAGGCAATGGGGCCTGACCATTAAATGTAGGGTTATGTTAAGTCAATACTGACAAAATGGCTGAGTAAGCTGTGACTCCAATGTCACTCAAATCGGTCCTATAGTCTGGCACCACCACATGGCTCAAGCTTAACTACTGAAGGCTGGCCAATACACCAGGACAGCAGCAATTATATTCTAGGAACATCATGGGCTAATTGGAGCCTCTTTTATTGGCCCAATCCAGGCAAAACTGTATTAGAACAGGGATGTGCAATGTCCACCTCCATCTCTCCTGTTCTGCAGATGGGCTGCCTGCTGGCTGGCTGCTTGCCAAGCCTTTCCTTCCCTTCCCCATTTGAGGAAGGGAGGAAGAGAGCTCATCATCCACACCTCTATATCCTAATTCATCCTGGGTGTTTACTGCACCCAGTTAGAGGGCTTCTTTTTCCAACTACCCCCCAACCCTGCTCACCTTCCTATCCAACAAACAGAAAAATCCTATATGAATGGAAGAAATTGGAGGTTAGTCAGAGTGTGTTTATATTCTAAAACAAACACACACACACACACACACACCACACTCTTAGTGCTCTAAAGGAATATTAGAGAAGTGTCTAGAACAAAATTACATGCAACTTGAGATCCTCACCTCTGGCATGTCTAAGCGTGGTTGGCTGATGGCTAACTCATAAATGGCCCGGGCTCTTTCAATATCACCAAGGATTGTCTCTAATTCTGCAAATTTAATCCAGGAGGTACAATTTTCTGGCCCAAATTCCAGAAACTTTTCATAAAGCTTCCGGCATCTGTCAAATTCTCGAAGCTGCAGTTCCAATTCTATGTAACCTTTAAATAACTTGTTCTTTGGACATTTGCCTATGGAAGTTCCCTGGAAAATAAAATGCCCAGATGATTGTGATACCATCATTTAAACATGGCAGGCCATAATGTTGCTCTGTGATATAACACTGTTCACAGTGGCTCTTGACAAAAGGCCAGAGGAAACTTCTCTAGCTCAATCAGTTGACAAGACAGCCTGTGCTCACTGGTACCTAGTCCACTATTTTGGATTTTAAGTTTTCTCAGGGAAAATGAATGTCAGATATGAAAACCTCCTTCAAATAAAAAGGTAATCAAAGATGACACTTGACTTGCCAGGGTAATAGTAGCTTATCTAAAGACAAATTATATTTAAATACAGCATTTGATCCTATTAAAAATTTTGGAACAATTTTTAGGAGGAAGATGCATTTAATACACCGGAAGTTTGCGAGGGACCAGACTCTTGAGTCTAGTCTGAGGACAGATCTAGCAACTGGTAGCTATAGACATTTCCAGTGTTGAAAGAGAATGTTCATTTGCCTTAGGTAATAAGAATAATTTAAGTATCATCATCCGATGTTTTTTTCCTAGGGCTTTCTAACAGGCCCCAGGCTATAAAGATAGAAATTTCTGTTGTTTCTTAAGTAGAGTAGGAATTATATAACTTGTAAGGACTAAGATTTAAAATTTCTTCTTATATAACTTCATGAAGCATCTGATCCTTTCTTTACTTACCAAAGCTCGTCTGGCAAATGGTAAATTTTTCTGTCTTATTTCAAATTGCGCATAATATAACCACATTTTGGCAAACGTGAACTAGGAAACAAAAGCACAAAAACATCTAGCTGAAGAAATTCATTTATATTGAGTTAAAGAAAATCTAAATTAACCAAAGGCTACTGGCAGTTAGATTTTCCTGAAAATTCTGAGTGAGGCAGGATGTATTTTGCTTACTTACAAGTAAAGATTTCACAACAGTTAAAAACATGATTCCTATACTTTACAGTATTTCATGACACTGCAGCCTCTCTGAATAGGCCTAGTTTTGTGGGCCATTTGTATGTAGACAGAACATCCTATGTCTATTCTGAGAAGATAACTTGGCAATACTTCAACAGCAAGAAAGACTTTGTTTCCTAAGCTGGGAAACATGGCAGAGGTAACATCTCAACCATCTCTAGAGAAGCAAGAGATGCACTAAATTATCAACAAACACAGTTCTGTGTCTCTCACATATGTTGTGTGAACTCTGTCAATGTCTTCCTCTTTATACTCAGTCTATTCAAATTACCCAGTCTCCTCTGAATTTCTTACATATCATCTATATTATTAGTTTGTTTCTCAATTCAGGTTATCCTCTGAACTAGAGTGTAATCTCATTCTTATTTATGTTTTCTATGGTGCCTAGTACAGGGAAATAATCTCTAAATGTTATTTCATTCTATTATTTCACAAGTAATAGACGAAGATTTTGACCTGGATGAAGTTGAACACTTTAGAGCAAACATACCTTTTTGTGAGGAATTAGTTCCAAAGAGGCTTGATATACCTGTCTTGTCCTTTCAGGATCCTGTATAAAAAATTTTCACAAAATATTAAAGTCTGTTGCTAACACTAACTTCACTAGTTACTAATTTTACCAGTAAAAATGTACACTCCCAACATTGAATATGTTTTTTCAAGTGGCTATTTTCAAACCCTGATTCCATTTATGATTAAAACTATGAACTACCTGTGGCCATCAAACTTTGGTTTAAGAATCACCAACAATATAGACATCAAATTCTGAGCGCTTCTTTGTAGAAAGGATCTGCCTGATAGCAGAAAGAAACAAAGAGGTTTTATGGTCTCAGATCAATAGCAGGTTAATCTTTATCAGTTAACTCACATATGACCAATATCTGAAAATGTCATTTAATTTTAACCTAAAACAAAAATGTATAATCTAGCTGTGCTTGTGAGCTAGATTTGCAAGAAAACCCATAATTACAGGAAACTATATATAATTAACCTGAGAATTGGTACCTTATTCTCTTTCAAGTTCCATGTTATTTTGTTTACAGTGGTATAGATTTGCCTAGCATATGCAAGACCCCGAGTTTGATTTTTAGTGCTGTGAAGAAAACGCACACACACACAACCTATCATCTCAACTTTGCCCACAACAGTTATAGAGAATTTAAAATGTTGCAGAGAGAATATATAACTATATGGTTGAACAGAGGCCTGTAAGAATTTAAAACTAAACTTATCTGTTTCAAGGATTGTAATTATCAACTACTACCCACAACAGATAAGCTATGAGTACAGGGGCAAGGAAATCATTAATAGCTGACATAAAATTCAATATTTTTACCTTTGCCTCCAATTCTTCATAGAGTGCATAGTTGATCCAAAGATATATGTAGCGCTTCCAGTGCCTCTTCTCCTGAATGGGTGGGACATTGGCAATGGCTCTCTCATAGACCTCACGCACAGTTTCAGCTTCTGCATCACTTTCCACCAAGCGCAAATAATCAAACCATGCATCATAATTGTGTGGATTAGCCTAGAAAGACAAGCCACTTAACTAATAAAGACAAAAACAAGAGCTATTATACTGTGTGAGCTGAAAGGAGGCACCAGAATGACTTTTTATAGTTTAGCACTTTTTCTGCTGGATTTTACCTGTTATATCATTTGAAAAACACCATTCTTGAAAAAGCATAAATAAAAAAATAAAAGAAAACCAAAGGAGAGGTTATTAGCTAGGTGTGGTCCCTTTCCTGCATAGCCATCACTCAATAATGAGACACCTATTCTTATTAATGTATTATTAATGTACACATATATATGAGTACATATCATTAGATTTATAATAAAATTACGATGGAATTTTATCATGCTCACAATTATGAAGCCTGCCTTTTCAGTCAACAGTAATTTATCTTGCTGACCTACCACATCACTTAATGCCAGACTTACTCCTTTACTTGGAGAGATTTTAATCTGACTAAAGTAATTTTAACTACATAGCACAATGGTGAAAGAAAATGCTATTATTTTAAATTGAAATCAACATAGTACGTAAGGATGAGAATGGAATCATATCTACCATACATCTCTTGTCCAAGCAGTTAAAGCTAAAGGAAATAATGTGCAAAACAGATTTTTAGATACCTACAACTCTTCCATCTTCTTCCAAAAAAGAGCTCAAATAGTTTGGACATTTTAAGTTTCACAGTACACTATCAGCAATTAATAGACAACTTTCCACATGTGAATGGTATAGCAACTCCAAATACGGTTTGCCTGCCTTTTCTATCAGTCTTGTGTATTCCAACTTGTCTGAAATGTGCCACTGATCACAGACATTAAAAAAGAAACCATTGATAGCCCTAACTTGCTATTATTCATGTCAGAGCAACTAGTACTGATGAGCACTTCAAAGTTAACCACCCACACCAGCACCTACCTTCACTTCTTCTTCATACTGGAATCTCCGTTTGCTCACGATGATGTCTTCAATACCCCGCCGATCACCAAATTTCTTCTCAAAGATGGTATAATTTTTAAAGAGATCTTGGGCCTCGTGTTTTGGAATTCTATCCAGGGCATACTTGTAGATGACTCGCACCCTTTCAAACTAAAAGCAGACAGGATGACTACCTTCCATTACACATTCTCATTCCAGTCACAAAAAAGAGAGTAATAGTATTACTTCTAAGATTTTAAGGTGTCAAAATGTTCAAAATAAACCTTTTCTTCTCTCTTTGGCTGAAGGTATCTGTGTCAGGAGTTCATCTTTGAGCTCCACATTTAATGTTGTCTGGCTAGTATTACAAATTGGAGGTTTATTGCAAAACTCAAACTAAACAGGACCCAAACTGAACTTTTTTCTCTCTACTTCTAAGCTGGTTCTTCCCAGTCTTCCCAATCTTAGTAGGCAACACCTGTAGTCATATGCTAGCTCACATCAAAATTTCCTCTTTCTTTATTCCTTTCCTTTTCTCATTTCCCACATTCACTTCTTCAACAAGCCCTGCCATTTCTACCTCTTCAACACAGCCCTTTTCTTTTCTCCCTGCTGCTGACCTATTTCCATTTCTAACGTGAACCATTTCAAAAGTTTCCCCACTGGTCGCGTCTGGTTCTACTTTTGCTAATCTCTCCTTCTCTGCAATATATTCTCTATAAATTAGCCAGTAGTTCTCCTTAAAATATAAATCATATCCAAACACTCTCTCACTTCAAATCTTTCAATGTTTCCCTTTTGCAACAGAATCTGGACTCTCCAGCCTAACTCTATCAAGTCTACATTATTTGAGGTACTGTCAGATTCTTTTTATATACAACTAAGGAAGAGAAGAACTTATTTTGTGTTTCATTCTGAATTCCATTCTCTGTTCTGAGAACTTCTGGTTTTTTGCTGCCCAAGTTTATTACCTATAAACTCCTTTAATGAGGCTGCCATAGAACTCTCAAGTTCATAGACATTCAGATTTAAAAGCTTAATTTTCAAGCAAATAAAACAAAATTAAGACAGTTATGATAAAATCTACAATCATTCAGGTCCCAATCTGCATCTCAGCCCCATATGTATACTATTTTCTGAATGAGATTGTTTTTGTCTTTGCAAAACATTTTCTCTAAAGACAAATAAAAAAAATGGAAATGACCTCATTGTGCACAAGACGTAACCTTTTCTAAGTTGTTTTGCAATGCAATCAATTTACTGAAGTATACTTACTTCTTTCTGATTTTCCTCAAATTTGGCAAAGGCAACATAAAGGTGTTCATCCATATGTTCATCTCCAAAGAATTCCACAGCTCTCTCATACACTTTGCGTGCATGGGCAAAATAAGCATGTTTCTCTTCAAAGCGGGCATACTTGATCCAGTTCTTCACATCAGGGTGCACAAGGACGAGTGCAGGGGAATTAAGGAAATACTAGGCAAGACAACATGGCTTAAAAAGAAATCACATAAACATCAAAACCATACCAAACTCTAAAACCCCAATAATTCAAACTATGACACTAGGGGTGATAAACAAAGGTACAATAAGACTCATCTCTGGTCTTCACAAGGGTATTCACCTCTATCTGCCTTCAGTGTTGTACTTGCCTATCTCCAGTACTACAATAATAAAATAAAAAACGAAAAGAAAAGAACATGGTCAATAAATAGTATCTATTATATTATATAAGCTCAATAACCTTAATACCTGAACAAACGATTGAGGGTGGGTGGTGGAAACAATCATACCACATGAAGAAAACTGTGAACTAGAGCCAAAAGAGAAAGTTTTGAATTACCATTTTATTTCCTAACAGAACCTATTTATAATCTATCTTTCCTGAAGAAGGAATTAATTTCCAAAGTAGTAATACATTCAAATATGGTAAATATATTAAGAATATCAGTTCTGAAGCTGGTCTGCTGGGTTCAAATCCCGCCTCATCATACCTATGAGATCCTGGTCAAGACATACTCATGCCTCAGTCCTCAAGCATAGAATGGGAGTAGTTCCTACACTGTAGAGCTGGCATGAGGGATTGACAGTATTTGTAAAAGCCCTTAGAATAATGACTGGCACAGAGCAAATGCTATGAAAGCTTCCGTTAAACTAATGTTAAAACAAGTAGGGACAATTAAGACCTTAACATTGCATGATAAAGTTGATTCTTGTTGTTTACAATAGTTATATTCTATAAAGTCATCACATTGAATGCCAAGCTATTACTCCTAGGGGAAATGTGTACATACATACATCTCATGTAGATTATAACCTTAAATTCTAAAAACAACTAATTCTGGAAGGCTGTTTTCTTTATTTTACAAGAGAAGCTGTGGTCCCAAGGAGTTAAGTAATTGACCTGAAACTGCCCCACTAAGGGGGTCAGAATTGGGTATTCAAGTCCCATCCCACTGTCCCGAGAACTAGAGCTCTTTGAGAGGCACAGCACCGGCCCCTCCTCTCTTCACTTCCTGAGCATCACTATTTGAGGCTGAAACATGGAAGCAGAGTAGTGCTTTACTGGACTCGGGCTGGAAATATGCAGAGCAAGCAACTCAAATTTTTCACTGCTGTGCACATGTCCACAAATGATTGCAAAGTACTGCGATCGCTGATTCGGGGATTACAAATAAAAGTTAGCAAGAATGTGAACTTACAACTATGGGATCTGTGAGTAGTAAGGATTGTTGTGCTTCTGTTTCTAAAAGTAGTTCCAAGTTATTGATTAATCTTCATACCACCAAAGGGTTTTTTTTTTTAATTTTAATTTTTTTTTTTTAGTTGTTGATGGAACTTTATTTTTATTTATTTATATGTGGTGCTGAGAATTGAACCCAGTGCCTCACGCTTGCGAGGTGGGTGATTTACCACTGAGTCACAACCCTGGCCCCAGGTTTTTTGTTTTTATCCAGCAGTGATGGGAATCACCTAGGACTTTGCACCTACTAGGCAAGTGCTCTACCACTAAGCAACACCCCCAGCACACACCATAGGCATTTTTATTCTTGTTTCAAAGAGGGCACCAGGGCTCAAAGGAGTTAAATTTTGAAAAAATTGCCTAGCTCAGCAAGAAGTGACAGCATCACACAGCTGGTAAATGGTAAACTTCTGGGTGAACTCCAGGAAAAGTCCAACAAAAATCTCCCAAAACAAGGACTGGCTATAGCAGCCAGGACCTTAGTATATCATTTTCTACAAGGAACCAGAGCATTAGTACTAAAATAGAAATAAACCTAAAGCCTAAAGCCTCACTGGAAAGGACTCACTCACCCAAACCACAAATTTTCAGTATGAGCAATCTATCCCTACAAAATAAATGTGAAACTGATGAAACTTGCATTTCTGACTTCTGGAGTAACACTAATGGCTACATGTCCTGACCATAATATCTCTATGGGAGGAACAGCTCCCAGGACAACAATGGTACCACTCAGATCTCATTCAAAGGATATATCGTTCATAAATGGTGCGGGCCCGTTCCACCTCTTTGTATCTTAGCTCAAAGTTGATGTAGGAGTGCCAGGCTTGCTCCTCAGGCTGCCATTCCATCCAGCGCTCAAACACCTGTCGAGCGCCAGCAATGTTCCCCAACATCTCCTCCATGTATGTGTACTTGTACCTTTAATAAGATCATCCAAAAATATCTGTTGTGGCAGGAATGACTTAGGGGAAAAAATGAGCTTTGACAATTTCTAGTTTGTCTTTTATTAGTGGGAAGATTTAAAGCTTTATCTTTTCTCATGGTTAAATCAAACATGAAATATAAACCTGAAAAATGATGAACCTTGGAGGGAAAAGTTATTTTTTCTTAAAAATTGCCTAGTCCAACAAGAAGTTTTGCATGAAATATCATTATAATTAAAGTGTCAGTTTTGATTATAAAGCTATTAAACATTAGGCTTATGACAACAGACTATGGAACATTAAAAAGCACTTACTAGGATGCAAATTTAATTATGTACAACATTTATAACTATGTAAATAAAGCAAATACATAAAAATGTAGAACTTTTTTGTAGAACAGTCTATAAAAGGCTGTTCTAGCAGATCAGAAACTTACCAGAATTGGTTGACTCGTGGCAGAGTTGTGATGGCACGGTCCCAGATATTACGGGCATGGTTGACCTGGCGATTCTTCATTTCCATTTCTGCATATTTCAACCAGAGTGTAATGTTTCGATAGTCTACATCTAAAGCACGCTCGTATATGGATCGTGCCCTTAAGAAGCAAGATTTAAAGGGTATCAAAAAAAAAAAAAAAAAAGTGCATGTAACATATGTAGCAATTGTTTCAAACTCTTTGAATTTCATTCAGTGTCTACCATGAGCCAGGTTCTGGGCATGAAAGGATGAAGAGATAGGAAATTCTCAAGTACTTTATAAAGTCTTATAGAATGATAGGCTAGCATGTAACTATAATACAATGTGATAAACATTGTAGTTAAGACCCATACAGTGAAGTAGAGAGAAAGAAATGATGATGTGTGATGAACATCACCTAGCCTAGAATTCTGAACTTGAGGAGAGGCCAAGGTTGTGGGGAGAAGTACTCCAACAGGTAGAGAGAACAGCCAAGTGACATAGTAAGGAGAACTAATGTACTTAGGGAGTGACAGGTACAGAGGCACACTAGGGAAAAGGGAGTGAGGGGAGAGTGCAGAAAGGCTACATAACACCAATGATCAAGACACAATTTTTATCTTTTTGGTGGACCACTTTTATCTTAAAAATCTCAATAACATATAAAGGAGGTGAATCTGGAGGCAGATTCTGTATTTCTGTATCTGTAGAGTGTGTGCTGGTGGCAAGACCTACCTGTGGAAAGTCCTCCTGCCATGTCCCTCAGAATTACCTGTGTAGCAGCCCTGAGGCCCTTCAAGGGAACTGCTGGGTTCCATAGAACAAATACCAGAGGCATACTCTTTTACCTGTGCTTTAAATCTTTCTGTTCTTTTATATCTGTTAACTTATGACATCTTTATCTACAAAATCACACTCTCAACAATGACATTTTCTTTCTTATTTCCAGAAACCCAGAGTGCTGGGGATTCGAACCAGGGCCTCCAGCATGAGAGGCTGGCCCTCTACCAATTGTGCTATATGGCCTGCTTATATTTTTTATATCTGTTAATTTATGGCATCTTTAGATACACAATTATAATCTTAGCAATTTTACCTTTGAATCTCCTTTAGACTTTCTTCCCATTGTGCGTATTTTATCCAATTACTAATCACTGTCCTGTTTTTTCTTATGTTATCTTCAAAAGTCTGGAAGAAGACAAAGAGGGTCAGTTAAAGGGAAAGTGACTAAAAATAACATCACTCTTTGTCTATTATAAGCCACCTTCTAAAATGGTTGTTCATTTTATTCTTACTTAAAAGAAGTTACATGCTGGAGTCCTTGAGGAATAAGACTCCCACAATAGAAGTTTATAATCACTTTTCTTTAAAGTTTTACATATAAATAAAGAGAAAACTGTAGATATAAAGAGTTATTGGCAGAATTTTGATATTGTTTCCTATCATCCATGACAACTGATACTTTAAAATGCTCTATTCTTGTTCCTCATATGAAAATGTTTTCAAATATTACCTTTAAGTCGTCTCAGTAATTCTTGGAATTTCATATGTAACTCATTGAGAGCAACAAATAAGTGAACACAACAGGATTAGTGGCTTAAAATAATCCAACATTCTAGAGTGAGGAGGTCAAATCAGATCCCAAAGGCTTCTTGTGATTCTTCCCCAGGTCCTAACTCTTAACCACAACAGGTGATACAGACAGAGGTACCCAATGAGCCTTGGCAAGCATACCTCTCTTCCGCATGACAGTTGTTCCACCTGTTAAACTTCCACCCATCTTTGGTTCAGCACTAAAATTGCGTCTCTAGTGAATTTAATTTCTTTTAAACAGACAATTCATAGCCATTTTATATATATATATATAATATATAATATATATAATATATATTTCTATAAAACGGTTATCTGATGATCACAAATTATGTTATTCATGTGACTAGAAAAAGAAACACCTCATTACATTTTATAGATTCAAAGCAATAAGGAACTTTCCAAACCAACCTATAAATTCTTAACAATTAGTGGACAGACTGACCTTCCTTTTCCTTAGTTTGTAATCATTTAATTCTTCTTCATCTGTGATCTTCTGTTGAGGTGGAGGTGGAAGAAGCTCAAGTTCTCTTTCTTTAGCTTCTCGTAAGAGTTGTTCAGCAGTTATCTGTACTTCAGCCGGGGCTTTGTTTTTTACCTTTTAAAAAAGAAGACATGTCTATTTTTGGCAGATATTCTTCACACAAGGTTTAAGACACAAGGATAAAGTTTTTAGGATGTGAACTTCCTAAGTATGACTACAAGATACCCTCTTTGGATGTCACATTCACATTTCTCCATGAGACTGAATAGGAAAACAATTTTGATCTAGAATAACATCTACTACAAACAAATAGGTAAAAGTCTCAAGAGAAAAAGGTGGCAAAAATAATTGCAAGTTTTCACCTTTAGGTAACTATAATAATGAATTGTGAGATTAGGTAAAATTCTCACCAGAGGTTTTGCTTTATCAAGAGTTGTGTGGTTCCTTATCCAGCATTATGACTTTCGTTTACAGAATTCTTAAACTTATTTTAATGCCCTTGCTGATGACTGGTTTGATTTTTCATAGCATTTTAAGTCAACTTAAACTTATTGAACAAGTTCCCATCATTTGACTTCAAGCTTAATGAAGTCTTAGAACTGTGCTGTCCAATACAGTGGCTGTGAGTCACATGTGGTGAGTCTAAACTGAGCTGGCCTATAAGTGTAAAACACTAGTTTTTAAGGTTTAGTATGGAAAAAAAGAATAAACTATCTAACCAAACATTTTTATATTGTTGACATGTTGAAATAACACTTTGAATACACTGGATTAAATAAAATATATTATTAAAGTCATCTGCATTTTGCTTTTTTAAGTGTGGCTGTAAAAAATGTTTAAATAACATTTAAACGTGGCCATAATTTTAATGTACCTGCCATTCTATTTCTATTGAACCAAAGATGCCAATTAAAGTTTATAGAATTTAGCTGGGCACAGTGGGCAGAAGGATCTCAAATTGGCCACCAGTCAGGGCAAGTAGGCAATATCCTGTCTCAAAATAAAAAGGGTTGATGATGTAGCTCTGCAGCAAAGCACTTGCCCAGCATGTGCAAGGCCCTAAATTCAATTCTAGTACCTCAAGTAAAAAATATTGTTTTGAGTAAGAAATACTTAATGACAATTAATATTTAATGTTATTCATGGAGCAGTGATGATGATGATGACCTAAATTTAATGAACACAGGTGCTTTATATGCAGTATCTCTGGAAGTCATCTAGGTTGATACCTAAAAGTCAAGCTTAAGAAAGCCTTCTGGGCTGGACAAACAAGTAAGAGGAAGAGTACCTGTAAAAGCTTAGGATAAGGCTTTCCATATATTAAGCACTTGGTAAGTATCAGCCATCCTTGAAAATAACAGATAATAAATCTGTTTAACTTACTTAAATTGTGCCACTTAGCAACTCCCGTAATCTACTTTCATTCCCTCCAATATCAGTTGGGTTAACTCCTATGCAGCCTTCAAGTCCTCAGTCAAGTTTACTCTGAAGAGAAGAACCCTGCACAACATCAGTAACATCTAGCCAGACTGCCACCTTACATTTACTCGTGTTTTATTTGAGTAGTGCCAGCTGCCCGCTTAAGGTCGAACTCCAGCACCTAACACAGTGCCTGGCTCGATAAATCCTTGCTGAACGACCCCACTTTTGCCCTGCAAGAATTACTTCCAAAACGAGGGCTATGCCGACGCTAGTCGCGCTCTAGGTACAAGATTCCTGATCTCAACACCAACAGCCCCTTTCCCTGTTTCTCCTACGGACGCTCCCAGGGAGTGCCTGTCCCCGAGTCAACACTCTCTTGACCCGAGCACCACCAGGGATGCAGCTGCGGGCAGCCCTTTTCCCGGACCCCCTCCCACAAAGCCCCTCGCTATGGCCTACCTTAGCCACTTTGGGAATGCGCTGTTTCCCAGCCGCGGTGGAGGCCGCCATGTCTGCAGTAGCGGGCCTCGGGAAATCCCCGCCCTCACCAGACCCCACAGATCACCCCCGAGGGCTCGCCAAGACCACAAAGCTTTCCGACAACAAACCGGGTGCCGGAACTGGAAGCGGAACTCGCTGGTATGACCTTTGGCCTTCCTCACGCGCCGTGACGAAGGCAGCGCCGTTTCCGTGGTAACCAGGCTGCGCGTCCTCTTTGGAGCTGTGGGTGGAGTGCGGCGTCTCGGAGTTGCGGGTAAGGTGGGTAACGCTGGCCTGCCCCTCAAGGACGCAGGGTCTTAGTCCGTCTCCGGGACTGGGTGGCTTTGTTCGTCCGTGGCACCCTGCAAAGACAGCAGGAACCAAGCTCGGATCTGGGTGCTCGAAGGTGAGGGCAGAGGGGCAGGAGAGGAAACTACCATTCCCAGCGTGCTCAAGGATATCTACCACATTGCTTGACTCACCAGCGCCGCGGTGCATTCTGGGCTTTGTAGTCTCCGAGGTCACCTCCCCCCAACACCTTGTTTCTGATTTCCCAAAGTTTGTGTGGAAATATCGAAGACTTGGAATTTACAAAAACAGGAGGCATGTTGAAGTCAGACAGTAGGGAAAAAAGTGAAAATAAATCATCAGAGTAACTAACAAACCACCTAGCCTTGTCGTTAGAAACTGATGTTTAAATTGATGATTTAAAATGTTTTAGCCTCAATGTTCTCAACTATAAAACGAAGATAGTTGAACTTATTTTTCTAGGATTAAAGAGGTAATCTGTGTAAAATGTTTAGTAAATGTTAGCTGGTATAACACTTGACCTACTTTCAAAATCAGAGTAGTCAAGCAATTATTAAGAAAAATATTTTAAATAATTTTTTTTGTAAGAGAAGTTCACAGAAAAATTGAGTGAAAGGTACAGAGATTGCCCACGTACCTCCTCTACCCACCCACTCCTCTTACACAAAACCTCTCTACTAATATCCTTCTAGAATGGTATTATCAAAGAATCCACAATGACACATTATTATTTCAAGTCCATAGTTTATTTTAGTGTTCACTATTGATGTTGTACATTCTTTGGGTTTGGACAAATGTATGTAAGTGTGTCCATGGCTATAGTAAAATTGAATTGGATGAAAAAATTTTATATCACTAACATAAGGAGAAATAACCTAATGAAAATAAATAGCTGTTGTCATTGACATGTAGGTGGAGAACTTTCCTTTTCTTCTTGTTTTTCTCTTTTTAAAATTCATCTAAGTATATTATATACAGCATTTTATGTTCTTGTAGAATTAGCTAATGATAATATGTTTCATAAACAAGTCTCGTTTCTTTTTTGTTTTTAAGTTAAAATTCAAACCAGTAAATGATAATATTTATGGATAGCTCTGATAGGAGTCTAGACTTTATTAAAGTTTATTTCTAACCGATTAAGGTAAAGATAACATTTATAAATATGAAAATGTATTGTCTCTACCAGTCTACTCTGTCTTCATAGCAAGCACTAAATTTCACAATCACAGGGGCTATGGAAAATATAGTTGAGTATTTAATCATTCTTATAGTAGCCAGTAAGGTTATGATCATCTCCTTTGAAACAAGACTGTTATTCTAGGGCTTCTATGATTTGGAGTGAGAAAGGCCTTGAGGTGAGTTACCCTCCAGTGATTGTCTCTCTCAGATAAGCTATCATTCCCATTCCAGCATAAAACAGAAAATTCTGTCTGAAATTATACATATATCATTAAAAAAGAGGGTAGTTTCACTGAGAAAAGGGTCTCGATACAAGATTTCATATTAAATATTTCTGGACATGAATAGTAGTAGTAGTTGTTCAACAATGCAAATGTGCCTAAAGCCACTAAAATATACATTTAACAATGGTTAATATGGTAAATTTGTGTTGTGCATGTTTTGCCACAATAAAAAGCAGAATTGAGCCTCTTGTATAAAGTTTATGCTTTTCAAAATGATAAGATACTAGTGAATTGCACAGGTAATTAAAAATTCATTTTCGAAATTAAATGTTAAGAACAATCTTCAGAATGTAAAATCAGTTTATGTTGCCACTGATGTAGGTAAAGCCATCTTGAAAGGAAATGCTCTCAGGTCATCAAAACTTGACTGCAACATGATTAAAAGTGTGTTACTTTTTCTAGGAAAGAATGTATTCATCACAAAGGGTCCTATGTTTAACAACAATGTTCACCCAAGCAAATAGTTCACCTTTGATTTTCTTGACTTGACATCTCCATAGTGGATGATGATCCTCTCAGGCCCCCAGCAACTGTGAAGCGATTTCTTGATATCCACTGAGAATGTCCATGCTGGATAATGATACTAATATGTACCGAGTACTTAACTACATATACACTGAGTACTTAACTACAGATCACACACTGCATTCACTGTTTTGTATATAATAACTAATTCATAAAACTCTTTGAGGTATGTGTATTATCTCTGATTTACAGATGAGGAAACTGAAGCACATAGAGTTTAAGCAACTTACACAGCTAAGAAGTGATAGACACTATCATCCTGATACTCTGATTCCACAGCCTATCCTCTTCACCACAGTACCAAGCCACTTACTTCTCTGTAAGCCACCTTTGGTAGCTGGACTTTCCCTATATTTGATCTACAAAAAGAGAGTGCTTGAGTGCTTGAGTGGTCTTGCCACAGCAAAAAGAAACATTTATTTATATCTGCTGAGTATGAAAAAGAATGACCTAATATTTCAAGTTTAGGAGATGTTACATAAATACCAGGATTGTCTTCCTTTGCAAAATGATGATCTGCCTTCCAGGGAGCCCATATTCATGTAAAGCCATGCCTGGCTGGAGCTGAGGGTGGCATGAGTTCCCTAGTTTAGTGAAGTCACCTGACATCAAGACTGTATGACAGTGACCACAAAGCACACAAAAGAAATCTCGTGTGCCCTATTTTATCAAAGGCAAAGAAATCAGGTTTGTGTTTGGTTTATATGACATGTTAACTGCCTGGGCTACAAAGACATCTGGACTGTGCAGCTGTTAATTTCCTCACTGTAAAAAAGGGAATTATTAAGAAATGAATAAATTGGCATTTTGGACTCTTCCTCAATTTTTATGAGCTCCAGGGGAAATGTTGCTGTCCCCAAGAGCTGGGTTTGCCTTGCTGATGAATGCCCTTCATAAGCCTGCAAAAGTGAAGGTGGTGAACAACGATTCCCGCTGTCACCCTGCTGTCTTCCCAGGTTCCCCTCTGCATCCCCCCAACATCTGGCACTTTTGACATCTAAAAGCTTGTGGTTATGAGTGGTCAAGCAGCAGTTTAATCTGAACATCAGAGGACAGTGAAGACAAGGGGACAATTTACCCACAAAGCATGCAGAGGGAAGTGGCGTGGGCTGTGCAGGGAAGAAATGCCCAGGGTTCTATTTGTGAACAAACATATATCCTGAGGCAAGTCACTTTAGTTCCTAGGTCTCAGTTTTCTCATCTGGTGAAGGAACTTAGTCCAGTACTCTTTCAAGCCTCTGTAGCACGCAAGTTCTTTGATGGGTCTTAACAATAAAAAAAGGTCAAATGATACAGTAGTTTTATAAGAAAAATCATATATATAATACATAACATGTAGCATATATGTAATATATACAGATATATATTTCCATTTATATGATATTCAGAATTTGGCAGAGATCATCTTTTTGAGTGAAGTCAGAATGGTGTTTATCTTCGGAGGGGGAATTGACAGGGAGTTGCCACAAGGCTGCCTTCCAGGGAGCAGGAAATGTTCCATATTGTTCTATTTTAAGTTTGTATATAATTGATCAGTTTTCCCTAGTTAGGGATGGAGGCAAGAGGAGTGATAAAAAGAGACAGACAGATTGAGATATTGAAACCATTTTATAGCCTTTTTTTCCTGTTAGCAGCATCTCTCAAAGTGTCTAACTGGACCTTAGACTCTTAGAATTAGAGATTCTGATCAAGAACTATGTGGGAAATGCTTGGTTATAAAAATAAAGCAGATTACTTTATTTGGGAACTTACCAAAACCTTTTAATGGGTGTTTAGTTGACTTTCCATTACTGTGAGAGAATACCTGAGATAATCAACATATAAGGAGGAAAGTTTTATTTTGACTCATGGTTTCAGAGATTTCAGTCTGTGATAACTTGACCCCATTGCTTTGGGCCTGTGGCAGTACAGTGCATCATGATGGGAACATATGTTGGAGGAGGTTTATTCACTTCATGGTGGCCAGGAAGCAAAGAGACACAGAAGGGGACAGGATTCCAATATTACCTTCAAGGGCATGCCCCCATTGAGCTCACTTCCTAAAACTAAGTCTCACCTCCTGAAGATTTCACCACTTCCCAATGACCCTAGCAGCTGGAAACCAATCCTTTAACACATGGACTTAACCATGAGTATGATGAGCTTTCAGGGAGACTATTGTAAGCAGCATTTCCTACACTCATTTGACCACAGAACTTTGTTGTCTCTTCATATCTCTTAATATTGCTTTCCTTCAAGTCTCCATCTTGGGGAACTCTATTTGGAACTTGGGCTACATGTATCAGTATTTCCCATATAACTCTTGACCACATGCAATGGTGGCTTATTAAATGGAAGAGGATACTGAATCATTAAATAAGTCCTTCCAGTGTTTTTCTTCTTATTGTTAGAATATCTTAAAGCAATTGGAAACAGAGAACACAATTATAGAGATTTCAAGTTAGACCAATCCTCAAAAACTTCATTTTGAGTGTCAGAACATTTTAGTTTGTTTGTGGTGACAGTCACCACAGACAACGCTCAGAACAAAATGTGGCACTCCAGTACTCCCATACCATATTTGCTCTGACCATAGGGAAATCAGATTGCCTGATTTTTTTGAGTATTGTATCCCAAATTATTTTGTCATTTTAGAGTAACAGTGGACTGTTCTCTCTCTCTCTCTTGGGGACAGGATAAAAAATGTCTATACTCACTTCTCCCCGAGGAAAGGTGGAAGTGGTTCATTGCCGAAGAACAGAGTCACAGGATATTTATTGTATCAAAAACCTCATTAGAAAATTTACCCAGAAGCTGTTTGGGAAGCTTAATATCATCTATCTTCTGTAAGTACATGACTAAGTAAGTTCAAGAATGTTTATCAGTTTTGTCTCAGGAATTTTATACCAGGAAGGTATCCCACTCCTTTGTCTTTTTTTAAATTTATTTTTATTGTAAACAAATGGGATACATGTTCTTTCTGTTTATACATGGAGTAACTGCATACCATTTGCATAATTATACATTTACATAGGGTAATGGTGTTTTATTCGTTCTGTTATTTTTTTTCTCCCCCCCATCCCTCCCACCCCTCTTTTCCCTCTATACTGTCCCTTCTTCCTCCATTCTTGTCCCCCTCCCACCCCCCATTATGTGTCATCATCCGCTTATCAGCAAGATCATTAATCCTTTGGTTTTTTGAGATTGGCTTATCTCACTTAGCATGATATTCTCCAATTTCATCCATTTACCTTCAAGTGCCATAATTTAATTATTCTTTATAGCTGAGTAATATCCCATTGAATATATATATACCACAGTTTCTTTATCCACTCATCAATTGAAGGACATCTATGTTGGTTCCACAATCTGGCTATTGTGAATTGAGCAGCTATGAACATTGTTGTGGCTGTATCTCTATAGTATGCTGATTTTAAGTCCTTTGGGTGTAGGCCAAGGAGTGGGATAGCTGGGTCAAATGGTGGTCCATTCCAAGTTTTCAAAGGAATCTCCACACTGCTTTCCAGAATGGCTGCACTAATTTGCAGCCCCATCAGCAATGTATGAGTATACCTTTTTCCCCACATCCTCTCCAACACCTATTGTTGCTTGTGTTCTTGATAATCGCCATTCTAATTGGGGTGAGATGGAATCTTAGGGTAGTTTTGATTTGCATTTCTCTTATTACTAGAGATGGGGAACATTTTTTCATATGTTTGTCGATTGCTTGTAGATCTTCTGTGAAGTGTCTGTTCATTTCCTTAGCCCATTTGTTGATTGGATTATTTGTATTCTTGGTGTAGAGTTTTTTGAGTTCTTTATAGATTCTGGAGATTAGTGCTCTATCTGAAGTATGATTGACAAAGATTTTCTCCCACTCTGTAGGCTCTTTCTTTGCATTGCTGATAGTTTCCTTTGCTGAGAGAAAGCTTTTTAGTTTGAATCTGTCCCAGTTATTGATTCTTGCTTTTATTTCTTGTGCTATGGGAGTCCTGTTAAGGAAGTCTGATCCTAAGCCAACAAGTTGAAGATCTGGACCTACTTTTTCTTCTATAAGATGCAGTGTCTCTGGTCTGATTTCAAGGTCCTTGATCCATTTTGAGTGGATTTTTGTGCAGGATGAGAGATATGGGTTTAGTTTCATTCTGTTGCATATGGATTTCCAATTTTCCCAGCACCATTTGTTGAAGAGGCTATCTTTTCTCCATTGCATATTTTTGGCACCTTTGTCTAGTATGAGAAAATTGTATTTATTTGGGTTTGTGTCTGTGTCCTCTATTCTGTACCATTGATCTACCTGTCTATTATGGTGCCAAAACCATGCCGTTTTTGTTACTATTGCTTTGTAGTATAGTTGAAGTTCTGGTATTGTGATACCCCCTGTTTCATTCTTCCTGCTAAGGATTGCTTTAGCTATTCTGGGTTTCTTATTCTTCCAGATGAATTTCACGATTGCTTGCTCTATTTCTGTAACTTAATGTCATTGGGATTTTAATTGGAATTGCATTGAATCTGTATAGCACTTTTGGTAGTATGGCCATTTTGACAATATTAATTCTGCCTGTCCAAGAACATGGGCGATCTTTCCATCTTCTAAGGTCTTCCTCAAGTTCTTTCTTCAATGTTTTGTAGTTTTCATTGTAGAGATCTTTTACCTTTTTGGTTAGATTGATTCCCAAGTATTTTATTTTATTTTTTTTTGAGGCTATTGCCAATGGAGTTGTTTTCCTTATTTCCCTTTCAGATGTTTCATCACTTGCGTATAAAAATGCTTTAGATTTATGTGTGTTGATTTTATAGCCTGCAATTTTGCTGAATTCATTGATGAAGTCTAGAAGTTTTCTGGAGGAGTTTTTTGGATCCTCTAAATATAGAATCATGTCATCAGCAAACAGTGACAGCTTAAGTTCCTCTTTTCCTATTCATATCCTTTTAATTTCTTTAGTCTGGCTATTTGCTCTGGCTAGAGTTTCGAGGACAATGTTGAATAGAAGTGGTGAAAGAGGACATCCCTGTCTTGTTCACATTTTTAAAGGGAATGGTTTCAGTTTTTCTCCATTAAGAATGATGTTGGCCATGGGCTTAGCATAAATAGCCTTTACAATGTTCAGGTATGTTCCTACTATCCTTATTTTTTCTGGTGTTTTGAGCGTGAAGGGGGTGTTGTATTTTGTTGAACGCTTTTTCTGCATCAATTGAAATAACCATATAATTCTTATCCTTACGTCTATTAACCTGATGGATTACGTTTATAGATTTACAGATGTTAAACCATCCTCGCATTCCAGGGATGAACCCCACTTGATCGTGGTGCATGATTTTCTTAAAATGCTTTTGGATACAGTTTGCTAATATTTTGTTAAGGATCTTTGCATCTATATTCATCAAGGATATTGGTCTAAAAATTTCTTTCCTTGATGTGTCTTTGCCTGTTTGGGTTATGAGGGTGATATTAGCTTCATAGAATGAGTTTGGTAGGGTATCCTCCTTTTCTATTTCCTGGAATACTTTGAGAAGTATTGGAATGAGTTCTTCTTTGAAGGTCTTCTAGAACTCGGCTGAGAATCCATCTGGTCCTGGACTTTTCTTGGATGGTAGGTTTTTAATGGTTTCTTCTATTTCACTGCTTGATATTGATCTGTTTAAATTGTGTGTGTCCTCCTGGTTCAGTTTGGGAGGAGCATATGTCTCTAGAAATTTCAGTGTCTTCGGTAGTTTCTATTTTGTTGGAATACAGATTTTCAAAGTAGCTTCTCATTATGTTATGTATCTCACTCGTGTCTGTCGTGATATTTCATTTTTCATCATGAATTTTAGTAATTTGAGTTTTCTCTCTTCTTCTCTTTGTTAGTGTGGTTAAGGGTTTGTCTATTTTGTTTACTTTTTCAAAGAACCAACTTTTTGTTTTGTCAATTTTTTGAATTGTTTCTTTTGTTTCAATTTCATTGATTTCAGCTCTGATTTTAATTATTTCCTGTCTTCTACTACTTTTGCTGTTATTCTGTTCTTCTTTCTAGGGCTTTGAGCTGTAATGTTAGGTCATTTAGTTGTTGACTTTTCATTCTTTTCTGGAATGCGCTCCATGCAATGAATTTTCCTCGTAGTACTGCTTTCACAGTGTCCTGGAGAGTTTGATATGTTGTATCGTTGTTCTCATTGACCTCTAAGAATTCTTTTATCTTCTCCCTGACGTTTTCTGTTATCCATGTTTCATTCAATAGCATATTATTTAGTCTCTGGGTGTTGGAGTAATTTCTGTTTTTTATTTTGTCATTGATTTCTACTCTCAGTCCATTATGATCTGATAGAACAAAAGACAGTATCTCTATTTTTTTGCATTTCCTAAGGGCTGCTTTGTGGCATAACATATGGTCTATTTTCGAGAGGGTTCCATGTGCTGCCGAGAAGAAAGTGAATCTGCTCGTTGATGGATGGAATATTCTATATATGTGTATTAAGTCTAGGTTATTGATTGTGTTATTGAGTTCTATGGTTTCTTTGGTTGGTTTTTGTTTGGAAGATCTATCTAGTGGTGACAGCAGTGCATTAAAGTCACCCAGAATTATTGTGTTGTGGTGTATGTGATTCCTGAAATTGAGAAGGATTTGTTTGACGTACAGGGATGCACCATTTTTGGGGCATAAATATTTACTATCATTATGTCTTCCTGATTTATGGTTCCCTTAAGCAGTATGAAATGTCCTTCTTTATCCCTTCTGACTAACTTTGGCTTGAAGTCCACTTTATCTGATATAAGGATGGAAACCCCTGCTTTTTTACTGAGTCCATGTGCGTGGTAGGTTTTTTCCCATCCTTTCACCTTTAGTCTGTGGATGTCTTTTTCTATGAGATGAGTCTCTTGCAGGCAGCATATTGTTGGGTCTTTCTTTTTCATCCATTCTGCCAGTCTATGTCTTTTGATTGATGAATTTAGGCCATTAATGTTCAGGGTTATTATTGAGATATGATTTGTATTCCCAGTTATTTGGGCTTATTTTTGGTTTTTAACTTGGCTTGGTTTCTTCTTTGAGTGGTTTTTCTCTAAGGTAGTTCCTCCCTTTGCTGACCTATATTGTTGTTTTTCATTTCCTCCTCACGGAATACTTTGTAGAGAACATTCTGTAGCGCAGGCTTTCTACTTGTAAATTCTTTTAACTTTTGTTTATCATGGAAGGATTTTATTTCATCTTCAAATCTGAAGATTAGTTTTGCTGGGTATAGGATTCTTGGTTGGCAACCATGTTCTTTCAGAGCTTGAAATATGTTGTTCCAAGCCCTTCTAGCTTTTAAAGTCTGGGTTGAGAAGTCTGCTGCTATCCATATTGGTTTCCCACTATATGTAATCTGCTGCTTTTCTCTCGCAGCCTTCAAAATCCTATCTTTATTTTGAATGTTAGGCATTTTCATTATAATGTGCCTTGGTGTGGATCTCTTGTGATTTTGTGCATTTGGTGTTCTGTAAGCCTCTTGTATTTGATTTTCCATTTCATTCTTCAGATTTGGGAAATTTTCTGATATTATTTCATTGAATAGGTTGTTCATTCCTTTGGTTTGTATCTCTGTGCCTTCCTCAATCCCAATAATTCTTAAATTTAGTCTTTTCATGATGTCCCATAGTTCTTGGAGATTCTGATCATGATTTCTTACCATCTTCTCTGTTTGGGCAACTTTATTTTCAAGATTAAATATTTTGTCTTCATTGTGTGAGGTTCTATCTTCCAAGTGGTCTAGTCTTTTGGTGATGCTTTCCATTGAGTTTTTTGTTTGGTTTATTGTTTCCTTAATTTCAAGGATTTCTGTTTGGTTTTTTTTTTTGAGAATCTCTGTCTCTTTGTTGAAATGATCTT
This sequence comes from Sciurus carolinensis, assembly GCF_902686445.1. Lineage (NCBI taxonomy): Eukaryota > Metazoa > Chordata > Mammalia > Rodentia > Sciuridae > Sciurus > Sciurus carolinensis. The sequence continues at coordinate 44,695,634 of NC_062214.1, forward strand.
TTGCTTCCTGCAGTTGCTCTTTCAACTGCTTGTTGGTATTATCATTAATTGCCTGCATTTGCTCTCTTAACTCATCCTTTGCTTCGTAAATCATCTTAATCATGTATAATCTGAAGTCCTTTTCTGATATTTCTTCTACCATACTGTCATTGGATTCTATTAATATAGAATCTAGATTTGTTTGGATCATTTTCTTCCCTTGTTTTTTCATGTTGTTCATGTATCTTCCCCTCTATCAGTGCACATCTGGGGTATTGCAGATTTCCCCCTATAGGCTTATAGTGGCCCTATAGGTTTCCTAAACCTTTTCTTTAAGGGGAGATAAATATTAGCAGTCCCCAATTCAGACACTATGCAATCCTAGACCAAATAACCCCTATGAGGACAATAACAAAATTGTCATAATAAACAGAATGAGTTCAACTATTATCTTTAGTATAACAAACAGATTTACAGTAAGGTCTGCAGTGACTAATGGAGGACAAAGAGGATGCAGAGGGATGTAAGATGTAGCTGTTAATGGGATAAGAAAAGAATATACAGAAGTTCTAGATAATAGAAAGGGTGAGAGTGTAATCAAAAGAAATTGGATGTTAGCATGCAAAAAGGAAGAAAGAGACTCTGAGGGAACAGGTAAACAAAAGGAAAAGAGAGCTAAAAAAAGTAAAGAAATAAAAACTTAAAATTGTTCAATAAGGAGAAGAAAGAAAATCTACACTGTAACAGTCATATAGTATTCAAACCTCCCAGTCTTCAGTAGCCTGATGCATGAGAGGTACCTGACAATGAGCTTCAAGTCTCCAGCAGGTGTCTCAGGATGGGATTTGCCCCACCTAAAGATCGGAGCTACGGCTTCCAGGATTATCCAAGATGGCCACTCTGGCTTCCAAATATGTTGGCAAATGGGGAGCTGCAGCTTGGGGTGTGGACGTGGTCAGCTGGAGGTCTTGGAGGCGGGGTGCAGTTGGTCAGGTAGGGGTCCTGGAAGTCGGGTGTGTTTGGTGTGGTTGCGGGATCCTGGAGGCTGGGTGCAATTAGTCGGTCTGGGGTCCCAGTGATAGGGCGCAGTCAGTTGGTCTGGGGGTCCTGGCCACAGGGAGCAGTCAGTCGATGTGAGGGCCCCGGAGGCAGGAAGTGATTGGTCGGGCTGAGGGATCCTGGAGATGGGGCTCAGTCAGTCTGGCCAGGGTTCCTACGGGCCTGGCTGTTGTCTCAAAATGGCAGCAGCCACATGTAACCAAACTTGCAGGTACTGTAACAGTGAACTTCCAGGCAACAGCAGGAAGCTGGCGCTCTACTGGTGGTCTGTGGTCAGTCTGCTGGCAGCTGTCGGACAATCGGGAGGTGAACCTCGGGTGGGTAGGTGAAAGGCAGGTGATGGACAGGCAAGAGGCAGGCAAATGGCGGATGATAGGCGCCTGACAGTGAGCAATCTGCACTCAAAAAAGGCGTCGATATGCTGGCAGACTGCAGGTGATCACAGTAGACAAATGGGGTAAACAGCAGGGGATTGATAAGCAGCAAAAACTGCCTCACCAAGAAACAGATATCCTCTGCTTGAAACCCGAGTTACGGAGCGACAAGGCCCACTCCTTTGTCTTGATGGAACTTAAGGAAATGGGCAGCTCACTACACAGTGAAAATGTGTAGCAAGAAATCTCCAGGAACAGCCTGTCTCTGTGTCCGCTAACAAAGTGTGACTGAAAAGGCTTCTCATGGTCTTTGGGTTCAAGCACACTTGAGTTCAAATCCTGATGGTCTGCTCACTAGTAAAGTCACTTGGAGTAAGTTAGTATTAGCTGCCGGCTTTTGAGGTTTCATTTTATTCTGGGCTCTGTGCTTTGCCAACATTATTTTCCTGAATCTTTCTGACACTTCTTTGAGGTACCTACTATGGTGTCCACTTTATAGATGAGAATGGGAGGCCTACCCAACGCCAAGCTATACATGAGAGGCCACGCCTGGATTTAGTCCTAAACTTTGAAATATGAACAAATGTTTTTCTTAAAAGATCATTTTTCTCCATGTTTTATTTATAGACTTTCTGTGCATGTTATAAAAACTTTTTGTTTTTCATTATTTTTGTTGAAAATATAGGATAGCCTAATATTTTGGATTTCATGAAGCTTTATATCAAATACAATTGAAATATTTAAAATAAAGCCGATCTAGGACATTAAAATTTTTGGTTTCTGATTAGCACACTGATGAATATAATATAAATTAGCAATGTTTTTACTAGAGGGCAATAGGACAATACATATAAAATGCCATATATATATATATATATTGCATATACATATACACACACATACATATACCAATGAAGTAATTTCATTTTTTGGCATTAAGGTTGACCAAATCCCTTCATGATGTCCATCATATGAAAACAGCTAAAATGTTGAGATACACATACACAAACACAAAAGTTATGGACTGTGCAGAGAACATTATCAAATTAGAATCAGAAGCTTCATATAATGAGCAGGAACCAGTACTAGCTTTCTTCTTGAGACTTCTTGCCACATTCTAGAAATTCCCATGTTTTTGTTATGATGCCTTTGCAAAGAACAGAAGGTAATTAGTCCCTCTACTTAAGGAAGGAAGTATGAGATTCTTTTGAAACTGGGATGTTTGTTGTAAAGATGAACAAGATATAAACCTACTACTTACAAATGGACAGGAAGGAGGCTAGGCAGTTTCAGCTTCAGCATGAAATGGAGGGGGATAAAGTCTCCCTTGAGAATTCATAAGCACATGTTGATTTGAGATCCATGTTAATTGTCTTTGTGCCCCTCCTTAAAAACTTCAAGTTGGGAATTTAATTAAAAATGGTTAAAGGATGCTAGTATGTCCAGGTTGAAATAAATGCAGATCAGATCTGAAGGGATGTAGCTTAGCTTAGACTCCAAATGATAACCACAGATAAAGTTCCAAGGTGTACATACTCACAGTCAAAAATTACAAATACACAAGGAAACATGCACCATTAGTGAGAATCAACAGAAATTATACGGGAGAATCAGATTCTCAAAGACTTCAGGTACTAAGAGAGACAAAATATACAATAACTATATTTACTATGTCTTAAATGAAATGTAAATTTAACAGTGTTCAAGGACTAAAAAGACCATAAAAATGAATAATTAGATTTGATCAAAAGTCAAAGAGGCCAACTAGAAATGAAACTATAACTGAAATTAAAAGCTCAGTGGATGAAATAAGCATCATCGTAAATGCAATTAAACACAGAAGTGATGAGCTGGAGGATCAGTACCAATAAATCGTTCATAATCCAACACAAAATGACAAAGAAAAAAGTATGAGTGAAACACTGAGCATATTAGAAAGAGAAAATAGGAAGCTAAAGAGTCAGTATGTGAATGAGAATTTTCCAAAATTGTTGAAAAGCACGAATTCTTATATCCAGAAAACTCAACAAATCTTAATCACAGAGAAATCCACAACTGAACACTCAGAATAAGACAGCAGAACCCCAAGGCTAAAACAAAAATCTGAAAAATAACTAAAGAGAAAAGACAAATGATCTGAGAAGAAATAAAGATTAGACTATATTTTAGATAGCTTTTTTATCACTGTGACCAAAAGACCTGACAAGCACAATTTAGAGGAGGAAAAGTTTGTTTTGGCTTATGGCTTCAAAGGTTCAGTCCATGGTTAGCTGACTCCATTGCTATGAGTCTGAGGTGAAGCAGAACATAATGGTGGAAGGGTATGGTGGAAGAAAGTAGCTCAAAATGGGCTACTAGGGAGCAGAGAAGTTCTGTTCACCAGGAACAAAATATAAACCCCAAAGTCACACCCCCAGTGACCTACCTCCTCCAGCCACACCCTACCTGCCCAGTTACCACCCAGTTAATCCATTAGTACACTGCTTAGATTACAGTTCTCACAATCCAACCATTTTACCCCTGAACGTTCCTGTATTATCTTACACATGAGCTTTTCAGGGACTCTTTCTATTCAAACCATATCAGACTAAGAGCTGATTTCTAATTAGCAGCAATATTTTCCAGAAGATAGTAGAACATTTTAAATATTGGAGATAAATAACATCAATTTAGAATTGTATACTGCAAAACAATTTTTCAAGACCTGGGGGTAAATAAATGCATTTTTCAGACAAACAAAAACTAGGCAGTTTATCAGTTGACCCCTGATAAAGGCAATTCCTCAGAATATGCTTTAGAGAGAAGAAAGAATATCTCAACTGGAAAGCCAAGACAGAGAAGGAATATAAGCAAAAATATGGGCAAATACATGGGTAAATATGAGAAATATGACATGTGAAACAATAATATTAATATTGACTAGTTTGTGAGATACAAATAATACAATAAAACTAAAATGCAGGACAAAACTGCATATAAATTTTGAGGAACATAACTATAACGAAAGCATTCTTAAATTTGTGTTCAAGAGGAGGGCATGGTAAATAGGATGCAGAGATGCTCCCTCTCCCTTCCAAACCATGCACTCTGGCATTTATGACCTTGTTTTATTCCTTATCACACTGGACTTTTTACTCAGAGCCGGCCCTGTGTAACCAATAGAAAGCAGCAACAGTGATACTCTATTACATCAAGTCTAAGTCACACCAATTCTTGCAACTTCCACCGGGTTAACTAGAAAGCTGTCTCCCAGAACCCAGCTACCATACTGATAAAAGTTTGAATCACATGGCTATAAGCAGGTGGTGACTGGACAGCCTCAGCTGAGCTCCCACCATAAACTGTTCACCATGTGACCATGTGAGCATGTCATTTTAGACATGGAGGATTTATAATGTCCTTAGCCACAGCCACCATATGATTGCAATCACACAAGAGACCCCAGGTAAAAACAGCTCAGTTGAACTCAGTTAACCCACAGAACCACAAGAGATAATAAAAGTCACTAAACTTTGGGTGGTTTGTTATACATCAGTTGGTAACTGGAACAAAAGGTAAAGATTTTTAGGAATGCATAATATGTTAATGTGGTTAGGATCATTAAAAGAATAGGCACAGAGATTATAATTTCTGATTGATAGAGGAGAAATGGAATGAGAAACTTAAAATATGCCCTGAATAAGGCAAAAAAGAAGAAAAAAGAAACAAAATATAGGACATGTTAAAATCACATAAGAAGAAGATAGAAAAAAAGTCAACTCTGTAATCATAATAAGTGTATTTGGACAGAATTCATCAGTTAAAATATTAATGTGGGCAGATTGGCTGAAAACAAAACAAAAAATTCACAATTTATAGAAAATATACCGATGACATAAAGGCACAGAAGCATTTAAAGTAAAAAATTTCTGGAACAAAGATATGCCACTCATAAACCCATAATCTCATAAAAGTAGTACTAGAACTGCTTTTTTTGGGGGGCGGGTACTAGGGATTGAACTCATTGGCACTTAACCACTGAGCAACATCCCTAGCCTGTTTTTTAATTTTTTTATTTTGAGACAGAGTCTGGCTAAGTCCCTTAAGGCCTCACTAAGTTGCTGAGGTTGGCTTTGAACTTACAATCCTCCTGCCTCAGCCTTCTGAGCTACTGGAATTACAGGCATGCGCCTTCATGCCCATCTTAGAACTGCTATTTTAATAATAGACAAAAATATACTGTAGGGCAAAAAACATCACCATAGATAAAGTTACCATATGATGATAAAACATTTAGTTCCTGAGGGAGTTATGACAGCTTTAAATTTATATGTTCCTAATGACACAGTCTCAAAATTTATAATACAAAAATCAATAAAACCAAAAAATGAACTAGACCTACTTACCACCATAATGGGAGATTTTAATATATTGTTCTTAATAAATGGGATATCAAGGAACTAAGAATCAGTAGCAATAGAAAAGATTTGTGAAAAGATTTTCACAGCAGCAAAATTAAAGAGCTTGATCTAATAGGCTTATGTAGAATATTTTACCCAATAATAAAGAATAAAAAATCTTGTTAGGTGTTTTTACATGGAAACATATAAAAACTAACAATCTCTTGAGCTATAAAGCAGGCTCAACAAATTTCTCTACTTAGCATCATAGATGACACATCCTTTGACCACAATACAATGGAGTTAGAAATAAGTAACAAAAGGATAATTTGGAAACTCCCAAATGTTCGGAATTTTAAAAATGCAGTTATTACATGGGTCAAAAAGCAATAGAAAGAAAATTAGAACATACCAAGAGTTGAATGAAAATAAAGAAATATATATTAAATATAATCTAATGCAGCTAAGCAGATATGGAGATTCATTGCTTTGGAAACTTCCACTACTCCTAGTACTCCTCATGTCTTTTTGTATCCTTCCTGCTGCTTTAGACTGTACCCTTAAATCTGGTCTGTGTCTGTTACTTACCCAATAGAATGTGTTGGTGATGGTTCTGTGCTGTTACCAGCCCAAGTATTAAGATGGTCTGGCAACAAGGCTGACACTAGGGGGAGACAAACAAGCCATTCAGGGGCCTCACTTTCAGGTTCTCACTTGTACAAGCTCGAGAGTGAGTACTTCCTTTAATTTTGAAACCTGGGTGTCTCTCTTGCTTCATTTCTTCCCATCCCTGCCTTTCAGTTTTTGAGTTGTTCTCTTGGAAGCCTCATACCTCCATGTAACTAGCCTGACTAGTTTGCTGGAGAGACCACATGGAGAAACCACCAGAAGAGGAAATGTTACAAGAGAAAAAGGATGGAGGAGAATCAAGGAGCCCAGGTCCATAGGTCCTAACTGACTTCTACCCAGTTTAGCTACCCTCCCAAAAGCACACGTGTTGTAGTATTTCATTTTTCTTTCTTCAGTGATATTGGGGGTTGAACCAAGGGCCTCACATGTGCTAGGCAAGTGCTCTACACTGAGCTATACCCCCATTCACCATTTTTCATTTTAGGTAAATCCTGTTCCCTCACCAGGCCAACCTCAAAGCTTAACAATTTATTTTATAGGCATTTCTAAAAGCAGTGATTCCTTTTATCATCTATTCATTCAATTTTATTTTACTGACTGCCTGCTCAGATACAGAAATGATAAAACTAAAATGATATTTTGGTTAAAATTATGGCTGAAGTTTAGGGTGAAGATAAGCAGATTGGGTAAGCGTATGAAGAGGGGGCTGAAAGAATCCTCCTTGTTGCAGATGTCACAGTGGTGACAAGAGGGGATGGAGCACTTTCCCAGGCTGCGGGTCTACACGTGATGAACACAGGAAACACTGAGTTCTCTTTTATTCACTTAGTTAAACAAATCAGAAAGTCATCTCCCATTTCACCAAGATTTCTATTAAGTTCACTTAAGTTTTCTTTGTACTTGGAAAATTTCCTAAACCAGTTAAATCAATGAGACATTCATGAAAAGAGCTCTAATTTCCGTTGCTGGATAAAATCTTTGAGTTTTAACATAATTTGTGTGAAGTATACATGCATGTATATACATATATATATTACACATGTATTTCCTACATGTTAACAGTGCTCTTTTAGTTTGTATTTGGATGATTACAAAGAATAATTTAAAATCCAGCTCTTAAAAATATACCTTCTTTCTCTTTTTCCTCCTTCTTTCCTTTCTTTGCTCCCAGAATGATTTTATCTGTCCCGTAGAGGATGTAATGGGGCTAAGAGGTAGTAAGAAGTGGAAATTATATACACAAAAGGATAATGCTGCCAAAGTTACTTTTTATTACAGTTAGCTATTAGGAAATTGTAGGGCATTTCCCATTGAATCAAAGTTATCCCTGGCTCACTTCCCAGGCCAACCCACAAAAGCTTATTTAATCTATAATGTCTGTGTAGTATGGTACTGTGCTAATTGTACTGTAGAACCCAGCCACCATTCTAAGTTTCCCATGGATAAATGCATTTCAAGTTAAAATTGGGATTCCAGGAAACACATTGTCCTTTGCTTCCCTGAGGCTATGGCGGCTGCCTGTCCCCAATTCTTGCCCACCTCTTCCTTCCCACCATCACCATGGTCGTCATAGCTGACCCTGTGTCATAGCTGACGTGTACAGGGTCTTGTACCATAGATGTTTTCTCATCTTAACTAGAGGGAGGACTTTCAGCCTGAGGTTATGGCTCAGAGGATCTGGGGCAGGAAAATCTAGAAGACCAAGAGCTGGAGGGATACAAGGAGGAGCAGAGGCTTCAGTGAATCAGGTGGGGAGAAGTTGGGAAGCTATATCCCTTGCTAATGGGTCCCCTGTGTGGATCTATATTCTAGACACCCATGGAACCATCTACTGCCTCCTTTCCTTGATAACCAATGATTGAGTAGGATCCTTGAACCAGGTGTACTCTTGTTTATCACACTGTGGCCAAGGGATATGATCATATGTGACTGCCTGTGTCTTCCTATGAGTAGGTGCTGAGATTGACATCCTGAGCACAATGTTTGCCATAGATGCCAGCACAACTGCTAGTACCCAAGGTGATATATGCATGAGTAATTTTTTGGTATATCTTAGTTTTTTACTGACTCTCAAAGAAAATATCCAAAAAGTGCATCAGAAAAATTACAACTCCTGAGTCACATGCTCTTGTAACTTGAGGGCAATGCACAAGTGCAGAGAAAACTGGCGTGAAATTATATGACTCCACTTTTAGTCCAGACCCTATATAAATATTAACATCCCACACCAATGGGATGTTAATATTTCTCTCCCTCTGGAGATAGCCCGCATTCTCCCTTGACTGCATATCTACTTTCCTCAATAATCCTGTCTTTTCCTTTAAAATAAATAAACATTATATCTTAGTTTTTATAGTTACTTCCTATTAATAGTAAGGAATGCTGGTTTTCCATTTATGATACTGATGTAAATTTTCTGTTCAAATATTCTTACTTAAGCCAAAAGTGAATTAATTTAAAGAAGAAAACTAAGTTGAAGCAGGGGAAGTACACATGTGTGAGAGACTGCTGTTTAGTGAACTGTTCTAGTAATGTGATTTGTGTCAAGTAGGAAACAGCAGGTTATAAGCAATATGGACTGTGTAATCCCATTTTTAAAAACACACAAAGTATATTTCGATATATAGGACATAATATTTAAGATGTTATTTCAAATTACTTTTTTCTCTTCTTGTTCATATTTTCTCATTTTTGTCTGTGCTGACAATGTATTCTTTCTGCAATAAAAATAAAAAATGTAACTAGAAAGCATATATAACTTTCTACTTTCCTCCCCTCTTCCTTCCCCCATTCCTCAGCTATATGCTATCTTCTCTCCTATCTCCTTCAATAAGGAAATTGGGTATCTCCTGATATCTTTGTTTTTTGAATAAAAGTCTAAATCTTTTTTCTCCAACTTAAGAGATCACCAGATTTATTTCAGCTGAGAAAGTGAAACTGCCTTTCAAATTATATTCAAATGGTTCTTCATGTTATAAACTCTATGCTGGCTCTTAATTCACAGCTCTTACTATTTTGAAGTGCCACAGGACAGAAAAGCAGTTAGCTAAGATCATTGAATAAGTCCCTTTAGGACAGCCACCAGAATAAGAGTTGGAAGTCCTGCTTCTCTTCCCTTGGCTTGATTAAGGCTCTGGGTTGCCTTAGCTTAATCAGGCCATCTCTGTGTCTCTGTTTTCTGTGACTGGACCAGGTGATGCCTCCTATATTCAGATTCCATATGATTTAATTACCTCGGAGACTCAGAGTTTCAATAAACTGCCTAAAGAAGTTTATTGGAGTTTCGCCTTTGTGCATAGGTGACCAGCTCTTCCTACTTTCCCCAGAATATTTCTGGTTAGCATTGAAAGTCCTATATCCTGGGCATCCCCTCAGTCCTAAGCAAAGAAGGTACAGTTGGTCACCTTAACTTTTCAAACTTTATGCCAACACAGTGGTATTGGCAACATGGAGGGGATAGAAAAACTGAAAATAATTTTCCTAGCAAAATTCTAGGGAAAGGTTATTAGATATTTAATATCATAAACATGACACCTTTCTAGTGAAATTTAATATTAAGTAAAAATGTAGGTACTGGGGTTGTAGCACAGTGATGGAGTGCTTGCTAGCATGTACACAGCCCTGGGTTTGATCACTACCACCATGAAAATACAAAAGATATAAATAAAAATTGACAGCACCAGATGTTCTGAAACATTTACCCCCAACGTTGCTGCAGTATTGTTCCCACCTCTTCCAAAGATTATGGACCTCATACATGAGCTATTGTAGGCTAAGGAGGGAAAAATAAACTGTTCTCATTACACTTATCATCATCATCTTTATTCACATATGCAATTTAAATTGTTTCTACAGAGAAAAGGCAAACCTTGCTGTCACCCTTTGCAATGACAAAGAAGAGATCATGGCCCAGGCCACATTCTTGGACTATCCCAACTGGAATGTTTCCAAGCAGGATGACTGGGTGTCAGTGTTCCGGGAGCTCGACAGTGAAATCCCATGCACAGTAAGAAATCATACACTATGCTTATTTGAACAGCCTTAACTTGGAAGGGAGGGCCTGTTTGCAGTGCTGTCATTTTGGGTTTTGGACTCAGAAGTCCAAAACTTACATAGAAAGTGTATGATATCAAGACAGTTAAAAATGAAGTAAGCTGGTAGGGAGGAAAAGTGGGTGGAGCTTAAGAGACCTGAAGGCATAGGAAAGGGTAGGTAATAGCCAATGGTCAAGCTGCTGGCAAAGACCAGCTCATGTTCCACCAAAGAGGACTGGAAGCAAGGAATTAGTGGAAGTGTGGGATGTGTGCATCCAGGTTTCACATTTTTCTCTGCATCGTCTGTCCTCTTTGACATGCTGCAAGGGCTCGCATCACCTACGCAGTTACCCTTGTAATGATCACAACGGAGCCTGAAACTTTTTTCGAAGTGCCCTGGTGGACTCTGACTCAACTGGTCTGACAACTGGTCAGCTCAGAGGACTTAGGTCAGTGAATCTCAGGAGTTTGGCCTGGGTACATAGTGTCAAGTCTAAGCTTTCCTTGTACCTGACCTGCCAGAACCTGACCAGGGGCTGGCCCTAATTTTTTGTGGAGAGCCAGAGGCTGCAATTCTAAGCAACATCCCTGCTTTTTGTTGTTGTTCAACAATATGTCCCTGAAGCCCTGATGTCAGAAAAAAGCCAAAATTGGCTTATTTCACTTAGCATGATACTCTCCAGTTCCACCCATTTACCAGAAAATGCCCTAATTTCATTTTTCTTTATGACTGAGTAATATTCCATTGTGTATATATACCACCTTTTCTTTATCCATTCATCTGTTGAAGGACACCTGGGTTGTTTCATAGCTTGGCTATTTTGAGTTGAGCTGCTATAAATATTGATGTGGCTACACTACTGTAGTATGCTGATTTTAAGTCCTTTGGGTATAGACCAAGAAGTGCAATAATGGAGTCAAATGGTGCTACCATTCCAAGTGTTCTAAGGAATTTCTGTACTGCTTTCCATAGTGGTTGCACCGATTTGCATTCCCACCAGCAATGTATGTGTATACCTTTCTTCCTACATCCTTGCCAACATTTATTGTTACTTGTATTCTTTATAATTGCTGTTCTGACTGGAATGAGATGGAATCTCAGTGTAGTTTTAATTTGCATTTGTCTAATTACTAGAGAGGTTGAGCATTTTTCCATATATTTTTTGACCATTCATATTTCTTCTTCCTGCCTCAACCTCTTGAATAGCTGGGATTACAGGCAGGTGCCACTATGTCCAGCTTGTGTTTATTTTACATTTTCATTAGGGCCTTAATTGTACCATTTGAAAATTATAAATTAATCAATACTATTATTCACAAACTCTTTTCCCTTTTGTTTCTTTTCTTGTTCTCTTAAGATTGTTTTCTTAGATTACTTCCTATACTGTATACAGCTGGGCTATCCCAATGCGGTAACCAACAGTCACAGGTAGCAATTGGGGATTTGAAATTAGCTAATCTGAATTGAGATATTCTATAAATATGAAATATACACTAAATTTCAAGTATTTAGTAGGATAAAAAGAGTGTGAGGGACTGGGGGTGTGGCTCAGTGATAGCGTGCTCACCTACCATGTGTGAGACCCTGGGTTTAATCCTCAGCACCACATAAAAAAATAAAAAGTAAATTAATGGTATTGTGTCCACCTACAACTAAAAAAAATTAAAAAAAGAATGTGAGGTATCTTGTTGATAATTTTGTATTATTTTTTATTTAAATGATAATTTAAATGTGCCAGATTAAATAAAATATATTTAAAATTCATTGTACTTCTTTTTCTTTTTAATGTATCTTCTAGAAAATTTTAAATTGAATTTAAAATTGCATTTTGGCTTCCTTTTGTGACTCATATTATTTTTCTATGGGGCAGTGCTTTAAGCCTTACTGTGTTTTCTGTGCCAGGAGCATTAGCAACTGAAGTAATGATTTTTATCCTTAAAGTTATTTAGAAAATAAATCTTGAATTATATTTCTGATAGAAGAGAGAATTTGGGAGAAAAATCAAGCAAATAATAAACTACATGCTGCCAAGTTCAGTCTTATCCATGATTGTAAAGCAGATCTTTAGGGATTATTGGGTTAATTCATATAAAATGCTTAAATCTTGTCATTGTTGTCTTTGTTGCTATTATCTGGACTTTTGGGTTTGTACTGTTTGCCTTTTGGGAGTTTTCAAGCTTTCTTGTCATATTGTGCAAAGTACAATTGTTTCTAAGCACTCTGAAGTCACACGCCATTCAGCAGGAGTAGAACTGAGGCACACAAATGTGTAGTTGGTAACCCAAGGCCATTTAGAGAACTACAGTCAGCCCTCTGTATCTATAGGTTCAACATCTGTGGATTCCACCAACTTCACATGGAAAATATTTGGGAAAAAATTACATCCGTGGGGCTGGGGAGATAGCTCAATCGGTAGAGTGCTTGCCTTGCAAGGCCCTGGGTTGGATCCCCAGCACCCCAAAAAAAAAAAAAAAAATTACATCCGTACTGAACATGTACAGACTTTTTTCTTGCCATTATTCCCTGAATAATACAGTATAATAAGTATATGCATAACTGTATACATTGTATTAGGTATTACAAGTAATCAAGAGATGATGTAAAAAATAGGGGAGGATATTTGTAGGTTATATGCAATACTATAGGTTATATTTATACAAGCGACTTGAGCATTCATGGATTTTAGTATCTGGGAGATTCTGGAACCAATCTTCACTGATAGCCAGGGTCGACTGTACCCGGGACACAAGAAACACAGACAGACACACACTGTGCTGAGGGAAGTGTGAGCTCTGCCCTTGCCAGTCAACCACCTCACATTTGCACTCTTGTAAATACACGGAACTACTATTCATTACTTAGGACATTCAAACAGTTTTCAAAAGTTATATGAAATACTTTAAAAACTGGGGAAATTTAGTCTGAAAATCAGGCTGGAATCTTGCTACTTTGAGCTTTCAGTTTCCAGGTTGTCTGGATCCCAAGAGTAATATTTGATTCAGACTCTGAGAATGTTGAACAAAACAAGCCTTTGGAATCCTGACGTGGCATCTGCCTTCCATCCTTCAATTTCATAAGAGAATCTTTCCCTCATGTCCTGTGAATAGAGCAGCAGCTGCTGACTTGGGAGCCCCCAGGGAAAGGGCGATTGTCTTTCCCTTGGCATAGACACCCCTGAAGACAAGACTACAGAGTTAATCAATTTCACTCCCCTGCAGGCTCTTCCCAGCCCACAGCTTATCCATGAGGGCAGAAGGAAGGGTTGGGCACTCTGGACTCATTTATGATCTATTTTTCCTTGAATAATTCTGAGCGAGGAGGACAGAAGGCAGCAAACTATGTTGGTGAAATGTCTCATATGCTGCCTGGGTATCTCATCACTTAATAAAAACATCATCCACAAATCCTGGGCAGCTTTGCATCTGTGTCTGCCCTGCACCTTCCTCCCACCCTGCCATGACCCAGCCTGAATGCTGACTCAGCCTTTAATCCATATTCTCTTTCTGTCTGCAGCCTCTGAATACATTGTTCATGCACCTCTTTGTGGCTGTGGATGAGTTTTCCAGTGGTTGTTGCAAAGAGATTATTCGGTGAGTGTACATGGCCTTCCAGATGCTGAACAGGAAAGAGGCCATGTGGACATTTCAAATATTTTTTTAAATGACGTGAAATTCTTTGGGATATTTAATTTGCTTGTACTTCAGAGCTGTATTAAAGCTTTTACTTTTATAGCACTGATATTTCTGAAAAGAAAATAATCTTAATTCTCTGCACTCTCCATTCAGCCCACATCTTTTACTGCAAATAGGTAGCACAGTTATTTAAAGAAATTAAGGGGGTTAGGGAAGAGTAGAGAGTCATAAGTTTGGGTGCTTTTAAAAATAGATTTCCTCAATCTTATCTTTAGAAATATTTATTGACATGACAGACTGCAGAAGCATCCTGAATAATTGGGTGCATGGGAGGATGATCAGCAGGCCCATTGGGTTGTGGTGATGCATCTCTGACAGCCTGTACAGACCTTTGGAGAGGTTCTCAGCTTTCAAGTTACTTTGTAATGTCACACCAGACCATCCAGATGCCAGGTCAAAGGTTAATAATCAGCCAAAATCTGGTGTGCCGCATGGACATGGTGCCCTTTATTCTCTCTACCTAAATGAGACAGACAGAAAAGGGGCCCTTTGGAATCCAAGGAAAAATAGAGAAGAAAAAGAAATTGCTTTTGCAGTCAGGGATTTCTGGACACCACATTTTTTTCAGTAGTGGCATTTGTCTCCATAAGGTGCCAGCAAATGGGATTGCTTTGCTATTAACACCTGTACCAACCTCTCCTTCCTTTCTAGGAGTGTGTTTAAAGCAGTGCCAGAACTGCACTTCATATTTCTCATAGTGCCATCCTACATGAGCCTAGGTAAGTTCCCCTCAGCCAACACCTGCTCCCAGCAACAGGGAACTCATGTTTAGCATGGTGCTCTTGGGAATGGGAAAGAAGACTGGTCTCTAGGTCCTAAGCTTATCAAGCACATACTTAATTATAACCATTCAGACACAATTTAGTTTTTATTTGTTCTAATTAGTTATACATGACCGTAGAGTGCACTTTGACACATCATACATAAATGGAGTATAACATCTCATTCTTCTGGTTGTACGTGATGTAGAAATGCATTGGTTGTGTAATCATATATGTACAAAGGGTAATAATGTCAGATTCATTCTACTATCCTTCCTACCCCCCATACCCCCTCCCCTCCCTTCACTCCCCTCTACCTAATCCAAAGTTACTCTGTTCTTCCCTAACCACCATCCCCCTTATTGTGAATTAGCATCCACATATCAGAGAAAATATTCAGTCTTTGGTTTTGGGGGATTGGCTTATTTTACTGAGCATGATATTCTCCAGCTCCATTCATTTACTAACAAATGCCATAATTTCATTCTTCTTTAAGGCCAATATTCCATTGTGTATACATACCACATTTTCTTTATTCATTCATCTGTTAGAATGGAAACTGCATTTTGTTCTGAAATGCTGAAATGAGTACACATTTCTTTCTTTCTGTTAGGCTCAACTCTTGTAACAGTGTTTGACCAAGTGGGGAATGTCCCAACTCTGACATATGAGGAGGACTTCACGGTGCATATATGTCACAGGCACAACCACTACCCTCAGCTGCACATTCGCAAAGCCAGGTATAGTTGAACTAACGCCTCAAGTAACCTAAGCTTCGTGGGGTAGTCACACCCCTCGAAAGTCTTTAAATTACCAATTCTTACTCTAAGTGATCGTAAATCACTTGGATTAAGTTGTTTGTTTGTTTGATACTCATAAATGTATCATCCCTTGAATGAAATAGGTCTGCAGTACTGTCTGGTGATTCTCATTTGGTGCTGTGTGCCAGGTGATTCTGAAAATTACATAGTCCTTGTTCACATACAGATGTGAAACAACTTTCAAATAAAACAAACTTAAAAATGAAGTTGCCTATTTAATTTTATACCTATAATACCTATCTGTATTCTGACATTCAGCAAATGAGGATGCTATTGATCCCAAAGAAGTTTTTTGAGGTGAAGGTCCTTGCTGTCAGTGTTCCCCGTGCCACGACTCAAGTGCAGCAACCTAAAGGGGATAGCTGTGGCAAATTGCATTTTTCAAAAACAGCCCCACACCATCTCCCACCCCAGGGTCTTGTCTGGTCCCTCTTTAAAATGAAGAGTTGGACAGTAGAGATCAAATTGCAGTGGGCTGAATAAATGAGGGTAAGGAAATGAAGACAAGGAAACAGTTGACTGCTCTTTAGAGAAGTTTTCTAGAGAGTGAAAGCAGAGGAAGAGGCCAGGAATTTACCTGCAGATGCTGAATGGTATGCAAACAGTGTAACACTATTATGTTTTTACTTTCTGTGTAGAGCATTTAATTTGCATTTGGAGAGCCTAAGGGCAATGTGTGTAAAAAATGCTCACCATGGAGGAGAGTAACTTCAGATACAAATTATCCACGTGCTTCAGGACAACAGAGAAGGCAGTTCTCCTAGGAAACTGTTTCTTTACTTTCTTTTTTAAAAATTTTGTTTTAGTTGTTGGTGGACCTTTATTTTATTTTTGAAATTTATTTGTATGTGGTGCTGAGACTCAAACCCAGTGATTCACACATGCTAGGCAAGCACTCTACCACTGAGCTACAACCCCAGCCCTCTTTCTTTTCTTATTAATAGGTAAGTTATAATTATAACTCCTCTCCTTATAAAACCCTTTTGATCATGATACAAATACTAGTGCAACCAAAGGTATTCTAAAGGAATTTTGTGAGTGGAATAACATATTTTAATTGATTCCCTCACTCTCTTCAAATCCTTGTTCCTGATTTTTCTCATTAGTGCCCGCAGAGACAAATAGGGTCTCTGCCCTTTAGGAAATTACATTCTTTAAGGAAATTTTATTTTAAAAGTATTCACAAGTAGACAGTTTCTTATCATGAGCAAGTTCTGTAAATTAATTACTTAGGATCTTATAAGTAGTCTAGTAGTTGCTATACTTTCTTAATTTTGTTTTAAAATCTCTCTTTTTCCCCTGCCATATGCTACTTGTTCTGGAAGATGAATTAGTAAATTAATTATATTCTCAAATCACAAAAATTGTAACAATACAAAAATTCATTTTTCTATGTGAGTACGTAACTATCACACATATGTAAGCACTGTCAACTCTCCATACCTGCAGCTTCAGTCCTGTGTATTCAGCCAACCACAGATCAAAAATATTTGGAAATGCCATCTGTACTGAACATGTACAGGCTTTTTTCCTTCTCATTCCTTAAACTACACAGTATAACAACTGTTTACATAGTATTTACATCGGTGATGTAGAGATGATTTAAAGTATACAAAAGGATATACCTAGGTTATATGCAAATACCAGGCCATTTTATTTAAAAGACTTGAGCATTCTCAGATTTTGATATTTTGTGGGGCAGAGGGTGGGGGTTCTAGAACCAATCTCACATGAATACCAAAGGATGACTGTATGTGTACGTGTATATACATGCATTCATAAGCATGTGTATGTATGTATGAGTGTTCTATGTAAATATGTGTGTATGTATCTTCCTATCTACATACAAATAGATATACACGCAGTAGTGTGATTATATATTCTGTTAATTGTATTTTTCACTTAATAAAGCAGCTCATCATCTTCACAGATGAATTTTATTCTTTTAAATGACTGTCTGGCCCATGATGGATTTGGCATTCTGTGGCTGTAGTATATTTCATTTTGTTATTCCTTATTTATGGGAATTTAAGTCATTGCATCTTTAAAACAAATAATACCATGGCAAATAACCTTGTACACATATCATCAATTATTCAGGCTATTTTTTTCTATAGCTTAAATACCTAGAAATGGAATTTATGGGTAAGAAATACCCAGATATTTGCATAAGTACTAAGATTTTTAAAATAAGTACTATCAAATTATTAAATCAGAATTTCATGTCAATTTATATTCCAGCCAATAGAATTCTGTGTTCTTACAGCCTCATCAAATGCTAGATATTTTTAGTTATTAAAATTGTTTCTAATCTGTTAGACCAAAACAGTATTTTGTTGTAAACAGCATTTGTTCAAATATATGTGAATTTGGGTGCAATTTTACAGATTTCATTTAAAATGAACAAAATATTAGAATTTAAAGTAGTTTCCAGCTTAGAAATTATCCTGATAAATGTGTCTGCAATACAGAAAATTCTTTAGAGGAGGTTGAGGGTAATAAATTAGTTATAGGGAGGCACATTTCTGAAAGAATCTTATCATCTAGGCATTTGGATTTGCCTGATTATTTTCTTGAGAAACACTAAGGCTTAAATAATTTCAACATAGACATATAGCAAGTATATATGAAGGAAATATAATTGAACATATGATTATAATGTTATACCTATATATAGATAGGTAGATATATATATATACACATATATGCAGAGAACATATATATATACATATATATACACACATGCATATGTTTTGTAATAGAAAACTTTTATATAAATCTACTACTACTGAAAGTGACAAGTATAGATGGAACCCATCTAAAAATCATCTCTTTCTTTGACATCTTTGTTAGTTTGCTCATTGATTGCCTACTTGCCAGGATCTAAGCTACAAGAGAAAAGGTAGAAGATATGCTTGGCCCAGTACCTGGCTCTTAGGCAGCATTTGGTAACCAATGGTTCTGATTTGGTCTTCCTCCTTTCCTCCCTTGATTCTTTCTACCCCACCCTTTTCTGCCTTTTTTCCTCTTGAAAACTTAGTGGGATGGACTCTGACCTTCTGGTGGACAGAGCCCATAAAGCCTGAAAATAAACCTGGATGCTTCAATCTGAAGTCTTGCTCAGACAACCTTTGATAGCTAAATGTTTTGCTTGCCTAGACTATGGAAAATTTGAAAGAAACAAATCACAAACTGGGATATAGTCTTGATGCAAAGAAGTGACAGTAGGTACTCCATAACAAAGAAGTGACATTTATAAAAAGATAAGTGCTTTGTAGTGAATTCAGGTGGAAATTGTGACATATTAATTCCTTTGCCTGCAGAAAATGGAAAACTGTGACACATTTTAAAAGTCCTTTGTTTAAAATGTCCAAATTGTAGTTTTGATACTTGCGGGTATAGAATGTCTTGCATCTGAAAAGTAGTTTTATATAGACAATCTCATGCCTTATCAACAATGAAAAAACAAAAGACATTTCTGAACATCAAATGGGTGTGACCATGTGCCTCTTAAGTCATTTCTTTTATTTCCCACATGTTTACTTTATGACATCTGTTTCATCAATAGTTACTTGCACTGCTAATTAATGGTAAAGAACACAATTCTTAAGATACTAAACCAGTGAACGTTTTGAGATGTAATTATCCTTCAGTCATTTAAATAGCAATATATTCAGAACAAATGAATTAACACCATAATCCCATTCTGTTTCTTTGATTTACCCATGTGGAAAATTATGCTGTAATCTGCCCCTCTACTTAGGCTCTAATTAATGAAGTTACTCTTCTGTGTTTTTCATTATATCTGAAATAAAGCCTAGCTGCTTCTGGACACACCTTTACAAACCTATAGTGGGCTTAATTAATCATCAGTGGTAAATCCGAAATGTTTGAAGGTTTATAAACCATTGACTTGGTCTTTCAGGGGAAAACCTTTCTCAAGTCCTCTTGTGGAGGGTGGGCAGAGACCCAGCCAAAGAAAGGATTATGTTAGCATTGTAAAAGAACTAAAATTTTATTTTATAGAATAACTGCTTTTTTTGCTGATAACAATGTTTAACCATATTGGCTCAGCATTATTGCTTTTTTAAAATAGATGGAAAAAATGATTCTTTTCTAGAAGAGGCTCCCAACACAAAGAAGTAAGAAGTGTTTAAGGAGATGGAAATACCCTGATTTGATCATTACACATTGTATACATGATTCTAATGATTCCACTGTACCCCATAAATATGTACAATTATTATGTCAATTATAAATAAAAGACCTTAAAAATAAATTTTATTTTATTTTAACCACAAGTCACATCCCCAGCCTTCTTTTTGTGTTTTTTATTTTTGAGACAGTGTCTCACTAAGTTACTTAGGTAAAAATAAATTTTAAAAAATAAGAAATGAAAGAAAAATTAGTTATTTAAAACATAAGATTGATGTTTTTATAAATAATAAAGTTTAATTTCTTGAGATAATTATTTTTGAAACATTTGATAGTCTCATGCTTTTTAGAAATTCACTTAAATTTGATTTCTGAGCAATTTCACAGGAATGAATGTTTAATTGTGTAAGTTATAAATATCCTAATATGTTCAAAATAAGAGATAAAGAAATTACAGGATTTCACCATTGATCTTATTGCATCCTGGGAAGTGACCCAGAAAATAGTTTGATGAGCAATTCAACTGGAACAGTGATGGGTGTGCCAAGATCAAGTTTTGGATCAGAGTCTGGTGGTAGAGATAATTGACTTTGCATGTGCTTTGAAGTCATGGAAGATGTGGGTTTAAAATTCTCTATAGCTTTTAAAACAATGACGTTTTCTAAGCCCAGAAGCTAAGTGACTCCGAAACCATTTTGTAGTTCTAAAATGAAATATATAGTTGAAAAATGATGGATTTGATTTTCTTAAGGAAGACCACTAGAGGTCATAAGAGATCTTGGAAAGAAACAGGTGCTTTGTTTTTACACATCTGAATAAAAAGCAAAATCTAATTGACATCAACTATAAGTTCTCTTACCCCATGTGGAGACACTGTTCTTGGTAAAATAATGGCTTAACAAGAACATACTGCATTCTTTAGCACTATCTCTGAATTGGATTCTCTGCAAAATTTTTATTGATTTCTTAAAATACACATGTACTTGAAATGTATTTATGTTAATTAAAATGGCAACAGAATTACCTTTTTAACAGTACATTTTTAAGTCTAGCTAATTAAATACAAATCCTCGCTGAATATGGAAAATGACATCAGACCAGAAAGAGGAGACTGTGTCAATATTCAGAATGTGAAGGTTGCCTGCTGTTGCTGCTGTCCTTACAGTCCTGAAGTGTGAACTTTCCATCTGTGAATTTGCAGTGGTTTCTTTGCTGGCAAGGAAGCAGTGTACACCTCTCTGATTCAAGGGAAGCTGGCCTGTAGATTTTCCTCTAGGATGGCAATTATGTAGTAGAGCAGTCAGGATGCTGTGGTGATGAAGCAATCTTAGAATCCATTTGTCACCTAGAGACCCTACCAGGCTGCTCAGAAGAGTTCTGTGGTGTCTGCAACATCATAATGCCCCTGTACATCCTGGATAACTGACTTAGTAGAAATGATGAGTTTGTCCTTCTTTCTCCTGGCCTTATAGTGAGAGGCACCAGATTATCCTTAGTATTGTTGTATCCTGGATTTAGAAAACACCTATTCCCCAAGTGTTCTTGAGAGCCTATTGATTTTAAGGTTTGCATTCAACTCCATTTTCATAAGCATGGTATTCAGAGTCGGATGGATATTTGGGTGCCTGGAAAAGCAATAAGTCTTTATGGAAAGGACATCCAGTCTCTTCCAAACAAGTTAAATAAAATATTACAAATTGATTACATTCACAACTGCATCACTGCCCCATCAAAGCCATTCTGAATGGAAGACATAAGGGAGCGGTGTTTTTTTACTCAGAATTGCATTAATTCCATTGTATTTTAGGCAGTTCTCATCAATGGAATATTTTGTGACACTTAAATGGTGGGTGCCTGCATGATATCATGGCACCAAATTCACAGTGAGACCTGGTTCTCCTCGTGTCTAACTCTGACAGGCAGTGCTTATCAACTGAGAGCACTCACACTTACACATTTTATTGCATGAATGATTTTCCATAGCTGGGGTGTTTTGTTTCTGTAGGGCTGGACTTTGTCATATGCCATTTGAGACTTTGGGGCTGATGTCATACTTTATCATTAGCACTTGGGCTGATGCAAGATCATAAATTATCGATTACCCCAAGGAATGCATTTAACAGACCAAGTTCCTCTCTAACCATTTTGGGCAAGGGCTTAAGGGAGAGACTTCAGAACTCCAAGATTTGGATGTTTTCCTTCTTATTTTTCCCAGAAGAATTAGAATTGAGGTCTGATTAGGGATAACTGCGTTAATGGGCTGTGGAAAGCTCATGACTAGGTTTAGGGCCCTGAGTCTCTCTGAACCTTCATTCTTGATTTTTATATTTGTAGAGTAATATTTGTTTGTCCATTATATAAATAAAATCGAATGGTACGGTTAGTTTTGGCATTCTCCTTGTGATTGATGTCTTGATCCACTTGAAATGGTTAGGATTTGAATTGTTTCCCCATTATGTAAAATAATTATTCTGTTAATAAGCATTGATGCAAACTTTTATTTTTGACAGTGTTTGAGAATGAACTTGTTGCTTTTCTCTTCTAGAATCTTATTTTGCACTATATCATTAAGGACTCTTTTTACAGTGATAAGCCACCTCCTATTAGGAGCAGCTTTTTTGGCAGGTTAAGTGGGAAGTAAGTTGTTCCTGGAAGGGAGCACAGTGTTCTAGGCTCCTCCAGCTGAGGTTCTGAGGGATCACACAGAGAGCAAATGCCTGCTGAGGGCTGACTGTGAGCAGAGAGCAGGCTCAAGTCTGTCATTTGTATCACTGCTTTGCATCCTTGCAGCTATCCGTGTCCCCACCCATTTCATAGATGAGACAACCAAGGCATAGTGTTGAAGTAATTTTGCTAGTTCCTTAATTGATAAAGCAAGTGGAGGGGGTGTTGAACTACTAGTATGGGACTGTGGGTTTCTTGCTCATGTACCCCCTGGAACTTCATGATCATACCTCCTCAGTGAGATCAGTGTACCCTCAGCAAGGTCTTGGTTCAAGGTAAGGGCCATGTTCTTGTTGACTGTTGCTGTTGTACTATATGCCACAGAACCACTACATAGCAGTTCAGAAAGCACA
The DNA here is from genome assembly GCF_902686445.1 of Sciurus carolinensis. NCBI lineage: Eukaryota > Metazoa > Chordata > Mammalia > Rodentia > Sciuridae > Sciurus > Sciurus carolinensis. The sequence goes on from NC_062214.1 coordinate 44,718,596, forward strand.
TTCCCTGGTTGAGAAGGTACTACACCTTGGCCATAGAAAATTAACACCAGAACCAGACAATGTATATCCCAGGATTAGATTCCTGGGAAGGGAGCATAGGAGGAAGAGTCACTGGAGGGAGGTGGGTGGAGGTGAGCCTTCGAGAGTGCTGGAATTTGGGGTGGTCATAGAAGCCAGATCACTGAGTAGAAATAGAGTCAAGAAAAAAGGAAGGTGGTGAGGTCTCTTTCTTAGGACAATAAGTAGATCTAGTCATTGTTGGCCATAAGGGTGGAAAGATGGAGGCAGTGGACTTTGTGCCTCCCAGAAACGGTGGGGAACTTGCAAAGGTTTTTAAGTAAGGAGGTGAGGTGAGGAAAGCAGAGTTTTAAGATTAGCACTAGTGGATGGAAAGTCATTGTTCATACCTGCCAACAGGAAGCTAGCACAGTGATTCAACCTGTAATAAGAAACTTTCTCGCCCTACCCACCAACTGTAGATGTTCCGTAGTTGTTCTTATTGGTTGTTTCTACCTAAGTAATAATTATGGTAGTACAAATAATGCTCATATATGTTCTTATTTTTGTATTTACTGCTTTTGCAACAGATGAGAAGAATCTGTGGCAAAGAGAGGTTAGGTACTGTGCCCAGAGTCACAGCTAGTAGGCGGAAAGTCAGGATCCAAACCCAAGGCAGTCTGGCTCTCCAACTCAGGCTGTGATCAGTACATTGTATTTTTTTTCTTTAATCTTTTCAAAAGAGCATCCAGTAAGCCTTTGCTGAATTTATGACAGGGCCTTGATACACCCAGCTACAGATGACCCTGATAATTTACAGAGTAATCACATACACACATAAATACGTGGGCAAGTGGTCAGGGACAGCAACTGAGATAGTCATATTCTAAACGCACAGTTGACACTTGTTTCTGGCTCCCTGTCCAGGTCTCACACCTGAAAATACATTGATGGTCTGGCATGATGGAATGAGGCTGTTGGTGGTGATGACATCATAGCTAGGTTGATTTAAAAAAAAAAAAAGATTCTGATTGCCTGGATAGGGACCCTCTGCTGTATCTCTTTCCAAAGAGTTAACAAGAGATTAACAATAAGATGCATAGCAGCAAGGTGGGTGTCCCAGGATGGTGAGCAGAGCTTCATTAACTTCACCAACATTTTCTCCTCCATAGGAGATATGGTAACAAATGGTACATGGGTCGATGTTTGAAAATGTATAAGCAAGGTTAAATGCTCTTTTTCATAGTGCTTCTCAGAGTCGTTCAGTATATAACAGTATATGACAGTCCAGGAGGTTACCTGTAAGAGGTTATTGTTTTTAGACACTGGATTTTTTTTTTCCAACACTGAGGATTGAACCCACAGCCTTGCACATGTTAGGTAAGTGCTCTTGCACTGAGCTACATCCTCAGCAGCATTGAGATTCTTTCTGGGGACCTGGAAGTAAGTCATGTTGGTGGTCCTCCCTTGTGGTCATCTTGTGTGCATGTGTTTTTCCCTTTGTATGATGGTCCCTTTGCTAGCTCCCCACTTAATTGTGAGAGTTTATAGAACAGAGACCTATTTTAAAATATGTATTTATGCCATAAAGATACTTGCCATTTTTGATAAAAAATCAACTTCATTTCAATAGCTAAGCCAGTGTCATCAGAGATAAAGATTTCATGTTGGGAGCATGTGAAGGTTTTCACCCAGACTGCATAAAATCATTTAGTTTAAAGTATTTAGATTTGGGGAGTGGAGCTGTGGAAGAAGTGGGAGATTTGTTCCAGCAGGGGCTGGAGGAGTTGTGGAAGGTTTGTCTGGATGATGACCTGTGGCCCCTGAGCCAACCACTCCCCTCTCAATTCTTTTGCTTCCTGCTGCCAATTTTCCAAAGGAGTGTCAAAATAAAGGAAGAGTTTTAAAGTGCATTGTCAGTTTAGTATATTGTGTGTGAAGGCAGGGCTTAAGTCAGCAAAACCTGAGCTCATATCATGGTTTTGCTGCCACCTATTTCTGTCATCTGGGGAAAACATTTCATCATTCTCCTGAGGATTGTTCTCCTCCATCTGAAATGTGAAGATGGCATAGCCTACCTCCTGGGGTTGGTATAAGAAATATAGCAACAGAGATTACCTGGATAAAGCCCTTTATGTACACACTGGTCACTCAGTTGCTGTAGCTATGGTTAGCATCAATGAGAATATACTAGAAGACAAAATGGGACAATGAAGATGGCAGAATAATGAAATAAGGGGGTGGGGAAATAAAGATTAGTAGCCCAATCAGATGTACTAGGAAAAAAATAATACATATCTGAAACATATTTTTCAGGAAAACAAGTATAAGCATATCCTAGACAAGTAAAATATAACATTAGAATATACTAAAAAAAAGGAAGGAATGTTAAATAGAGCAACAAAATGGAGTCCAAGAGCTAGCAATGAACCTGGTTCTTGTTCCCACCACCACCACTAGTTGTAAAGGTCACTGAGAAAGAAAGAGAAGGTGGATGTCGCCAGGGTAATGTACAGAAGATTCATCACCGTCACCATCTCCCCCTCCCCAGAAAGTGTCGGAATAAAAGGTACCATGGGCTACTGTTGGAGAATGCATAAATAAGGTTAAATATATAATGGTGACACTCTGGGAAGGAACCTGTATTAGGTTATTGGTTTTAGGCATTATAATTCTTCATAGGGGAGGGGAATGGGATTCTGGGATGGTATCATGAAAGTAGTGATGATGGTAACACACTCGGGAAGTGCTGTCCCCAGTGGTCCTTGGGCTTATGACAAATGCTGCCCTATGGTACACAGTCCAACATATTCACTGTGCTTTCTCTGCCTTCGTGACCCACCCCACCTCAGGTCTTGACATAGCTTCCTCCCCTTCTCTTCATTCAGGACTCAACTCACATGTCCCTCCTCACAGATCTTCCTTGACAACTTGTGCCTTCATCCCAAGGCACATAGCATGATTTGAAATGTTTGAAATTTTCAAAATGCTTTAAGTTTCTTTGTCTGTTTCTCTCATGCAAATGTCAGTTCATTTCATGAGAGTGTTTCTGTATCCCTGGTACTTAGAACAGGGGCTGGCATACATTAGGTGCTCCATTAACAGAAAAGATGAAGAAAAAAACACTGAACTGAAGTCTTTCTCTTAAACAGGGTGGAAGATCATGACGATCTCATGCCAATATTTATGCACTATGACACCGTTCTGAAGGAAACTTATGGGGAATACTTCCTTGCTGAACTGATAGAGGCCCAAGATGAAGAGAATCATGCCGTTGTGTGTGAGGTTAGTGACTAATCTATCTGGGAAATGCTTAGTGAGAGAAACAAGAGGCATGTTACCAGAGTTACGTTGCTCCTGGACTTGCAGAGGCCCCCAAGAGCTTCTGTGCCCACTCTTTCCCCATGCCCTTCTAGGTGGTATGCCAGCCCTTCTTCTGAGCTGGAGCATTACTCTCTCCACAGAGTTATTTTGTGAGGTTGTTCCAGATGCCCAAAGATGTGGATTCTTTTGTTCTAACTCTAGAGGCAAGAGTTAGAAAAGATTTTCCAAGGATATTTAGAAGGGATTTCTGAGATTTCCAAGATGTCAGAGATCAGAGGTCACAAACCAGCATTCTGCTGATAAGTAGATTTTTTTTAAACTTAGCAAGTGATTACTTTTTAACTTTTTGTTTTGATATAATTTCACAAGAGAATTTGTATGTACCTACGTTCTCTAGATGTTAACATTTCCCCCATTTGCTTTATCATTCTCATTTGCTTTCTCTACTCTGTCCATCTTTTTTTTTATTGTAAACAAATGGGATACATGTTGTTTCTCTGTTTGTACATGGAGTAAGGCATACCATTTGTGTAATCATAAATTTACATAGGGTAATGTTGTTTGACTCATTCTGTTATTTTTCCCTTCCCCCCCTCCCTTCCCACCCCTCTTTTCCCTCTATACAGTCCTTCCTTCCTCCATTCTTGCCCCCCCTCCCTAACCTTAACCCAAACACTAACCCCTCCCACCCCCCACTATGTGTCATCATCTGCTCATCAGAGAGATCATTCATCCTTTGTTTTTTTGAGATTGGCTTATCTCACTTAGCATGATATTCTCTAATTGCATCCATTTGCCTGCAAATGCCATAATTTTATCATTCTTTATGGCTGAGTAATATTCCATTGTATATATATATACCACAGTTTCTTTATCCATTCATCAACTGAAGGACATCTAGGTTGGTTCCACAGTCTGGCTATTGTGAATTGAGCAGCTATGAACATTGATGTGGCTGTATCTCTGTCATATGCTGATTTTAAGTCCTTTGGGTATAGGCCGAGGAGTGGGATAGCTGGGTCAAATGGTGGTTCCATTCCAAGTTTTCTAAGGAATCTCCACACTGCTTTTCAGAGTGGCTGCACTGATTTGCAGCCCCACCAGCAATGTATGAGTGTACCTTTTTCCCCACATCCTCACCAACACCTGTTGTTGCTTATATTCTTGATAATTGCCATTCTAATTGGGGTGAGATGGAATCTTATGGTGGTTTTCATTTGCATTTCCCTTATTACTAGAGATGGGGAACATTTTTTCATATGTTTGTTGATCACTTGTACATCTTCTGTGAAGTGACTGTTCATTTCCTTAGACCATTTGTTGATTGGGTTATTTGTATTCTTGGTGTAGAGTTTTTTCCCAAATCTTTATAGATTCTGGAGATTAGTGCTCTATCTGAAGTATGATTGGCAAAGATTTTCTCCCACTCTGTAGGCTCTCTCTTTGCATTGCTGATAGTTTCCTTTGCTGAGAGAAAGCTTTTTAGTTTGAATCTATCCCAGTTATTGATTCTTGCTTTTATTTCTTATGCTATGGGAGTCCTGTTGAGGAAGTCTGGTCCTAAGCCTACATGTTGAAGATCTGAATCTACTTTTTCTTCTATAAGATGCAGGGTCTCTGGTCTGATTCTGAGGTCCTTAATCCATTTTGAGTTGAGTTTTGTGCACAGTGAGAGATATGGGTTTAGTTTCATTCTGTTGCATATGGATTTCCAATTTTCTCAGCACCATTTGTTGAAGAGGCTATCTTTTCTCCATTGCATATTTTTGGCACCTTTGTCTAGTATGAGAAAATTGTATTTATTTGGGTTTGTGTCTGTGTCCTCTATTCTATATCATTGATCTACCTGTCTATTTTGGTACCAATACCATGCTGTTTTTGTTACTATTGCTTTGTAGTAGAGTTGAAGATCTGGTATTCTGATACCCCCAGCTTCATTTTTCCTGTGAAGGATTGCTTTAGCTATTCTGGGTTTCTTATTCTTCCAGATGAATTTCATGATTGCTTGCTCTATTTCTGTAAGGTACGTCATTGGGATTTTAATTGGAATTGCATTGAATCTGTATAGCACTTTTGGTAGTATGACCATTTTGACAATATTAATTCTGCCTATCCAAGAACATGGGAGATCTTTTCATCTTCTAAGGTTATCTTTAATTTCTTTCTTCAGTGTTCTGCAGTTCTCATTGTATAGGTCTTTCACCTCTTTTGTGAGATTGATTCCCAAATATTTTATTTTTTTCGAAGCTATTGTGAATGGGGTAGTTTTCCTAATTTTTCTTTCCAAAGATTCATCACTTATGTATAAAAATGCATTAGATTTATGAGCATTGATCTTATATCCTGCTACTTTACTGAATTCACTTATGAGTTCTAAAAGTTTTCTGGTGGAATTTCCTAGTTCCTCTAAGTATATAATCATATCATCAGCAAATAGGGATAGTTTGAGTCCTTCTTTTCCTATTCGTATCCCTTTAATTTCTTTGGTTTGTCAAATTGCTCTGGCTAGAGTTTCAAGGACAATGTTGTATAGAAGTGATGAAAGGGGGCATCTCTGCCTTGTTCCAGTTTTTAGGGGCAATGCTTTCAGTTTTTCACCATTTAGAATGATATTAGCCATGGGCTTAGCATAGATAGCCTTTACAATGTTAAGGAATGTTCCCACTATCCCTATATTTTCTAGTGTTTTGAGCATGAGGGGTGCTGTATTTTATCAAATGCTTTTTCTGCATCTATTGAAATAATCATGTGATTCTTAACTTTAAGTCTGTTGATATGGTTAATTACATTTATTGATTTCCTGATGTTGAACCAATCTTGCATCCCTGGGATGAAACCCACTTGATCATGGTGCACTATCTTTTTAATATATTTTTGTATGCGATTTGCTAAAATTTTGTTGAGAATTTTTGCATCGATGTTCATTAAGGATATTGGTGTGAAATTTTCTTTCCTCGATGTGTCTCTGTCTGGTTTAGGTATCAGGGTGATATCGGCTTCATAGAATGAGTTTGGGAGGGTTCCCACCTCTTCTATTTCATGGAATAGTTTGAGAAGTATTGGAATGAGCTCTTCTTTAAAAGTTTTGTAGAACTTGGCTGAGAACCCATCTGGTCCTGGACTTTTCTTTGTTGGTAGGCTTTTGATGACTTCTTCTATTTCATTACCTGAAATTGGTCTATTTAAATTGTGTATGTCCTCCTCATTCAGTTTAGGCAAGTCATATGTCTCTAGAAACCTGTTGATGTCTTCGAGGTTTTCTATTTTGTTGGAGTATAGATTTTCAAAATAGCTTCTAATTATGTTTTGTATTTCAGTCGTGCCTGTTGTGATATTTCCTTGTTCATTCTGAATTTTAGTAATTTGGGTTTTCTCTCGTCTTCTCTTTGTTAGTGTGGCTAAGGGTTTATCAATTTTATTTTTTCAAAGAACTATTTATTTTGTCATTTTTTTTCTATTGTTTCTTTTGTTTCAATTTCGTTGATTTCAGCTCTGATTTTAACTATTTCCTGTCTTCTACTACTTTTGGTGTTGGTCTGTTCTTCTTTTTCTAGAGTTTTGAGCTGTAGTATTAGGTCGTTTATTTGTTGATTTTTTCTTCTTTTATTGAATACGCTCCATGAAATAAATTTTCCTCTAAGTGCTGCTTTCATAGTGTCCCAGAGATTTTGATATGATGTTTCTTTGTTCTCATTTACCTCTAAGAATTTTTTAATTTCCTTCCTGATATCTTCTGTTATCCATTCATCATATAATAGCATATTATTTAATCTCCAGGTGTTGGAGTAGTTTCTGTTTTTTACTCTTTCATTTATTTCTAATTTCAATCCATTATGATATGATAGAATACAAGGTAGTGTCTCTATCTTCTTGTATTTGCTAACATTAGCTTTGTGGCATAAAATATGGTCTATTTTAGAGAAGGATCCATGTGCTGCTGAGAAGAAAGTGTATTCGCTCTTGGTTGGATGGTATATTCTATAAATGTCTGTTAAGTCTAAGTTATTGATTGTGTTATTGAGATCTATGGTTTCTTTGTTCAATTTTGTTTGGAAGATCTGTCCAGTGGTGAGAGAGGCGTGTTAAAATCACCTAGTATTATTGTGTAATGGTCTATTTGGTTTCTGAAATTGAGAAGGATTTTTTTGACATACATGGATGAGCCAATGTTCGGGGCATAGATATTTATGATTGTTATGTCTTGCTGGTTTATGCTTCCTTTAAGCAGTATGTAATGTCCTTTATCCCTTCTGACTTTGTCTTGAAGTCCACATTATCTGAAATGAGGATGGATACTCCAGCTTTTTTGCTGAGTCCATGTGCATGGTATGTTTAACCCACCCTTTCACGTTTAGTCTATGGGTATCTCTTTCTATGAGTGAGTCTCTTGCATGCAACATATTGTTGGAACTTTCTTTTTAATCCAATCTGCCAGTTTATGTCTTTTGATTGATGAGTTCAGGTCATTAATATTCAGGGTTATTATTGAGATATGATTTGTATTCCTGGTCATTTAGCTCATTTTTTAATTTTTTTTGACACGACTTGGTTTCTCCTTTATTTGACAATTCCTTTAGGATAGTTCCCTCCTTTGCTGATTTGCATCTTTGTTTTTCATCTCTTCCTCATGGATAATTTTGCTGAGAATGTTCTGTAATGCTGGCTTTCTTTTCGTAAATTCTTTTAGCTTTTGTTTATCATGGAAGGATTTTATTTCATCATCAAATCTGAAGGTAAGTTTTGCTGGGTTAAGATTCTTGGTTGGCATCCATTTTTTTTCGGGGCTTAAAAAATGTTGTTCTAGGCCCTTCTAGCTTTTAGCATCTGGATTGAAAAATCTGCTGATATCCATATTGGTCTCCCCCTGAATGTAATTTGGTTCTTTTCTCTCACAGCCTTTAAAATTCTGTATGTTAGGTATGTTAGGTATTTTCATAATAATGTGCCTTGGTGTGGGTCTGTTGTGATTTTGTGTATTTGGAGTCCTATAAGCCTCTTGGACTTGATTTTCCATTTCATTCTTCAGATTTGGGAAATTTTCTGATATTATTTCATTGAATAGATTGTTCATTCCTTTGATTTGTTTCTCTAAGCCTTCTTCAATCCCAATAATTCTTAAGTTTGGCCTTTTCATGATATCCCATAATTCTTGTAGAATCTGTTCATGATTTGTTACCATCTTCTCTGTTTGGTCAACTTTGTTTTCAAGATTAAATATTTTGTCTTCAATATCTGAGGTTCTGTCTTCCAGGTATTCTATCCTATTGGTTATGCTTTCTATGGAGTTCTTAATTTGGTTCATTGTTTCCTTCATTTCAAGGATTTCTGTTTGTTTTTTTTTCAATATCTCTAACTCTTTATTGAAATGATCTTTTGCTTCCTGTATTTGCTCTTTTAACTGTCAATTGGTGCAATCATTCAATGTCTGCCTTTGCTCTTTCCATCTCATCATTCAATGCCTGCATTTGCTCTTTCATCTCATCGTTTGCTTCCCTGATCATTTTAATTATGTACATTCTGAACTCCCTTTCTGTCATTTCTTCTGCTGTGCTGTCATTGGATTTTATTGATGTAACATCTAGATTTGTTTGGGGCATTTTCTTCCGTTGTTTTCTCATATTGTTCAGGTGTCAGTGGATCACTGAGATATTGCAGATTTCCTCTATTGACTTATAGTGTCCCTGAAGATTTCTAGTATATCCCCTGTTATCCTTCAGTAGCCTGAAGTCTTGGAGGAAGTTGATAATGCAGAGCTCCACAAGGAAGCTGCCTCTCTAGGGGTAGTGGCCTTCAGGTGGGGTATATTCCCTGCTAGTGGGCTGAGGTGCCTCCACTTGTTGACCAATGGTCATCCAAAGGGGAACTAGGCTGCGGACTGAGGCAAGGCCTGTCTGGGCCTGTGTCTCTGGTTTTACCGTCCTTGTGGGAAAACCTCACCCGGCAGGAAAGACTCATCCGGTGGGGAGGTCTCGCTGGTCAGTTCCCCTCCTTGAGGTTCCCCTCAATCCACAACTACCTCCTGGGCCGGGCAGCCTTCCTCTGCAACATTCCCAGTGGTCCAGACCTACCTCCTGGGCCTGGGAACCTCGCCCTGCGCAGAAGAGTCTCCTTAGGCTGCCCCTCCTCAGAGAAACTGCCCTTAGTCCTGGAACCTTTGCTCCACCCCTCAGCTTGTCTCTGTGCAGCTCTTCCACCAAGAAGCCACCTAGGTCCTGGGACCGTGCTCTGCACCTAATCACCTGGCTGTGCGGCCCCTCCTCTGAGCAGCTACCTGGAGCCCTGCCTCACGCCTCCTCCTCCCGGCAGCCCTCTGGAGTTCTGGTGCGGTCGCTCCGAGTCCAAGCGACCCGCCACACGCCTCCTCCACCTTTACTTCTTAAACCTTCAGTGTATATGCCCTAAAAATCAAGAACTTTCTTTTACATAACTCATAACCATAGTACAGTGCTGAAAGTCAAACAATTATGATTCCTACAATCCTTTTATCTAATCTTCTTCAGATTTTATTGACAGTTCCAACAATGTCCTTTATGAAAAAAATAAGTCCAGGTAATTCATTGCATTCAGGTGTCCTGTCTCTTCAATCTCTTTTAATCTGGAATCACTCCCTGCTATGTCATTATTTTTCATGACAATGACAGTTGTGAAGAATTCAGGTCAGTTATTTTGTGGAATGTCTTTCCATTTGGTTTTGTTCAGTGTTTCCTCATGATTTGATCCAGGTTAAATAGGATTAAATTATGTTGAATTAGTGACTGACATAAATATTTGGAGCACGCACACACACACGTACATACACAGATATACATATATTATATATGTGTGTGTGTGTGTGTGTGTGTGTGTGTGTGTGTTGGAATTTCTAGTTTTTCTGAAAAAATCAGACCTGGTGTTTGGGACCCAAAAGATCAAACCTATACCTTTCAGTATGGCAGCAGGAGACTCGGAGGACCACATTTTCTGAAAAGATAGAGAAGAGAGTGGACAAGCTAGCTAACCTTAGTGTGACCAGAGAGGTCCCAGGTCCAAGTTTTTCATGACCTTCTCTCATCCTTGACCCACCCTTGAAGGCATCCACCAAGGGGCGCTCCTCCCTTATAGAATTTTAGCTACCAGCAATCCCATTTCTGCATTTCCCCCAGTAGGATTTGGTAAAATCCTAAATCTTGTAGGGAAAAAGTAATTCTCATACATCATTGGTGGGATTTTAAATTAGTACAACCACTATGATAATCAACATTAAGGTTCCTCAAAAGACTAGATTGGAACCACCATATGACCCAGCTATAACACTCCTCAGTATTTATCCAAAGGAGTCAAAGTCAGCATACTTTGGTGATACATGCATACACATGTTGACAGCAGCATAATTCACAATAGCCAAACTATGGAACCAGCGTAGGTATCCATTAATGGATGAATGGATAAAGAAAATATGATATATATACACAATGGAGTTTTATTCAGTCATAAAGAACAGAATTCTGTCATTTGCAGGAAAATGGATGGAACCTGAGAACATTAGGTTAAATGAAATAAGCCAAACTCAGAAGGTCAAAGGTCGTATGTTTTCTCTTATGCAGAAGCGAGAGAAAAAAAGGAAAGAAAAGTTGGGGCAGGGAATCTCATGAAAATAAAAGGGAGACGTACAGAGGTACTGGGGAATGAAATCGACCAAATTATGTGGGCATGTACAAATATATAACAATGAATCCTACTAATATTTGTAATCACAATGCACCAATAAAAAATAATATCCTAAATCTGATAGCTGAACGTAAGTATATTTAGGTATCTTTAGGCAGGTACTATTTGTTGGATGGGGGGGTGCTAAAATATGCTTTCCTGAAAAATAACACGACCCCATTCTACCCTAAGCTGTTCCACTTGAAGCTTTATACTCTTAAGAGCTGAAAATGCTGAAACAGGGATAACAGGGTCTGCTCAACGTCAGGGAGAAATTGTCTGATTGAAAAAACTTGGAACTTTTGGCATCTTAGTTATCAGGGAGTGTATGTTGACTCTTCAGTGTTGGGAAGAATTGGTCCTTGAATGAATCTTCTTCTCATGCCATTGGGCACATGAGGAAAGTATGTGTAAGCAGTGGTACTCAAAGTCAAGTCTGCTTAGGAATTCTTTCTTGGCTTAGGAATTCTTTGTCTGGGCCCAACACCAGTATTTCTGACCCATTAGCTCTGTCTGGCAAGGGTAGGCTTGAGAAGTTGCATGTCTCACAAGTTTCAGACTGATACTGCTGCTCCAGGGACCATATTTGAGAACTCTGTTAGAAGGAGTGAAGCCTCTTTTGAATGGTTTGTCACCGACTCGTGTGCAGGGATCTCACAAGGTCAAATTGGGTGCCCACACAATCTGTTCATTCATAGAATCCCAAGAGATGACCACAAATTGTGTTTTTGTTTTCAAATGAATGTTTGGTTTTCATTTCAAAAAGAGAGACTTTGTACCAGTTAAAAGATGGGAATTTATTAGGAGGCTGAGGCAGGAGGATCGCGAGTTCAAAGCCAGCCTCAGCAAAAAGTGAGGCACTAAGCAACTCAGCAAGACCCTGTCTCTAAATAAAATACAAAATAAGGCTGGGGATGTGGCTCAGTGGTTGAGTGCCCCTGTTCAATCCCTGGTCCAATGGAAAAAAAAATAAAAAGATGAGAATTTAGCAGTTTTAGTTCTAGGATGATATTTTCTGGGGTTCATCTTCCTCCATACACTCATTTCTCATTTACTAAGACTGTAAGACCTGTTTAAAGAATATTATTTTTCTTTTTTTTTTTAAGTACTGGGAATTGAACCCAGGAGTACTTAACCACTGAACTATATTCTTATCCCTTTTTATTTTTTATTTTGAGACAGGGTATTGCTAAGTTGCTTAGGACCTCAATAATTTGCTGAGACTGGCCTCAAACTTGTGATCTACCTGCCTCAGCCTCCCAAGTTGTGGGATTACAGACCTGCACCACCATGTCCAGAAAGAATATTACTTTTCTTGAAACTTGAAATCAAAAGTTCTTTAATGTATATGACATGAGCGGTTTGTGGCTTCCTCCTATATCAGGGGTTCTCAAACTTGGCACATAGGAGACCCTGGAAGGCTTCTAGATTTCCCCATGATGAGAAACTTTGGACCCAGAACACATAAAGAATTCTTACACCAAAAGAGACAAATAAAATAAAACAATGAACAAATTATGACAAATGACTCAAGTAGACATATCTCCAAAAAGAAAAAGAAAGAAAAAAAAAAAAAGACCAGTTATCAATAAGCATGTGATAAGATGTCATTCAACATCTTACAATGTCAGTAGGGAAATGCAAATTAAAACCACAGTGAGCTACTACTTTACCTCCATCAGAATAGTTACAATTTTTTTTTTAAAAGGATAATAACAGGCATTGGAAATATGTAGAGCAATGGGAGCCTTTGTCCCATTGCTGGTGGGCTTATAAAATGTCTCAGCAATTTTGGAAAACAATCTAACATTTTCTCCCAAAGTTAAACATATGTTTCCCCATTCAACAATCTCACACCTAGAATTGAAAACATATTTCCACCCAAAGACTCATACACAAATGTCCACAGCAGCATTATTCATAATACTCAATAAGGGAAAGCAACCCAAATGTCCATCTACTGATCTACTAAACAAAATGTGGTACATCCATTCAATGGAATGTTGTTAGGAAATGGAGTGTAGTACTGACACATGCTACAACATATTTGAACCTAGAAAATATTATGCTAAGGGGAAGAATAGACATGACATATATTGTATGATTGCATTTATATGAAAGCCGAAAGTAGAAAAGTCATAGAAACAGAAAGCATTTAGTAGCTGTAAGTAGAGGGAAATGGAAAGTGAACAATAATGAGTATGGGTGGTGGTTTTGTTTGTTTTTTTGTCATATTGTGGGTGAAAATGTTCTAGAATTGGATAGTGGTTACAAAGAGTTGTGAATACACTAAAAACCACTGAGTTGTATACTTTTTAAAGGATTATCAACTTTAGTTAAATCAATCTTTTGGTGTATAGCACAATCAGAATTTTTAAATTTTAAGTAAATTTCTTTTTTCTTTCTTTCACCCCCCTGCCTTTGAGACAAGGTCATCCTGTGTTGCCTGCCCAGACTGGCCTCTAGCTCATGGGCTCAAGTGCTCCTCTGACTCAGTCTCCCAAGTAACTGGGATTACAGGTGCATACCAACACACCCACACAATCACGGTTTTTTTTTGTTTTCTTTGTTTTTAACTCCCCAGAAGATTTCAAAATATAGTCTAGGTGGTGAACCACTCACCTACATGGGGGTAAAATACATCTGGTGAAGAACTAGATGAATTTAGACAGATATGAGCATTAGTTTCTGAAGGCGAAAACTAGCCCTCAGAATTAGTTTCTGAGGTACTACATTAAAAGAATTTTAGGGGCTGGGGAGATAGCTCAGTCAGTAGAGTGCTTGCCTTGTAAGCACAAGGCCCTGGGTTGGATCCCCAGCACCCAAAAAAAAAAAAAAAAAAAGAATTTTAATTTTAATTTAATTTTTAAATTTTTTTCATACTTAGGTTTTTGCTTTGACCTTTAAAGCATTGTTTTCACATATTCTTATTCAACTTTTAGCTCTAGGCTAATGAGAAAAGGAAGGGTCAGAAAGAATTTGGGCCCAGCAGCACAATTTTGGAAAATCATGTTTTTACACAATTAGAAAAATAAAAGACTTGAAATGATTCCTGCAAACCTTAGCAGGGAATTTTAATCTACCCATCTAATTTAATGAGATCTTTGTTTCTGGAAAACTTTTAACTCTCTGGTCTCCAGTTGCTAATTTTACCCCCAACCACTTGAGTTAGTGCTTTTGCAGAAGCTGTGTGTACCTCTTCCCCTTTGCTTGTTCTTCCTTGTTATACATCACACTTTTAGTGTGTGTAAACATCAGAGCAAAGTCCCAAACCTGCAAGGATCATTTGTTGTCTCTAAAGAGGCCCAGAGAACCCAGCCTTCTTAGGGGCCATGCTGCCTTGGGCATCAGAGGCTCTGTGTTCTGTGGAGATGAGACCAAGGACCTTGATCTTAAAACAGAACAGCAGAGGCAGGCCCTGAGAACCTGGTCCTAGGAGGTGACCTCCAGTCTGAACAGAGCCATAGCTGGTGTCTTGAAGACTTTTTGTGTTCAAGATCAGTGCTTGTCCCACCCTCCCACTGACCTCCCAGGACCTTAGTCCTCAGAGGCTCTTGAGTAGTGGTGTTCTGAATCTAGCTTGCTCTGGCTCCAGAGAGCTTATTTTTAAAATCTTCAGGAAATTTGCAAACTGCTTGTTAAACACATTGACATAAACTTGTAGCATAATAAATCACATTAAAACAAAGCCACTAAATGTTTTCAATTCATCATTTCCAATTATTTCACTGTTATCTGTGCTCTTGAGGTTTTTTTTTTTTTTTTTTTTTGTCTGTGGTCTTTATATAGTGGATATATATCTAATGACATGCTTCTTCTCAATCCTGTGTTCAGTTATATCACACTATCACACTAGTAGCTAAAATTGGCCATAAAGAGAGTATTCATACTGCAGAAATTGGCAAGTGCTCCAAATCTGGGTTTTTTTTTTCCCCCTGAATGCTTATTAGGCATTTATCAGCCCACCGTGCTTTTAGGCAACCACCACTGACCAGAGATAACAATAAAGTATATCAAGTCTCTCTAAACTAGCCCATGGCATTTTCAGGCCATGCATATGGAGTGCCTGAGAGCTATGCCTAAGCCAAATGGAAAACCAAAGACTAGTTAAAGGGGTTTTAGCTACAAGGACTTTTTTGTGGCTTCATAGCTACTTCGAAGGAGTTTTGGGTCGTGACTTCACTGCAAGTTCCATGTCATAACTGTATCCTGGCTTACCTCGACATCTGGTGTTTACTCCAAGCTGAGATTTCAAGGAAGGGCAGTTGGAGGCCAAGGGCGGCTCCTAGAAACAGATGGGCATAGCGTCTGCTTTGGCATCATCCAGGGCATGGGCAGCAGTGGTCTGAGTAAGCACCACTGACCTGCAGGCGGGAGAGAGCCTGCCAGGTTAGCCATGCTCTTGGCATCAGGAGAAGGGGATCAACGCCAGCAGTGGTCACAATGAGGACAAAACCCTCATTGTGGAATACTGTCACCCAAAAGGGATGGGTGACCAACAGGCATTTTGGTTGGAATTATAAATGATAAAGTACATGTGTGTCTATGTGTTTGTTGGTGAAGATGAGGCCAGTGGACACTTGGTTTTCCAGCCATCTAAACTTTCTGTGTGTATCATGTAGATCCTCCCAGGACAAACAGGAACCACAACAAAACTTGCAATTTTGTTCTCAAGTATAAGGTAATTGAAGAGACTTTTATGGTGGAAAGGACCTCTGGACTTGAAAGATAACAGCCAGCAGTTTGTGTCTTTGCATTACACAAGTAAGAAAGTTCATAAATTCATTTATTTTTCTGGAAAACACAAATACACACAAAGATGCATTTGGATTCTCTTACAAATTCATGTTTAAGAGTAGTGTTTTTCAAATGAGTTATCTGAAGGAAATCCAAAGTAAGGAACAGATACTTCCAGGAAATGTCCTAGCTCTGTTGTTGTCTCTTAATTGTGAACTTTTGTAAATTGTTACAACCCTGGATGAATGATGGGAATATAACAGGTTGTAGAATTGGAGAACACTAAATCTTTGTTCCTAATGGCAAAACATGTTTCTCTCATTTTCATCAGAATGTGTGATCCATGCCATTTGAAATCAAATTCCAAACACAATGAGCCATTAGTGTAATAGCTCATTACTAACAGCGGTCTTATAAATAATACATTCTTATCATGCACATGCAGCTCGCCGTGAAGCCAGCAAAAGGTATTTCAGGCCATCGAAGTTTCGTTGCGCCAACACGGCTGTAGATTAGAAGGACATCTCCATGTGAACCAAGATGGATGCCAATTTTCCCTGCCGGGAGTGAGGCTGGCCGCCTCTTTCTGCACATATGGTAGATGGATTGGTTAATCAGCGTCTGCTGAGTCTTGGGCCTAAAATTACAGAGAAGCCAGACAACTGCAGCTACGCAGCCTTTGTTCACGAGTGCAAACAAGACAAACAATCACTTGTTATTTGGGAAAAAAATTAAAATGTTTATTTTGGACTTTTATTAAAGTGTCAATGGCTTTGTAAAACAGCTGTGTAAATCCAGTCTTTTATAGCAAGTAACATTTGGGGGGTCCTGTAAAGGAAGGAATACACATGGAAAAATTCATTTTTAAAAAAATTCTTTTTGAATTTCATTTTTGGGGAGAAAATAAAGGGCATCTCACATTTATTTTTCAAAAACACCCTTGAGAACAAATGGTTTTTAATTGAAGATAGGTTAGGAAATAGTTAACATTTTAACATTTAATATTTAACATTTTTCTGTGCCATCTAAAAGATTAAGCATTATTATCAATTGATTCTCTGTTTTAGGATGTTAAAGCATTGACCATTTTTCTGACTGGGCACTGGTGAATAAACGCAGCATTTCTGGGAATAGGGAATGCAGTGATTATTGAGTTCTACTTTCTGAATGGAATATTTCCAAAAATTATGTCTGAACACGTGAGCGATAGGACCCAGTGAATTTTGGTTTCTAATAAGAGCAGAGTCTAAGCATTCAACTGGGAATTGGCTTAAAACCCACTTACTAATCCACAGGAATTATTTGTGTGAAATTTAAAGGACTATACATTCTCTCTCTCTCTTTAAATTTAAGTACTCTTCCTGCCGAAAGGAATGAAATACGGAATTAGTAAAGGAACATAATAAGGAATTTCAATCACAGTCCTTTCTCAATGTGGAATATGATAGAATTAAAATATTTCCTTAATGCATAATGTTTTGGTACCAATGATACATCGAGATCAGTTAGTTACTCAACTTCCCACCTGTGTATCTCTCATTAATGACATAAAATCATAGGAACACTGCAAGAACATTAAAACCCAATTCTGTTAGGATGCTAAGTGGAGGTGCATTTGGAGATCAGTCCTACCTGGTGAACCTACCCAACCTTACTCAGGTTCACACAACTATTTGCCACCAAACCTTCTTTCCTCAGCTTTCCTCCCATCAGACCATCCAATAAATAAATTCAAGAGAAGTTGAAGAGTTCCAACATATTAAGGAGCTAATAAGCATGAATGCTCTCTGAATTGGGGACCTATCAGATGGGCCCTGGAACAATGACCCATTTTACCATGACCTGTGCATGGTGGGAGCGAGGAAAGTGCACAGGAGGCCTGGGATTTGTAGTGGGATAAAATGAAAAAAGACACCAGATGGCAGAGGATATGGGGCAGGCAGGGAGATTGGCCAAGAAAAAGGGTAAGTATTAAGTTCCAATAGTTTCCCCTCCAGAACTCTCTGGCAACTTCCCTAAGTTACTTGTTCACCTCTAGGATTCACCTCTAGTGGTCTCTTATTGGACATTTCTTTGAACACGTTGTATGTACCTTACATTGTGCTGGACACTAGAGCTACTTAAGGAAGACATTCCTTTCTCTCTTAAACAACTCATAGTGCCTGTGAAGTCACCATCAGACCAACATGCCCAGGGCTCATGGAAGCTTCATGATGAGAATAACTTGGGGTCTGATGGAGTAACCAGGTGTTTTGGATGTTCCAGGTCGAAGGCGTAGCTGTTGGGTTCATGAGTGTGTGCTCAAGAGTGAACTTGCCCTTGCTGCATGAGTGCTTCGACTTGGGACCTTTCCACGGACTCTGCATCCCACATCCTGATGACATTCTGGAACCACCAGAAGAAATAGATGTTCAAGAAGGTCAAGGTATTGTGGCTATCTCGGGGACACCTCAGCAAATAAAATCCATGCCTTGGACATATTTGTGTTCTTTGCTAAGTGATGAAACTAGAGAGGACATCTGTGTTTCCTTCTCCACTCCCCTTTAGGAGTAGTTCCTGTGGTTAATCTCATTGTTATACAAAAATTATCTATGGGCAGAGGAGGTCAAAAGTGCATTGGTATATTTAGACATATTGTCCTTGCAGTCAAGGGCTCCCAAAGTCAGAATTTTCATTGCTAAAAATAAGTCATGGTAAAATAATTGCTGGCATTTCAGGATTTTACACACATGTGCACATGGGCACACATGCATGCACACACAAAGCCAAAATAGAACAAATGATTATTTCAAATTAAGAACTCAAGAATCTGGGGATATAGCTCAATGGTAGAGCACTTGCCTGGCATATTCAAAGCCCTGGGTTTCATTCCCAGCATCACCAAAAAATAAGTAAATAAATAAAAGGAACTCAAGAGATTTGTAAAATGTTAATCCCAGCAATTCATACTTCTGTGTCTATGTCTTTGACAAAATCTTACCTAGCATAGGTCTACTGCAAGTAGTCATTTTTAACTTGCTAATTTCTAGCTATATGAAATAATAAAATCAACTTTGAAATATTGTCTGTGTCAGGATTTTCACCAAATAGAATGAGGTAATCTTAAACTTCTGTGTTTTGATTTAACAAGGGCTCACCATATCCATGGGTGTCTTTGTAGTGAAATGTGTTTGAGTTCTTATGGCAGACACATGCAGGCTAGTGATTTTGGGTATGTTATTTCAGTTCTCAAATTTGGGTTTCTTCATTTGCAAAGTAGAGAATAATAGTAATTCTCCCACACTAGGGAGTCTTAAAGTTTCACCCAGAGTGACTTTAAGTATGTTAATTTACTTCTTAAACCTGGGTTTCTTCATTTGCAAAGCAGAGAAAATAGTAATGTCTTCTACACAGAGGAGTCTTGAAGTTTCACCCAGATAAGCCATGTGAAAGTGCTTTACACAGCTTCTCAAATAAATTCAGTGCTTGGTAAAATGTTGATCCTCTTTATTAGCAGTGTTACTTTTTGTGATTGGTCTTTCACCTACTTGAGTTTCTCCAAGGTAGAATCAGGGTGTTTTGAATTGCTCTTTCTCCTGTGTGAAAGAGTATATCAAGATCGTTCAAACATAGGTAGAGGAATACTTTGGTTGGTGGCATAGGATTTGGAAATCTAGACAAAAGCAGGTGGTGATTCCGCTGGTTATATCCCCTGGATGGGAAACCAAGTGCATGGGTATGAAGACCTTGTCTGATTCTACACACTCATCACAGAGAACTTGTGAGTCCATGGGTGTAGAAGTGCTTGCTTTTTGTACTGATGACAACACCCAGAGATATTTAAGGTTATTGCTGTTTCATAGTGAAGGCCAGCTGCCCAGGCTTCTCAGCCAAAAGACATCATAGGAGTGATCTGAAGAAACTTTTCACCATGAGACAGTCCTGAACTCTAAATTGTCATTATCATTTTCCAATGCTTAAATTCTTCTTTGAAGATGACATCAAATAGGAGCCTTGTTATAGCTCAATGTTCTCAGATATAAGATGGATATAAAAATAATCTAATCCAAAGAAATATTGGGAGGGTTAAATATTAGAATTTTTGTGATGTGCTTAGCTCCATGCCAAAGCACAGAGTAAGTCCTACAAATTTGTAAGTTGCCCCCTCCATACTGCTGTTATTACAAACAAGCTGAAAAAACAATCTCTTCCATTCAGTTCCTCCTGAGTGGTTCTATATATAGCTACTGATATTCCCTACATAGAATGAATAGAAAATTCCTGTCTTAGAAACCTAATGAGGGGAGGACTCAAATTTAAACAGAACTCTGGACTTAAAAATCACACATATGTCTTTGTCTAGCAAAGCCCCCAAGACTTACTACTCTTTACCTCCCTCAGTATTTTTACTTAAAATCAGTTGCTGTAAGGATAGCTTGGTAAGTGAAAGAAATAGGAAAACTTTTCTTGTTATCTTCTGGACCTTGTTTACTTTTGAAAATCAGCTTTATGTTCATGGTACAAAGATGATTCTTTATGAAATTTTCACAAAGGGAGCTACTATTGTAGACTTCCAAATAACTCAGGGATGGATTTACAAATCATCAACAGCTCATTATATCTAAGAAAAGAGTCATCAACACATTTTGCTGCCATCTTCGTATCAACAACAACAAAGAATGAGGCTCCAGAGAAAATTCTAAATGTACTGTGATCTACTTACTGTGACATTTTTTTTTCTGATGAAAGTCTCAAGTTAAAGGAAATATAATTTCCCTAAAATATGAACCAAAATTCTCATTTCAAACAAGCACACATTGCTGTCCTTATATCTTGTATATTATTTAGTGCTTTTTCTACTTCAAAGGTTTTTCATATGTATATTTTCTCATTTTACCCTCAAAACTTGCTGTAGAGGGGCTAGGGCAGGTGAAGTTCTCTCCATTTCACCTCTGTCCAACTCATCCAAGGTTTTACAGCTCATCAATGACTGACCCAGAACTCAGATCCTGTCTCTTTCTGCTTCTGTGCAAGGTGACAGTCTTATGTTTCACTTTTTTGTTGCTGGGGATAGAACCCACCACCTCATTCATGAGTACCATCTACCACCAAGCTTGTGCTAAGGCAGTAAAATAGGTTGCCAAGAGACCAAGAAGGGCACCAAACATGGAATGATGAGACAGAGTTTTTGAGAAATGCTCAGGGGGATGTTCCAAAGGCAATAGGCTGGACGGGTGCATCTGTGCTGCATGCAGTGCCTCTAGTACCTTACCAGAGGCACCATCTGGACAGCACCTCCCTCTTCCTGGTTCTCTTATCCACACCAGTTACCACAGGGGGAGGGGTTTTATAAGTTAAGTTACAAAAACAGGGGTGTCACCAGCATTAACTTGCTTTGCTCCTTATATGACCAAAATCCCAAAGAGCAGCTGTCCTGACATACTTGCAAAATTGTAGCTTTCTACAGATAACACTGACTTGCCCTAACTTCCAGCATATGTGAGAGAAAGCCAGTGTCCTTCAAAATATTATGTATCCGAACATTCCAGCCTAGACTTGCTCTCATTGTTCCCTTAACTTGGCTGGGTTTAGGGGAATGAAAAGGGGCTTTCTAGGACATGGTGTCTTATTGTCCTCTTTTCTTTAAGTATGATTGACCATACTGGGCAGGCATTCTGCCCCTGAGTACATCCCCAGCTCAAGGTGAGTTTTTATCTTGGATGACCATATCTGAAAACACCAGTGAACAGGTAGGTCTGCTTCACTACATACATGATCACATTTTTCCAGGTCAGCGAGTTATTTAATGAATGGTTACTTTAATGAGCTATCAGCGGACCCATCCATATCCCTGAGATTTTAGTGTGTGTGTGTGCATGTGCATGGGCACAAATTCCTTCTGCTGGAATCTTCTCCTCTGTATACGTGAACCTTTCCAGAATTATGGAAAGCCACTTTGATCTGTGGTAGAAACCAGTGGGAAGTGACAGGAAATTAACACTTCAGGAGCAGACTTACCTTCCTAAGTGGAATCCTTATTCCCCCATAGGTGCTTTCTCTGTCTACTCCCAAATAAATGGTTACACTTGAATTTTCGACTCAAGGTCTGTTTCTAAGGGAACTAGACCAACATACTACTTTTCTAGTCTTTTCCTACCATCTGTGAAATCATTTGTTTATATCAACCACAATGGACTGGAGTTAGGATATAAATACCTCAACTCCCCCAACCCTCAGGTGGGAGGACTCTGAAATACGAGTTTGAGATTGATAATCCCACAATGGTAATCTAAGTGGTAACACATGTTTTGTTAGTTGCTTTCCTTTCCTGGTCTCTCTTCCTCAGTCTCCTCCTGGTACTTACTGTAAATAAAGTGCTTGTTCTCAAATCTTCAACTTAAAGTCTCTCTTTTTCCATCACCTGTAAAAACTTGAATTGCACACCAACCTCAATCCTTTCAAAGCAGAAAGATGTCAAGAGTTAACATTCTTTAGCTAATATGGTAGCCTTCTTTCTCCAGTTCTTTACACACATTTTGATTACCCTACTGTTCTTCATCATTTCAGCCTTATGTTTCCATTGAGTCTAAAAAGTTTAGTTATGCACATTCAATTTGCATTTTACCTGAATTAAAATGCTCCCCATTTTGTATATCTAACCCATGTCACATTTGTAAATTTTGATTTTTATGTTCTAGACCTTAGGACTATACTGGGACCAATGAGAACAAGTTCTAAGGATAATGATTTTGTCCCAGAGAGGAAAAAACTTGTAAAAGTTAATTTTTTATTTAGTGGAGAACTTAGTTGAGAAGTAGCAAGTTACTGGAATGTTGGAAAAATTCACAAAGAAACAGTAATACATATGAGAAAAAAAGACTTTCTGCTTGTGTGGGACATTATACTAAGAGAACCCCTTAAATGTTTTGTACTAATTACTTAATGTTAATGTAATAAGACCCCTTTTAAAATGTTAGGAGTCTGCAAAAAGTATGGAGCCACATCAAAAGGTTCCATGTGCCTGGCAATTAATGAATATTCTCCTTCCGTAACAATAAAAGAGCCCCAAACAGTGTTTTTTTTCCAACTGGCCACACCACTGGCCCTGTGTGGCATTTGCAAATCAAACTGTGTCTTTTGTTACCTACATCATCACAATAAAGATTTTGGAATCAGAATTGAGCTGGCAATTTTCTTGATGATGCATACAGCAAAATAGGGCACAGCCTGCATTTCCACAGCTGCATTGGCATTGCCACATTTAAAAGTTAATAAAAAAATAAAAACAAGCAAACAAAACAAAACTTTTGTTCCTCATGTAGGCCGGTGTGTTCTGGGCAGCACAGATCTCTTTTAAAAGACCCCTGCGAGGTTCAGACTTGTAAATCTCATTACGCACCCAGGGCCCACCTTACAAAATCTCTGTAGAATTTGAAGTGCTCTTTGGCAGGGAGAAATTTAATTTTATATAACAGAATTGTGGGCTTTCAAAAGCATAATTAGAGTAGCCCCTTGTAACCAAGCCATACAGGAGGTGTTGCTTATTATACATTAAAAGGCCCTTCAAAATAATAATTTTCATAACATCCCCATGTTAAAACAGCAATGTCACCTTTAAAGTTATTTTAAAAAAAAATCACTCTTGCTGTCAGGAAATGTTTATATCTTATTTAATTTCTTTTCATTGAACTTACATTTGCTTCTTACCACAGAGTCTGTTCTCTGTTGAGCTAGGAAACATCTGGAATCACTCTCAATGTGCCAGGGCTAAAAAACAATGACTAAATTCTTATTTATTGTGTATTATATACTCCCAGGTCTTTTATCCTCTCATCCTAAGGTTCCATTTTATATTCCCAGTTCTCTTCTATTTTACTTTATTCTTCTCTTAACATGGATTCCAAATATGAACAAAACACCCATCACAGACCATGGCAATATTCCTGCCAGTGTATTTTTATGTTATCTCTCAGAACATTTTTTGAACACCAGTCATGTTATTTATATCTAAGTAGTGAACTACTAGGGTTTTGTATTAATTTCCCAGGGCTGCCATAACAAAGTACTATGGATGAGATTGTTTAAATAACAGAAATTTATTGTCTCACAATTCTGAGGCATGAGTCTAAGATCAACATGTTTCAACAGGGTTGGTTTCTTCTGAGACCTCTCTCGTTGGGTTGCAGTTAACCAGCTTCTCCCTGGATCTTTACATGGGTTTCTCTCTGTACCCATCTGTGTTCAGATATTTTTCTTCCTATGAAAATACTCGTAATAGTAGATTAAGGCTCACCTTAGTGACCTCATTTTAACTTAATTACCTCTTTAAAGACTCTGCCTCCAAATAGTCCCATTCTGAAGTACCAGGGGTTGAGACTTCAACACATAGAGTTTTGGGGTGGTGGGATGGGAAGAGACAGAGTTGAACCCACAAGAAACTCCATGGTATCCCCCTTCCTTCCATGGTTCCTGAGTGCTGTATGTTCAGGGTGGGGGCCATACCGGAATTTATGTCCTTTCATGAACCCACTTTCTTCCCCGGGCTGGATACAAGCTGCAGTCACCCAGCCCTCTGTCCTAGTAGTGACACCTTTCTCCCTCCTCCCACCCTCTATTTCTCACTGAGTCGGCTTCTCTCTGCTCCTGGTGTGGGTTTTAGGTGTCCCCCAGGAGAGGAGCTTTACTCAGCCTTCAGTCCCCTGGCTACCCCACTTCCCAGGAAGTTAGGGTAAGTTCTGGGCCTCTCTCTCAGAGGCCATACCATGTTGTTGCCACCCAATATGCCATTTTTTAAATCCCCGTGATTTGGGTTTTAGCATCTCATTTTTCCCTCCTCCCCCCGGCTTTTCTTTGCCTAGGGTCTGGCAGCATGTCTTCTGTGCCTTATAGCTGCAAAGCTATGATAATATAGATAGTGGCAGCAACATCTGATATATTTAATGATGCAAAGCGTAACATATCAACTTACATTTGTTCCAATTAACAGTTTGTGTTTTATTTTTAAGCTACTCAGTGTCTTTAGCATATGAAGGTAACCAGACTACCTCCTTCCAAAGCTTTAGCTACTCTTGTGCCAACTTACAGTTTTCTAGAATTAACGATGTGAGTTTTATTGCTTTGCTAGAGATCTTGATAAATAATCATTTATAATAAATAATACCAGACCTATGCTCAGGTTGAATTGGCTATCTTCAGGGTTGACAATCTGACTAGAGGTTTTACAGGGCTGAACCCTTGAACTTGTAGCATACCAGGAAGAATATGAACCAGACCTGAAACCCAGAGCTTGCTGCTAGGGACACGGCCCTAAAAGCCCCCTGGGTGGGCCTTATGGTTATTTAGCACAACCTGTTGCTGATTTTCTTTCTTCATTCCAATGTTGGTTTCCCAACCCTTTCTAGTGTCTTCAAAAACAATGGCAGCAACAAACAAATGGCAACCACTTAAGAATTTATTATTTTGCAGAGAGCAAGCCACTGTGGTCCACATTCCTACTCTCCTCTTCAGCCCTGGGAGCAACCTGTGATATGACTCAGCCTTGCTCTCCAGCAGTCAGATTCATTTCACAATGGTGGAAATACAGACGCATTTTGATATAGGGCCTGGAGGTCTTTGAAAGAAAAGTGGCTTTATTTTTATTCGTTATGATCATTATGTGCTGGGATTATTTTCTCAGTAGGCGATGTCTCTTTTGCCCATATTTATGAAGCAGGGGAGAAGGCATTTAATGAATTTCAAGAGTGTATTTGACTGTAAAACACATCTCAGCATATTCACATGTAAATAACCCTTTTATTTATTCTCTCTGGTGACCTTTTTTCTTTTGGGGGTAGATCACAGTTTGTTGTTGTTTTTCATTTCCAAATGGGAGGCTGAATGATAATAATGAAAGATTATGCAAAAAATCCATGTTTAAAATAATGTTGATATGCCACTTGTGTTGTAGGATAATTATAGTAATTTGGCTATTACACTATATGGAAGCAGGAGTTGCTTGCTAGAAAACACGGTGATAGGGGTGATTCAAGGGATTTTCATCCCAACTGGCTGTTTGATCCCGCTGACTTTTCTCTTGAAAATCAATTGCTTGCCATGAGTACTCTGAATTTGCCCTTGATTAAATTGACTGTCGGTGGGCTGCACCCATTGCACGGGGGTCACTGTGAGCTCTGTCTGTTTACAAAGGGTTTTTGACGACTCTTAAAATATCATGGGCCAAATTTAATCTGAGCGAAGCAACTAAGGAAGCAATTACTAAAAATCACAGTCTTTGCACATGGCAACAAACAAAGGAAAATTTATTAATTCTGATGCACAACACGAAGCCAGTTATTTTGCTACTGGGTTGCAGGCCTTCTCCTCACTGCATTTCGCTTGAGATTTTGGTGTTTTCCAACCTCCATGTCCACATGGGCTTGTTCTGTGAAAGATGGGAGAGGTGCCATACAAGCATTTTTGACAACTTTCATGTTTTCCCTCAAGGTTATTCATAGACTCAGGTCTTTATGAATCAATGATAGGAAATTTAATTTTTCTTGAAAAGCCGCACCTAGTATAATGAAGATTAAAAAATTATTAGGGTGGTTTTGACTATAAGTCAAAGGAAGAGTATGCATTTAACATTTCTATGACCCTGGTTTCAATCCACAGAACACCCCCCCAAAAAAATCATTAGCATACAGTTGTAGAATGTGTGTGTGTGTGTGTGTGTGTGTGTGTGTGTGTGTGTGAATATATATATCCAACTCTGTGGAAAAAGACTGAATTTTTTATTGAATGCTGATTTAAATCTATATGAAATAACTTGGAGTAAAGAGAAAAATAAGCAAATCACAAAACTAATCATATAAAAATTATTCATAATAAGTGTGGGAAAATATTCAGCTTCCCTAAAATTGAAATGAACATTAAAAACAAACATCTTTCCCCCGCTTTTTGTCTAATAAATTATAAATATGTACTGTAATTAAAATACTTAGTTGTGACCCTGAAGCATCGTAGGAGCACTCAGAGTGCTGAGAGCTTCGAATGTTGACTGACATAATACTTTGAAATAGAACTTAGTCATGGTTATCAAAATCCAGTAAAGGTTCATATTCTGTGACTTCAACTATAACAAGACTGAAAAAACAGTCCTAGTAATGCAAAAAGATAGATAGGCAAGAATAGCTTGATTATAATACCAAAACCAACAAACAAAATATTCAAGTAAACAAACAAGTTTTGAAGTCCAAAATCTACCAGAGGGACATAGCTCAACTTTGGGCCTCCACTCTAAACAGCAGCCTTTAAAAAGAAGGTTACAAATAGTGAGGGGAAATAGTTAAGGTATAATCTCTTGAGGAAAAAAATCAATGCAAAGTGCATTGAGGTATGAGTGCCACTGCCTAAGAAACAGGTGCTATGAAGAGGACTGGGGACTGGAGGTGATGCATTAAAATGACAAATCCTGGGTTCAATTCCCAGTACTGGAAAAAAAAAAAAAAAAAAGAGTCATGGAAGTGGCACTAAAGCAATAGTTTTAATTTTTTTCTCTTTTTAAATTTGTTCTTTTCTTGGTACTGGGGATTGAATCCAGGGCTATACTACCATTAAGCTATACCCTAGTCCTTTCTATTTTTCATTTTTTTTTTAGACAATCTTTTTTTTTTTTTTTTTTTTTTGCGGTACTGGGGATCGAACTCAGGGCCTTGTGCTTGCGAGGCGAGCACTCTACCAATTGAGCTATCTCCCCAGCCCTCTATTTTTCATTTTGAGACAGGGTCTCCTTAAGATGCTGAGTCTGACTTCAAATGTGCAATCCTCCTGCCTCAGCCTCCCAAGTCACCAGGATTATAGGTGTGTGCCACCAGGCCCAGTATTATACATCTAAAAAAATGTGTAGACAATTAATTAAATGAAATATTAATTTCATTTAATTATGTGTTCTTGTTTAATTAAATGGAAACAACCTTAAATTTACAAACAAGTTGAGATTATTTTTTCGAGAATAAGCTAACAACATGATACTAGGTCACCTTTGAATACTTCAGTGTATACTTTCTACACAGAGGGACATAATCCTTTATAACCTCAAATCTCCACCAGTCAGGGCATTAATGTGAATAAGTTATTGTCATCTAACTCAACCCATGGGACATATTCCCATTTCTCCATTTGTCCCAATAATATCCTTCAATGCAGAAGGATCCAGTCTAGAATGACAGACTGCAGTTAGTTGTCACATCAATGGAATAGACCCTAAGAGTTTCCTGAGAAGGGAAAACCTCAATTCAGGATGAGTAGAGTCCTGGAAAAATTCCATAGAAATGAATTTAAGGATGTACCAATAGAGACATAGAGATCTATTTAGGAAAGCAAGGAAAACATATTCAAGGGAGAATGCTGGCAGTGAGAGACACTCTTGAGGTTCTCAGGCTCTTTTAAAAGAAGCTTGGTGTGGGGTAGGTGAGCATGGAATGTACACGAGAGTGATGTCAGTTAGGTGATCACAAGAGGGTTTATGGTGGTCTGGTCATTCTAAGGATCCCTAGGCTGATATGGTATCCATTATCTGATCTATATATACTGTTGGAAAGTCTTTATAAATTATAGGTTTCTTAAAATGTATCTCTCTTTGCTTAATCCATTTTTTTTCCAGAGGCTTGTTAACAGTGCACAAGATAATTTTTTTTAAGTGAGTAAATTTACAATAACTTTAAGATTTACAGATTTCCCAGAAATTTGGGAGTAATGAGCCTGGGAAAAGAACTAATCTGGAGAGCAACAGGCCTGAAAAGTTCTTGCAGAACTTTAGATTAAAATTATAATTCCTCCTGCAGAGGCCGAAGTGCCCTCAGGTCAACGTCATTCCTCAAACCATGGGGGTCAGATCCTTTTTTCTAGTTACAGACCCCATCATTCTGCCCCTTTCATCTATGGACTGGACCCGTTGTCTCAGCCCTGGTCAGGAGCACAATCTGCAGTCACATTCCCAGCTAAAGACAAAAACTACTGCAGGCCCCACTGTCCTCTAAAGACTCAGGAGATTCCCAGAACTTGCGGGAAGAGACCTCAGAATTCCCTACAGTGTGCATGAGTCATCCACTGAGTGTGGTCACTGGATTAAAACTTCCATAGATCCTGGTACAGTGGCCATGGCTATAATGCAAGCTACCGGGAGCCCGAGGCAGGAGGATCACACATTTGAGGCCAGCCTGGATGACTTAGTGAGAACCTGTGTTGAAATTTAAAAAAAAAAAAAAAAAAAAAAAAAATCTGGCAGATTTTCCCAGAGTTCCATACCCAGTACCACAAATCTACAAATACATGTATGTTTTTTAAACATTAAAAAAATTATATTTCCTTGTCCTTTATTTTGTCTCCTTTATATCTATCTCTTAATTTCTTATATCTCAATCATTATTTTAGTCAACTTTTTCTCACTGTGACCAAAAGACTTGGTAAGAACAATTTTAGAGGAGGGAAAGTATTTGGTACTCAATTTCAGAGGTTTCAGTCCATGGACAGCTAATTCCTTTGCTCTGGGCCTGAGGCAAGGCAGAAAATCATGGTGGAAGGGTGTAGAAGAGAAAAGCAGTTACCCACTCAGTTAATCCATATCAGTCAATTAATTCACTGATTAGACTATAATTCATAATCTAATTTCACCTCTAAAAATTTTTGCATTGTCTCCTACATAAGTTTTTGGGGGATTCCTTATGTCTAAACCATCACAGTCATACTGTCTTTAAGTTTGGAATAGTTCTTTAGTCTTTCCTTGACTTTTAAGATCTGGATACTTTTGATGATTGTAGGTCCATAACTTTGGAGAGTGTACTTTACTTTGTGGTAGTTTCCTCATGATGATTTTCATGTTATGTAGAGGGCACTTTGGGTTCTCAGTCCATCTTATTGGTATGACACATTTTCAGTCTCATTACTGATGATGTATATCACTTTGATCACATGATTAAAGTGATGTTATAAGTAAAAAATTTAGAATTATTTCAGCTATTCTCATCTGTGCAGAAATCTGTAATAATTTCTTTTTTATTTCTTATGGTGCTGGTGATCAAACCAAGGGTCTTGAATATGCTAGGCAACTACTTTACCCCTGAGCTCTCTCCCCAGCCCAGTTTCTTTATTCCTGATCTCTACATTATCTCTGCTTCTATGAATTTGACTATTTTAGACATCTTAATAAATGAATCATGCATTATTTGTCTGTGACCACCTTATTTAACTTAGCATAATATCCTCAAGTTTCCTTAATATTCTCATATATTGCAGGATTTCCTTCTTTTCTAAGGTCGAATGATATTCCTTTGTATATATGTAGTACATTTTATCAAAGATATTCTAGTTATCTTTTTACTACTAGGTTTAGTTTAATTGCATTGAAGACAGAGAATCTATTCTGTGTGGTTTAATCTTTAACTGTCATTCCTTATTAATCTCACCAGTGGTACATAAATTTAATTGGTATTTTCTTTCCATTTTATTTTACTACTACATAAATAATTCATTGCCATAGTAATGCTGACAACAACCAAATGACAAACTAAAGTGGCATACTATAATGAACTTGTATTGTTCTTGTGTCTGGGGTCAGCAAGGCAGCTCTGCTGATTTTGGCTGAGTCTTCTTGCATGTCTTGGGTTGGTTGAGTATCAGCTGATCTGGGCTACCCTCTTCTCTGCTCCATGATTGTCTAATCCCTTAGCAAGCTAGATTGGGCGTGTTCTCATGGTGATGGCAAAGGTACAAGAGAGTGAATGGAAACATGAAAGACATCTCCAGGTCTAGGCTTTGTATCAATATGTGTCATATTTCCTGAACAGGTTATATGACTGAGCCCAGAATCAGAGTACAGGATGCTACATGGTAAAGGATCTAAATACAATGAATGTAAAGAATTTATATCATCATTACAACCCATGTTCACATACACAAAAAGATACAACTGATGATTTTTTCATGGCCTTCCTCTTAACCTGAGGAGATGGCTTGAATTTAGCATTGGTTATTTTGTTGGTGGTAAAATAAGAGTGGGAAATGGTTATCTGTTTTCCTGGAAGAGGCTCAAACCTATAGTATCATCTCAAGTCAATGATCTGAGAATTACTAGTGCTTTGAGCTCAAGTTTATCATACTATAAGACCTAAAGTCTGTGTTACATCTCAGATGGGAGGAATTTAATAGAAAAGTATGAAGCAAGATCTTACCCTCTTTTTAAAAGCCTGCCCAGCATCTTTCTTGGTATCATTATGGACTTTATTACCAACTTCTTGCTATTTTTTCAGTCATTAGAAAAATTCTGAGTTCATTCCATATATCAGACTTAGGGAACCTTGTCTATAATGGCAAGTCTAGTACATCCACTGGCCAAATAAACATGAAAGATAAATAAATCTATAGGAGGATAAGTTCTCTTAAGGATCGAAAATTGTGATAGAAACCATAGCAGAATTACAACTAAGTCATCTCGGGAACTTCAATCAGCACAGACTTCATAGAGAAGAAAACTCTTTGAGTTGGAACTCAGAAACAACTTGGAGCTATCTTATGTTTTAGACCTGAAGAATCCCCAAAAGCTCATGTGTGAGACAATGAGAAGATTTTCAGAGGTGAGATGATTAGATTATAAAATTTATAACCTAATCAGTGGATTAAAACACTGATGAATTAACTGGGTGGTACCTATAGGCAGGGAGGGAGTGGCTGGAGCAGTAGGTCACTGAGGATGTGCTTTTGGGGTTTATATTTTGTCCCTGGTGAGCAGAGCTCTCTCTCCTTCCTGATTGCCACGTCCTGAGCAGCTTTCCTCCTCTACACCCTTCCACATGATGTTCTGCCTCACCCAGGGCCATGATGTCAGACATCTGTGGACTGAGATCTCTGAAACTGTGAGCCCCAAATAAACTTTTCCTGCTCTAAAATTGTTATTGTCAGTTCTTTTAGTAACAGTGATGTGAAAGGTGACTTAAACAAGCTGTCTGGGTGAATCAGTTGAAAGAGTTTCTTGCCAGAAGGAACAAAGCATGTAAACATAAGGAGGTATTAAAGACCAAGCTTATTAGAAGAAAGTACAAATTCAGATGCTGGAGCATCAAGTGAGACAGTGGCAGGAGACAAAGCAGGACAGCAGAGAGAGGTCAGGAGATCTAGGCCTTGCACAACCTCCCAATAGGCCATTCAATTATAAACCCGTCAGCAGGTTAATGGGATAAAAGCCCCACCTGTGAACATTGCCACGTTGCTTCAATACATGAATCTTTAAGGGATATTCCAAATATAAACTATAACAATAATTAAACTTTCTTAGAATTTTTGTTGCATTAGCCATACAGGAAACAACTGTCTTCCTTAAAAAATAAAATAAAATAATGCAGTTAAATTCCTTTTGATCAACTTCCAATTGTGTTTCCTCCTTTACTCTTCAGATATATTTATTGTTATGACTTTAGTATGTTAGTATTTAGTATTCATGTCTACTTCTTTTTCATACATTCACATGAAGTCCATATATTCACAGAAAAGCACTGCCTTTTTGTGGCAGTTTTTAAAAAACATAAATGGTATCACAAGAGTATGTAATGTTTAAAAATTTGCTTTTTCATTCAACTTTTTGAGATCTAGTAATGATGATATGCATAGGTCCAGAATCTTCCTTTTACCTTCTGGATAACAATTCCACTTTGTGAAATATGCTGCATTGGCCCTTGAATGATATTTAGGTTGTTTGTATTATTTTGTTATTGCAAACAATGCTTTAATAAATGTCCTCATACATGTCTCTTTGGACCCCTTTCGAAAGTTTCCATAAGGCAATATTCCTAGGATTGTTCTTTCTGGACTTGGAGATAATGTCACAGAACATGTCGGTACCAATACTTACTATCTTTTTTTTAGGTTTTTATAAAAACACATTTTATTGCTGCATCAGGGAACTTCTTAAGTCAACCCATCATTTTTGTCTTTTAAAATTTTTTTAAAAATTTTTACAGACTGCATTTTGATTTCACTGTACACAAATGGGGAACTTCTTTTTGTTTCTATGGTTGTGCATGATGTAGACTCATACCATTCGTGTAATCATACATGTACATAGGTAATGATGTTTGTCTCATTCCACCATTTTTCATACCCCGCCTCCTCCCTCCCATTTCCCTCTACAAAATCTAAAGTTCCTTCATTCTTTTCTCACCCCCTACCCCCCACCCCCATTATAAATCATCATCCACTTCTCAGGGAAAACATTCGGCCTCTGGTTTTTTGAGATTGACTTATTCCACTTAACATGATATTCTCCAATTCCATCCATTTATCTGCAAATGCCATAATATTCTTCTTTATGGCTGAATAATATTCCTTTGTGTATATATACCACAGTTTCTTTATCCATTCATCTGTTGAAGGGCATCTAGGTTGGTTCCACAATCTAGCTATCGTGAATTGAGCTGCTATAAACATTGATGTGGCTGCATTACTGTAGTGTGCTAATTTTAAATCCTTTGGGTATAAACCAAGGAGTGGGATAACTGGGTCAAAAACTAGGTCCATTCCAAGTTTTCTGAGGAATCTCCCCACACTTGCTTCCCAGAGTGGCTATACCAATTTGCAACTCCACCAGCAATGTGCCTTTTTCCCCACATCCAAGCCATTATCTATTATTGTTTGTGTTCTTGATAATCGCCATTCTAATTGGAGTAAGATGAAATCTTAGAGTTTTTTTTATTTGCATTTCTCTAATTACTAGAGATGTTAAACACTTTTTCATATATTTATTAATCGCCTGTATATCTTCTTCTGTAAAGTATCTGTCCAGTTCCTTGGCCCATTTATTGATTGAATTCTTTGTATTTTTGGTGTGAAGTTTTTTAAGTTCTTTTTAAATTTTGGAGATTAGTGCTGTATCAGAAGTGCATGTAAGAAAAGATTTTCTCCCACTCTGTAGGCTCTCTTTTCACATTATTGATTATATCCTTTGCTGAGAAAGGATATAATCCATTTATTGATTCTTGCTTTGATTTCTTGTGCTTTGGAATTCTTGTTAAGGAAGTCTGATCCTAAGCCAACATGATGAAGATTTGGGCCTACTTTATCTTCTATTTGGTGCAGGGTCTGTGGTCTAATTCCTAAGTCCTTGATTCATTTTGAGTTGAGTTTTATGCAGGGTGATAGGCAGAACTAATATTGTCAAAATGGCCATTCTACCAAAAGTAGAATACAGATTCAATGCATTCCT
Organism: Sciurus carolinensis; assembly: GCF_902686445.1. NCBI lineage: Eukaryota > Metazoa > Chordata > Mammalia > Rodentia > Sciuridae > Sciurus > Sciurus carolinensis. The sequence goes on from NC_062214.1 coordinate 44,752,548, forward strand.
CATAGAAATAGAGAAAGCAATCATGAACTTCATCTGGAAGAATAAGAGACCTGGAATAGACAAAACAATCCTGAGCAGAAAAAGTGAAGCAGGAGGTATCACAATACCAGACCTTAAACTATACTACAGAGCAACAGTAACAAAAATGACATGGTATTGGCACTAAAATAGACAGGCAGACCAATGGTACAGAATATAAAACACAGAGCAAACCCACATAAATATGGTTACCTCATACTAGACAAAGGAGCCAAAAACACACAATGGAGAAAAGATAGCCTGTTCAACAAAGGGCACTAGGAAAACTGGAAATCCATATGCAGTAAAATGAAATTAAACCTCTTCTCTCAACCTACACAATACTTATTATTGTCAGAGTTTTGAACTGCCCAATTTAATAGGTCTGAAAGAAGATAGCATTGTTTTGATTTTATTTCTCCAAATCCGTTTGAGGATGAACACTTTCCACATGCTTATTGACCACTTTCATTTTCTGTCCATTCTCTTCCTTTGTCTGTTATGTTTTCTCTGTTTCCTAGAATTTGATCATTGGTATATTAAAGGTGTTTCAAATACTTTCTTCACATATCTACTCATTTTAAAACTTTTTTAAAGGGTTCTTCCAATAGAAATTTGTTTGGTGTGCTAAATATGTCATCATTTTTCTTTTTTGACTTCTGCCTTCCATATTTCTAAGGAAAGCTTTTCCCACCCACAATGTCATGGAAGTGTTCCTCTATATTTTCTCCTAGTAATTTCAAAGTGTTTCCTTTATCCTTCAACTTGTAATCTATCTGCAAATTACCTTTGTGTCTAGTATGAACTTGTATAGTTTATTCTTTCCTCCATAAATTTTAAATGCTATTGTTAACATTTATCAACATTTCATCATTATCTGGCTCTATTTTGGGATTCCATTTTATTCCAGTGCTACCTCAACAGGTCACTGGTTTAATAATCAGGCTTCATATGCCATATTATTTAGTAGAATTTTTGTCCCACTCTTTTTTCTTTCTTGAAATTTTGAAATTTTGTTTACTGACTGTGCCTCCATATTTACTCTTTTAGGATCAGTTTATTTCATTGCATAAAAAATATAGTTGGATGCTGGGCACAGTGGTGCATGCCTGTAATCCCAGCAACTCGGGAGGCTGAGGCAGGAGGATCGCCAGTTCAAAGCCAGCCTCAGCAACAGCAAAGCACTAAGCAACTCAATGAGACCCTGTCACTAAATAAAATACAAAATAGGGCTGGGCATGTGGCTTAGTGGTTGAGTGCCCCTGAGTTTAATCCCTAGTAACCCCCCACAATGTGTGTGTGTATATATATACACATATGTGTGTGTGTGTGTGTGTGTGTGTGTGTGTATTTTTGATGGGTCTCTAAAATAAATGTGAAAACCACAATGTTTTATATATATATATATATATATATATATATATATATATATATATTATTTATTCCTAACACTTCAAAATATATTATTTTATACTCCATAGATATTATTCCTATTAGATAAAGAATAGGGTAAAGTCACAGTTTAGTGGAACCTAAGTCTGGACAATTCATGTAAGGATAATAATGCAAAATTATGAATGTGACATTGAATGCTGTGCCTGGCGAAGGACCTGAGCTAGGTATTTGAATTTCTAGCTTGACTAGTTTTGTAGTAAATGCACTTCAGATAAACAGTCTCTCTTAGAGAGAAAATCCCAGAAAACTGTGCTTCCACTCCTTCTAGAAACCATGGGTTCATAACTTCTAAGCTACTTAGGTGATATAAGTTATAAAATAACAATTAAACTTGCAATTCAGTGGTGTTTTCTGTTGTGTGTTATATAATACTACTGCCTTGACTTTTCCCAGGGATAGCATGTCACATTTGAACACCTCAGGGTGCATTATAACATTAACTAATTAAACCTCACAAAACCCAAGAGAGGTTGCAGAGCGAGATTTAGCATCACCTCACCCAGTTCTGAAATGCAGCCACCTCTGGGGACAAGGGTGGCAGCTGCCTAATAATAAACTGCAACACTTCATGACAGTTTAGTCAAGACAATTAGGCATTGTATTTGGTAATTGTCTCTTGAACACTAGGCTAGCAAATAGTTAAGTCACCAGGATCATCAGTTCACTGCCAGTCGAATCCATTCTTTAAGATGTTTTTACTTTTTAGCCACTTTATCCTAATTAGAAAAGAAATATGTGCACAGTGTGGGTCTATGTTTCTTTTAGTTGTGTTTTGCGTAGTTTTTCAAATTTAAAACTGAAAACAGGAAGAAAGTATCTCTTTTTTGTGAAGATGTAACTTAAAAATGAGGAGTTATTGATATGAGTGGGGTTTTTTCATTCAAAAAGTTTGCAGCTAAGCAAAACTAATTGATGGTTAAAGTTTGAATAGTTATATTGATTTGTCAGGGAGACGAGGGAAGCTTCTGCATGCTGTAAATGTTTTATATATTCACCTAGGTGGTTGTTACACAAGGGTAGATGTACATAGGAACTCACTGAACAGAACACATTTCTGTATACGTTAGCCCTCAACAATAAAGTAAATCTATTTGATTTGTCTACATCTTTTTCAGAGGTAGGTAGAAAACATTTGTGATACTGTCATTTGGATTAAGAAGTGTCTGCAAGGGCTGTCACCTTGGTGGGCATTGGAAGAAAACCGAAGAAGAAAAAGAAGCAGAGAGGACACTGAGTTGCCTCTGATGCTGCACTGTCTGATCAATGGTTAAAAACACAAGGATTGGAGGCAGTGTCTCTGGAGCATCTGGGTAGATCATCTGGGACCACTCTGAGTTAAAGTCCAAAGGTTGAGAGCAGATATTGTGGTTGAGAATCCCCCAGCAGAGGAGGCACTGCGTGAGGCAAAAAGGAGTGCAGGCATTCCTATGATGATGGCTTTTCCCAAATTGCCCTCGGAAGGCATGGAAAATAGAAAAGGGGGGAGCATTTTATAGAAAATGGGATTTTTTTTCCATTGTACTTTGTAGTGAAGATTAAATACCCTAATTATTGACATTCCAGAACATATTAAAACAAAAACACTCAGCTCCAATCTTGAAGGTAGAAAAGTGAATGTCATGACTACTGGTAGACCCCAAGTTCACAGTATTTCCAAACAAAGACAAAGCAGCTCTTGTGCTAATCCTTGAAAGTCTAGTAGCACTGATGTAGCTAATTGTGGTCTTTTCCACCTTCTGTCTTAAGATCTTTTCAAAGCCTATCATAGTCAGTTGTTTGTAAACTTCAAGGGGGCTACCAGCAAAGAATCTCATTGTCCAGTGACTGCCGAAGGTTGGGGCCTCCTTTGTACCAAGCTCAGGCCCAAGCCAACCAAGCATATCATTTCATTTCCACGGCTCTCCTGGGGAAGGATCTGAGAAGTTGAGGAGGAACTTTCCCAGGATCTCTGTGTTAGAGAAAGGATTGGGATTGGGCTGGAAAGAACCTATTATTTCCACATCCAATTGCTTCCCTTTGAAATACGTTTTCAAATACATCATAGTTAAAATACACGACCATGCTGCCCAATTTCCTGTGGTTCCATAGATATTTATCATCTATTTTCTGTTTTTATCCTATTCTTTTTCTCAAAGATGCTGAGCTCAGGAATAACAGACTGAGTGTTCAGAAAATTGCTGAGGAGCCACAGGAACCTCTACTTATAGAGGTCATGGAGAACATCCAGGTAAGGGAGATCATTTTCCTATTTCTGGGGCATGGGGATGGACCTAGGGTTACTTGTGACATCGGGAGAATCTCTGGTGCTGGGGTCTTTACCCAGAAGTTCTAGTGTATGGTGGAGAAAACACCCCACTAGTGTGGTTGGAGAGACCACACAGTTCATAGTGGGCAAATCAAAATCTCACTGATATGCTTCAGAATGCGTCAGAACAGAATTTTAATCATTCTCCATCTTCATCCCTGCCCATTCCCTCTCTTTAGGAGATGGAAGCAGATAAAGCTGTCATTGGAAGTTCATTAGGAAATCTGGACCTTCCAAAGAGACTCACACACTTTCTATATGTTCAAATAGGACAGCATGTGCCTTTTGCCCTGATTGGGCCTAGTAAACTACATAAACATCCGCCACAGCTCCTTGGAGAGTTGTCAGGCTTTACTGTATTGGCCTGGCCTCAGGAATAACCCTTCTTGGTCCCTTCCTGCTATCAGCATGACTTTAATAGAGCTGTATGTGTGCTGCTGCCACCCATCATGACCTAATGAGGGAGGATAAACCCATACCAAGGGACTCAAGAATCAACCATGTGATAGTAGAGATAAGATTTGGTGGGAGGGCTGAGGAATTCTTTCATCTTTCCATCTCTGCTAACCTCTGACAACTAATGACTTTATAGTAATTAAAAGTACCCACATTTTCTGGGCTCTTGGTCCTGCAGGGCTTCAGTGTGTCTCTTATGCCCTTAGGAGCAAGGTCACTCAGGTCCCTTCCTGAGCCTTAGCACTACATCACCTGGATTGTCCTCCCTGATTTTTATGTTGTCTCCATGGAAAAATGCATGCCAATATCCCAAATTACAAACAAACTCAACTTGTAGCTGGTTGAGTGTCATATTTCAAATGCCGATTTATTTTCCTCATGGAGATCAGAGGTCCACACAAGTGCTGAGAGTACCACCAAGACCATCTTGCAATAGTTGTAGCATCATGGGAAAAGGAGAGGCTCCTAATGAAGAAAAGGTGGGAGATATCCCAGAAGAGGGGGCTAAGAGGAGACTGGAAACCTTTGAAGATTATATGGCATGAGTGATTGAAGGAAATGAACCTGATAAATGGAATTTAAAATAAGGAGGGGAGGGAAATACATAGGACTTGCACTTCTAGCTAAGGTGGAGTAACAAAGGCTGGATTTAATACCCTTCCTGAAACAACCAAAAAGTGGATAAAGTGTATGAAACAACAGTTTTCAAAATACTGTTCTCAGTAACAAAGAACAGTGATGCTTGAATGGCAAAAAATGAGTCAAGTGAATCCCATGATTGCCCCAGCTTACTGTCTTGAGAGATTTTTCAGGCCATTTCACAGGATAGGAGAAACAATCAAACTTCCTGAAATGAAAAGACAGAACTATTAAGTTCATGGAGACTAAAGTCATTGAAGTTTGAAAGATAGAGTAGCAGAGAGGAGAAAGATACACACACACACACACACACACACACACACACACAGAGGATACCTTCTCTCAGCAAGCATCACTTTTGAGTATTCAGCTGAGTACCAATTAGAGCACTAGTACTAGTGAAGAAACTACTAAGCCAGCCTGAAGAAAGAAATTCCCCAAAGTATTAGAGTTAACAGTACCCAGTGCTCCTACAAGGCTAGAAACAGTTCCTGCAACTTGAGTCTAAGACAAAGTTCAAGAACATTATCCTGCACCCAACTAAGTAAAATTCAGTATTCAGAATCCAATAAAAAATATTCCATGCACTCAAAAAAAGAAAAAAAAAACTGGTAATATATGGTGCATAAAGTGCAAATAAATTCATCAATTAAGCTAATCCAGATCTGAAACAGATGTTAGAATAGTGGACAAAAACAATAAAACAGTAATTGTAACTTTATTTAACACATGCCAAAAGTTAAAGAAATATAAGAGATAAAAAGTTCTACAAATCAAACTTCTAGAGATAAAACTAAAATGTTTACGCTGGAAGAAATAATATCAGATTAGACATCATAGAAGAAAAGGTTAGTGAACTTGAGAGAGAAGTGAGATTTTATTTTTTTAAAGATCAATGTATCAGTGAGCTTTGGTACAACGTCCAAGACCTAATATCTGTGAAATTACAATCTATATAGAAGAGAGAGGCTGAGATAGGTAGGGAAACTCGATCAAGTAATGAATACCAATGAAAAAGAGAAAATCTTAAAAGCATCAGGGGTTGGGGGTGAAGGAACAAGTTCAGAACAGAGGAACAAAGACAAGAATGATAACAGATTTCTCGTTGGAAACAATGCAAGAAGACAGTGGAGTCTTCTCCTTATCAATTCTAGGGATCAAATCCAAGGCATTGCACATGCTGGGAACATGCTCTGCTCCTGAGTTACACTCCTAGCCCTGAAGTTACATCTTAAAATGAATTGTCACCAAGAATTTTATACCCAGTAAATACCTTTCATTCAAAAATAAAGGTGAAGGGGAAGTGATGTCAGCAAGGTGACTGACTAGAGGTGCTTGATGCACTTTTTGCTACAAAAAGGGCCAAAACAAAGAATAAAAAAACAGTAACTGTTTCACTGGAATGTTTGAGGTAGAGCCTCTGCAAGCAGTGGGGATGGGCCAAACATGTCACAGGACATGGTCCTCTAAAGAAAAGAACTAAGCCACAGCAGCTGTCATCCCATCTCTTATGATCAACCTTGAACCAAGAGTGACTTCATGTGTCTGGGAAAGTAAGTAAAAGTACAATGCCATGAATACTGGAAGTTAGTTATTTGATGATAGTTCTCTGCAGCCCTCAAAGGGCCTGAGGCCTGTGTGGGCAGTTACTGGATTACCAGACCACTGCAGTGTCACAGAGAAAGACCCCAGTCATTGCTGGGCCCTCTTCCACTCTTAGATTCCTGTGACAAAGTACCATTTTGAGACCCTACCAATTTGGGGTCCTTTGAAATAGCTGAGCAACCACCTCTTTCAGCTTGTCTGACCCAGCCCTGTAAATTAGCCTGATGAACTTGCCCATCTCCCATAAACTAAGGAGGCAACTGGGCAGCCTACCCTTAATAGGTCAGCCCACCGAGCACCCCAGAAAGTAGATGGTGGCTCTACCCACCACCCCCATGGCCTTGGGAAGCAACTGGACAGCCTGTTCTGAATGGCTAGGCCCACTGAGACCCCCAGAAAGCAGCCAGGCAACTCCACCTATCCTTCCTGTGGTCTGAGAAGCAGCAAGAAGCCCACTCTGAATGCCTCAATATACTGGGGCTCCCAGAAAGCAGATAGGTAACACTGCCCAGCCATAAGAAGCAGCTGGGCAATCTTCTCTGAGTTAGTCTGTCCAGCAAGGCAACAAAATTCACTTGTATAACCCTCAAATACTGCTGAAGATCTTTTTCAGGCCCATTAGTGCAGCCTGGCCTTTTTAAACCCTTGGAAACTGACAGGCACCCTGCCTCCAGTGTTATACCAGCCATATCTAGCCTGCATGGCCTGCAAGAGCAGCCCCATCCTCACACAAACTGTGAAAACTGATAGGCATCCCACATCCCCTGTCATGTGTGCCACATCCAGGGCCACTGGCAAACTCACTCCACTTATGAGAGCTGCATCCCGACTGGCTGAGCTATTCCCAAAATAAAGGTGAAATAGGTCATTTAGAACTTAGTGCAGTTTTCAAGTTACACAGAAAAATAAGAATAATGGAGTCATAACTAACATCTACAGAGTTAGGAGGTACCTGTATAGGAATAGGAAGAATCTATTCATCCATTACCATTTATCATTTTTCTATCAAGATTCAATATTTTTACCTATCTGTAAGCCCCTCTTTGTCTCTTGCTCTCACTCTCTTATTTTATCCTTCTAACAGTCTTATGAAATAGATGCTATTTGTCTCCCTTATAAAGATGAGGAAACTGAGGTTCCATAACTTCCCCAGTGCCTCCCATCCAGTAAGCAATGAAGCCAGACTCTGAACACTGGCAGCTTGCTCAAGAGCTTCAGCTCTACAGGTGTGATTAACCCTTGTGTTTTATCGTTATCATTTGCAGGAAAAAATCATAGAAAAGGCTGCGTCTGGGGAACCTGTATCATCAATCTGCAATGGAACTAATAGTGAAATTCAGGTAGGGTTTGAGCAAGGACCTTTGTGTGCATACAGACTGACCCCCATGAAGTACCCCCCCCCAGTCTTTATATGCCCATCCTCTCCCAGACCTCCCACCTCTCTCTCCTAGTTTACTCCCGTCATGGTCTAGCTCCTATTCTACAAAGCCTCCCCTGGTTAACTCTGACCCTGCAGTGATTAACCTCTTGTCCTATATCCCCTGCACATTTAGGCTAGAAGTAACATTTTCACTCATCATTTGCAACCATTTCAGTAAATGCAGATAATTTTCTCCCTCCCATTGCCAAAAGAGAAAACATTTTGAAGCACAAAAGGATGGTAAAAGTTTTCCATGATTATATATGTGATCTGCTCATGCACACACTCAAGAACATACCTGTATGTATTATGTATCATTCACATGCATCTCAGGTTCCAGTAACTGCTCCTTCCTATTACAGGTTCAGGTCAAAGCGTTGTCACATCTTCCTCTAGTGGCTATCCCTGGGGCATTTCACCATCCTTCCCTGACTTTCCTTCACCCTACCCACATGTTTGCACATGGTCATGTAGCTACTCCATGTGCTGTCTGTTTTCTGCCAGAAAACTGAAGATTCAGGAAATTGGTAGGGTTCTGTGGACCAGCTCAGGATTTTGACCTTCTCCTAAGGAAATGAGGAAGGTATTGTAGATTTTTGAGTAGGAGATTGACATGACTGAACATTTCACTTCGCAGTGATGAGCACAGTGCAACTTTCCCATTTGCAAGGGTATCCCATTGAAAGACAGATAGACTCTGCATGGGTCAGCCAGTGAATAAGAGAGCAGGGTATGGGGTTCATCAGATCCATGGTACCACTGGGACACATACACTGAGCATTGATCCCAGACATCAGCACTCTGCCAGAGGCCTGACACAGCCAGTCTCCTCTTCCAGATTCTGACAATTAAGGAGTCCACACGGAAGTCATCTAAGGGTAGAAGTACCTACCACATTCTTATGGCTACTGTGGAATTGGTGAACAAAGCTTAGACCTGGAACACAAATGGGCTTCCCATTTCTACTTAGGTCAGAGTATATCCCCTTCAAGGATATCTGCAGTGAGGAGAGGACAGCACCTGAATCTGGGAGCAGGATATGCTGCCAGAAAGAGATTGGGCTATGCAGGGGTCTGTCTGTTTTCTATAGCCCACTTTAGTGTATACTGCTGGGCCCTGCCCATAGCCCTTTGGTTAATCACTCCTCAGAACTCTGAGGAGAAGGACTGAAAATACCTGGTGCTTTGTTGGTACTGTGCTTACAGCAGATCAGTCTCTTTGGGGATTAGCCATCAGTCAATGACCAAAGGAGTTGGAGAATCAACACCCTAGCTCCTTGGCCTCTGAGGTGCAACAGTTATCAACAGTCTCCCAGAGATCTCTGTGGGACTGAGTCCACAATGGAAACCACTCCTTAAAGCACCTTGGGATCTTGGAGAGAAAATGGCTATATCTGCTGCATCCCTATTTTCCCCTCCCGAGGGCACAAGGAGTGACCTACTAGCCAGTGGGTCTCCTAGTGTGGGTTCCTCCAATGGTGAATCTTGAGCTAAGGAACCTCAGTCAGTAGCTTGCTTAGGGAGCCATGCGAGGAAATTCTGTGAGGAGGATGGGGGAAGTGAGACAAGGAGAGAAGATTCTTAGCTCAGGGTGTATCCTTGTACCTGGAGATAGGAAGTGCAGTGGAGGATGACAGTTTTCTCTCCAAGATTCCTAAGAGAGAGGTCATTTTTTCATGGACCCAAACAAGGATGGGGAGGGAGTGTGGGGCTGGTCCCCTGTCCATGCATCAAAGATGCAGGAACCACAAAAGGGCATCGGTAATTGGGTGGACTGACCTCCCATGTTTAGCTACTGCCTCTTCTGTAGAAAAAGAAAAACACACTTAAATGACAGAAAAGGAATATATCCACAAAGACAATAAGACAGAGAGAAATTATTGAAAGATAGGCACTTCCAAAATATTTAGAATTAAGAAAATTGATAGACTTGACCCTGGTTTAGTTCAGCTAAGGAAGGTAAAACTTGAGTCTTTCTGAGAGAAAAAACTGGTGAAAAGTGTGTGAATTCTCCATGGGGCTAAGGACTTGGAGGTTCTTCTGTAGGTGGAATGAGGAATAAGGCTGAATATGAGGGGTTTACTTGACAGACTGATAAGGAGGACCCAAAATCCCAGATCCCCTGCACCCTCCCTTCACTTAGCTCATCAACAAGACCCCAAGGAAAACAAGGTGACAATTTTCTGGAAAAACTGAGTAGACAGAGCTCCATGTTCAGATTCAGTCTATACTGTATGAGGCTGGTTAATGGTAGAGGACAGAAAGAAGGGGAGGAAATGAAATTCTCCATTTCAAATAGAGGAACCCCCAGTCCCTCCTCCAGCCACATTCTCTGAATGCCAGAAGCCAAGTGTTAGTGTAAGTTTTCTGTTGCTACTGTAACAAATTACCACAAACTGGGTAGCACAAAGCAACACAAATCTATTATCTCATAGTTCAGGAGATCAGAAGTCCAAAATGGGTCTACTAGACTAAAATCTAAGTACATGGAGGCATATTCCTTCTGGAGGATCCAGGAAAAATCTGTCCCCTGACCTTTGCCAACTTCTAAAAGGAACTTGCATTCCTTGTCCTATGGTCCCTTCTCCTATCTCCAGAGCCATCAGCAGAGAATTCTTGTTCTTTCTCTGACTCTGACTCCCCTGCCTCCCCATTATAAGGATAACCGAGGATAATCTCCTCATTTCAAAAATCCTTAATTAAATGCATCTGCAAAGTCCCTTTGCCCTTTATAGAAACATACTAATAGGTTCTGGAGATCAGGATATGCACACTTTTGAGGACCATTGTTCTCCCTACCACAATCCCTTATGCAAGGAGATTAGAGAACTTAATTCCCTGCAAAAACAGACAGGCCCAGATAATGTCATGGAGGTGCACCTCACCACCCTGCCAAATATTTGCCTCCTAAGCATTGTTGTTTTTATGAAGCTAGAGTGTGCTCCAGTGATAAAAGGGCCTAAACCATGAAAAATAGGCCAAGGAAAAGAGCTAGAGATTAAAGAACAGCAACTGCAAAACACAAACTAACTAACCAAATAAATAACCAAACAAAAATAAAAAATGCAAGAGGCCAGTACAGCAACAAGTCCAGATTAGAAGAGGGGAAGAGAAAAAAAAAGTTTGTAGAATATTTCAACTTCCCAATTACTTGGAAAATAATGTTTACCAACACTTGACCAATCTGATAAGGCATATGCAAAAAAATCAGAAAACCAAGCAAATAAAAACGAATAACACAAATGAGAATGTTGTTCAGAGATAGCAACAATTCTGGCATGTTCATAATAATTCAAAGACTTACTGGTTTAACTATGAATTGTGAGGTAATTATAATGGGGAGATAGAGTGTGTGGTAGAGGGTAATATAAAATGTTAGATAAAACTACTACATCAATATCCAATAGAAAATTTCAAAAGTTGATGAATTAAGAAATAGTAAATAAGCATATTATTTAGAAATAAATAAACATGAAAAAGTTGAAAATGCTAGCTAATGGGGAAGGTGAATTATGGGGACAGGAGACTAAGGATTTTTTTTTTTTTGTGGTGCTGGGGATTGAACCCAGGGCCTTGTGCCTGTAAGGCAAGCACTCTACCAACTGAGCTATCTCCCCAGCCCAAGGATTTTCATTACAAATTTTTAGTGTTAATTCTAATTTTGACTACATGCATGTGTTGCTATGATTTAAAAGAACTCCAGAAGGACCTCAGAATGAATTGTGCTCCTCTGGGTTGCAACACCTGAGCTACTTTAAAATCACCTGGACATACTCAATGCTAACTTTCTAGGTGACTGTAGTCAATTGGACCTTCCTGAGCTTTATACCGCCGCCACACTTCCTCCAGCACTGCCTGAGCAGTCCCAAGGTCTACAAATTCACAATGAAAACAACTTGGGGACAGAGTTGTTTTGCTTATGGGATTAATATCAATATAGTACCGCCATGCTCTAATCTCTACCCTATGGTGCAGATAAAATATGGACCCATATCAAAGGTCAAATGGAAGCACATATTTTCTGACCTTCATGTGAGGTCTTGCTTTAATCATTTTATGAACTTTGAATCTCATTAAAAGTGGCTTAAAAGTAGGCCTGGCCCTATTTCAGGGTGAGTCTGTCACATCTGCCCTAGGAACAGTGTAATGGAGACAAGGCAACCATTAACTCATTCGGTTGCAGGAAGTGAATAGGATTTTTACTGGTTCTTCCTTTCTCCTTGCTCCAGGAGGTAGAAAAGCTCAGCAGGGCTTCCATTGTTGATGGGGAGGAGCACTATATCAGCAGTGGGAGCTCCACATCTGTCTCCCTACACGAGGAGCCCAGTTACTTCCGCCCCATCTATGCAGGAGAGTCGGATGCCTTTTGTATTCAGCTATTTTGTATTGATGAGAAATATGAAGCCAGGCAAGTACTGAACTTCCAGTTGTCTGTAACAGTAAGAACTTAGGACATTGGTGGTCCAACATTTTAATCTTACAGAGTTAATGGTTTCCAAAGCTGATCCCACATCCTAATCTCCTGGAGAATTAAAAGCAAAAAACAAAACAAAAGAAAAAACTGATTCGTGGTCTCCATCTGAGGACTCTCATCCATAAAATTTGGGTTAAGGCTTACAGATGTGGGCAAGAATATTGGCCAGGTCTGGCCTACCTACATCACAGTAGGGGATCAGGAAAGTTATCACTACCTTGTAACCACTTGCTCCTCCTATTCTTTAAAATTTGCATTTCTGGGAGATTATGGATTCTGACTGCTGCTTGTCTGGAGTCTTTTGGTTGCAAGTAAAAGAAAATCCAATTCAAACTATGTTTGGGGGAAAAAATGGAATAATTGCCTCACATAACTAAGGATAAGTCCAGTGGTAGAACTAATTTAAAATAAGACTTGGGTCAACTTTCTTTCTCTACCTCTTTGCCCTGGTTGCCTGCTTTCGGCTACAGAGGGGTATTCCCATCCCAGGGCCAAGATAGCTGATAGTCTCGTGTCTTTGTAAATGTCCAGTAAGAGGAACATACTGACTTGGGCTCAGCTTTCTAGCCAAAGTCCCATGAGGACCAACTGGACTCTGGCTCATTCCTGAACCAATGACTATGACCGGACCATGATTCAAATTGGGCTTGCCTCATGCCCAATCTGGGGTTCGAGACTCACCCAAATCTGAGACCTGGGAGTGGGATAAGTAGAGCAGCCGGTAATCCAGAGAAGTTACAGAAAGCTTGGAAGCTGCTGGTCCCAGGCAGATGGAGCCCAGTTGTCATCCAGACTACTTGGTCACCTCAATTCCCACCCTTCAGAGCCCCACGTCCTCAGTGCTTGCTCTCCATCCTCATTTGGATATGAACCATTGCCTTCAAGGCCCAAATTCCAGTTCCTTAGGCACATCACCCATTTCACCTTGTGTCCACAGAACAATCTTGAAGAGGAAAAGATTGGCCCACTTTGATAGAGAAGAGGGTTCTGGAGTGTCTTTTGAATGACCAAGAACAGTGCTAGCCATTTCTTCTTAAAGAATGTATTTAAATGTATTCCCAATTTTCCACTTCCTGTAGAACCATGTTTTACCTCAAATTTTCAGCTTCCATGGAGGTCTCAGAGTGTGAAAAAAGAAATCTTTTTATTCTAATTATGTTGTAGATAATCTAAAAAGCCTATAAAGTCCTTTGAGATTTGTTGTTTTATGTTCATTTTCCCCTGTGCAATTAATTACAATTGTGCCTAGATGTAATTTTAGGATTTTTAAACATTCTAAATCCATGTTTAATGGATTTAAAACCCATTATGGGTTGCCTATGAATATACATATTCAGCTGGCCAGAAAATCTTTTGTATATGAGAGATAAAAAGATCAGAATAACTATACTACACTCATATCTCTTCCCAGCTCTTCCAAAAAGAAAGTGAAGTATCATGTTCATAGAAAAATTATCTTCATAGGTTTTTCAGATGAGCAGAGATTATTAATTGCTATTAATTTTCAGATCTTTAGATTCAAAAAAATACTTTTTTACTGCCATATGAAGCTCATGATTCTTGCAATTGATTAATGTTCAACTAGAGACATATTCTGACTAGTGGTTGAATAATTGCTACTTGAGGAGGAAAGAGCCATAAATCTCTCTAAACAGTCTGTGATTCTGCAATTCTGCATTTCCTAGCAGTCCGGTGACAATGTGCTGTCTTGTTTACAGGTCGTTGGATTTTATGAATTTTGTTTTCAGTCTTTTTCCTGTAAGTACATGCTGAATTTTGAGTAATTATTTTTGTAGGTTAGACAAGTCATAGAAAAATAAAATTCATATTTATTGTGCAGGCATCTAAAATGCTACGAATGTTGAGATATAAACTGCATCTGTGTCCTGAGAATAAGGTCAAGGGCATGACATAAACTTCTAAGAATTGAAAATATTGTCCTTTTCAATAGTTCTTCAGACATGCTATTTTAATAGTCTTCTTCCAATGCATAATTTCTTTAAGAGAAAGTTTAACCAGTGCTTTATTAGAGTCAAATCAGTCACCATAAGCACATGAAAATGTCATAGAAATTCCACTAATGTGAGTTACATTGTTGTATTACTTTATAGCTGACATTGGCATAAAGTATTCTAAAATCATCATATTCCTTTTTGGTGGATAGGAAAGTGGAAACTTGTGATTGATTTTCAGATTGACATTTCTTTCTCTACTGGTTTCTTGGTCCTGAGTCAGTGCCTGGTATGTAAAAGGGGCTCAACCCACATTGGTGAATGAATTTCATGGCCAACATCTAAGTGCAAACGGAATACTTAATACTTTGAGGAGCCACTTCCTCCATTCTTGTTTCACTGTGCCCAGGTGTGGAGGTCCTAACCAACTTCTTATCATTTTACTGAAGGGAAGAAAGTGGAGAAGGAAGACAATTGAGGGAAAAGATGTTTTTTTATATAGACTTTTCCCATAGCTGACCTAACAGTTAAGTCAACAAATGTATTTCTTCAGTTGGCTAATTTCAAGCAAAATCTCTATTGTTTTATTTTTCCTTGCTATTCTTTATACTGAGGGAAAAAACATGGTTTAATTATGTTGCTTACACACCATATGATCTTAGGTTTTATTTTCTCATTTCTTAAGTATGATGAAACTTTATAATAGGGCAATATATCCTCCACTGTAATTTCTTTGAATTATTTTTAAGGCATTTTCAAAACTCATAAAAACCACGTAGATTATCCACAAATAGAATTTAAAAAACAAATTTCCTTCAAAGATGTCTCAAAGAAATCTCACTAAGTTTATTCCTATTTTAAAGTTCATGTAAAGGCAAATCTTCAGCATTATACAAGTAATACTGTGTTTTAAAAAGTAGGAAAGCTGTTTGCATTTTAATTCTATTTGATTTTGGGATGCGAGGAACAGGACCATTACTTCATCCATAATCTTTCAAATCCAAGTCAAAGGAACTCATTATAATCAGTCTCTAACTCCCCAAAGAAATTCACCGAGGCTTGGCACCAGGTCCTTATTTTCAACCTAAGTATTTCAGCAACTGAACTCTAAAGTTTCCCAAAAGGAGCTGTGTTATTTTGCTAGAAAGAAATAAGATAAGGTCAAATAATGATTCGCTCCTTTGGGTTGCAACAAATGTCCCGAGGGTTTTGGATTAGCACAAGTAATGCCTTCACAGGGTTCAAGGGGAGGCGAGATCCCAAAGGGACAAATTAGCTCTGGGAAGAGCAGGTTGCTTCTGTAGGGACCTGGCAGAGGATCAAGTGGCTGCGAGGAACACAGGCAGCCTCAAGCAGCACCATCCATAGACGCTGAATGTGAATCACATCAGTGATTCTGAATGTTCCAGCAGCCACATGTACAAAAAGTGAAAAGGATCAGATGAAACCCATGTTAATAGTGTATTTTGTCTAACTCAGTATAGCCCATACTTAATCATTTCAGCATGTAATCAATATGAAAAATTATTAATGAGCTATTTTACATTCCTTTTCTCATAAGTCTTTGAAATCCAATGTGTATTTTATATTATAGCACATCTCAATACAAGTAATGATTTTTCATCAGAAAAACTTGATCTGTATTTAGATCTCATAAGATTCATTGATGGATGATGTTTTAGTCAGCTTTGTGTCACTGTGACCAAAATTCCTCATAAGAATAACTTAGAGGAGGAAAAGTTTATTTTGGCTCACAGTTTCAGAGGTTCATTCCATAGATGGCAGATTCTTTGGCTCTGAACCCAAGGTGAGGCAGAATATTATGGGAGAAGGGCCCAGCAGAGGAAAGCTGCTCAGTGCTCAGCTCATGACAAAAAGGAAGCAGGAGGGGTCCAGGGAGAGAGCACTTCAGGAAGAACTATCTATCCTTCCAGGGTACAACCCTAGTGACCCACCTCCTCTAGCCACACCCCACCTGCCTACTGTCCATTCAAACTAGGATGGGCTGATTAGGTTACAGCTCTCATAATCCGATCATTTAACCTCTGAATATTCCTGCATTAACAGAAGCCTTTGGGGGACACCTCATATCCCAACCATAACAGATGAGGAAATTGACATAACTCAAGTTGGGATAAGTAGATACACATGACCCAAGCATACGTAAAACTGTTCTAATAATCAAAATTGAGCACCCATGTTTAAATTTAAATTTAAATGAAGTTAAATGAAATGAAATTTTTAAAATTCTGTTTCTCAGTCATACTAGTCACATGGCAAATGCCCATTGGCTAGATGTAGTCATTGGCCACCACACAGGACAATACAGGTCTAGAAAGTCTGTGGCATCTTTCAGGAAATGTGGACCTTCCTGTGACTGCTTACTAAACCTATACCCTTGAATCTTCACTAAAATGGATCATGTCATGATAAAAGACACGCATTCACTTATAGGTAATCATAGGATTTTAGAGCTGGGACAGACCTGCTGTACCACCCCGTCATCTCAAGAGGAGTGGATCAGGCTACTGTGAGGTCACTTAGTAAGGACCAGGTTTTTGCAAGGACATCAATGTGTCTTGTTTACTCAGTGATACAAGTGAATCCACAAGATCTAATGGTCTTGGTTTAAAAGTCTGCTTCTGTAAGAGCCATGCCAACAAATGTCATTGTTCATAATATTCATTCATTCAGGTTTCATTTAGACTTGTGAATATTTTCTCCATATTCTTGTAGTTGCTTGTCTCCATGAATGTTATGTGATTACTTCCCAAATTATAGGAAAGTGTGAGTATCTTCTCCTAAGTGCATTTTGCTTCTATTTTCCTTAGTGTTTTAGAACAGGAATCTGTTATCATTAATAAAGGATGTTTGATGCTTTCCATGTGTCCTGGTTTTTGATCACGTTAGGACAAGAACTTCTGCCTCATTTCTCTGCCACATCTCACCCCTGAGTTTGTCCTCATCCAGAACTTTGTGAAGATCATCCCCTACAACAACTGCACCATTGAACATGATCTCTATGTCTTCCATCGGGCTGGATTGCTGAAGTAAGTAGACACACTCTTGTCCAAAGGATAGTCCACAAAATTAAAAAGAGAAAGGAAGCAGGAACTCCCTGCTATTTAAACTTAATGACTTTGTTTTAAAGATTATCTTTTATTAGTAGAGAACATAATCAAATGATTTTAATTAATGCATTTAGGGCAAGAGTAATTACTGAGTAGAGATTTGTCCTGTCAGATATTAAAACATAGTATAGCTCTACAATAATCAAAACAATGTCATGTTGATGGATTCTACAGTTGGGACAAAATGTACAAGACAGAATCCAACCATGGACCTAACAGAGTAAGAATTTAGTTTATAAATGTGTATATGGGGGTATATGCATACATTTGTGATAAAGTATGTGTCCCAACAATGCGGAAAGGAAGGATTATTCTGTAGATGGTAGGACAAAATCAAGATGGAAATATTTTTCAAATTCTAAGGTAAAATAGATTCTCTAGCTACTGAAGAGTTAAGTGAAATAATGAAAACATAAAAAAAAAAAAGAAAATATGTCCACAGGGTTAAGATATGTGCCAGGATCTTAAAATATAAAATGGTGAACAACACCCAGATATGGTCCCTGCCTTTTCAAAACTTATATAAACATACAGGTTCATGTAAAGCTACAGCTGTGAGGGGCATAATTCAGTGTAATTCAGTGGTAGAGCATGTGCTTAGCATGTGAGGTCCTGGGTGTGATCTGCAGCAACCCCCACCCCTAACCCTGCAAAAAAAAAAAAAAAAAAAGAAAGAAAGAAAGAAAGAAAGAAAGAAAGAAAGAAAGAAAGAAAATCAAATTTGTTCTTTTTTTTAACTATATAAAGTTTTGTGAATCACCCTAATTTAATTAAAATGCAATTGAGCAATGAAGATATTTTTTAGGTTGGCTCAGAGAACCCTGGCCACATTCCAGCCCATGGAAAAGGGGATGTAGAGAAATGGACAGAAAGTCCTTTCCTCATGAGGAACATACATCCCTTCTGTTCACATTCTGAAGTCAGGAACTTGGTTACATGGCCCTACCTTGTGACTGGGAGATATGTTGCTAGTCAGTTGTTTGTGCCCAGTAAAAATGTTGTTGGTTTTGTTATCAAAAGGAGACAGAGTAAAAAGATACTATGGGGCCACTACATCTAGTTTTTTATCTTGCATAAGTATGAAAGTTCTAGAAAGGTACCCAGGATTCTATTTACTTTATGTGCCTGTGGGAAGCAGGACTAGGAGGATGTGGCGAAGATGATGACTTATTTTTGCTGTATTTGTATCTGTCCTGTTTGATTTTTTTACTTCAATTAATAAGCCTTAATTTTTTAGAGCAGTTTTAGGGTCACAACAAAATTTAGCACAAAATCCAGTTTCCCACATAACCCTCCCCAAACCCCCACATGGACTCTCTCACATCATTAACATCCAGCACCAGAATGGTACATTTGTTACAATTGGAGAACCAACCTTGATAGGTCATTATCAACTCAAGTCCATAGTTTATGTTAGGGCTCCTTCTTCATGTTGGCGTTCTATGGATTTGGACAAATGTATAATGAAATGTATAATGACACCATTATAATATCATACAGAAACATTTCACTGCCCTAAAAATCTGTACTGTCTGTTCATCCCTCCTTCCCCTCTGGCAACCACTGAGCTTTTTACTGTCTTCATAGCTTTGCTTTTTCCAGAATGTCTTGTAGTTGGAATCATGCAGTATGTAACCTTGTCCTATTGGCTTCTTTCACTTAGTAATATGCATTTAAGGTTCCTCTCGGTTTGCCCAATAATCTATATTGCTAATAAGTACTCAGGTTGACTTTTATGCACATTACAGATTGAGAAGCACTGCAGATGCTTCTGCTTTTATGAATTATTATTCAGTAGTAAAGAATTATGATTCTGTCTTCCAGATGCAGATTTTCTATAACTATGTAGGCCATACCTACTTTTAAACTTATCTGATAATTTTTTAGAACTGTCAAGTGATTTGATCCCTTGTATACTGTATAAATAAATCCTTGAACTAAATTTTATATGGATATATGGGCTATAATAATCTCATTATATTATATATAATTATAATATTCGTATGTATTATGTATGTTAGTTACATGTGTAACTATATTATTATATAGTTTACCACATATTCTAAGCAATGCTGCTCATTTCCCTTACCTGCTTCTAGCTTCTTGTTCTCTGTTTTCCCCTTTTCTCATGTTTTTCTAAAACCATCTTGTGAAATTTCACGATTTAGGATAACTGGGAGAATGCTTTCAGTTGGCAATAAAGAAACTCCAACTCAAAATGGCTTCCACCACAGGGCATTCATCGGCTCACATGGGTGACAGGTCTGGAGATAGGCAGGGCTTTAAGGTTTGTATGGTAAGAGCCTTTGTTTCTCTCCTCTCTTCCACTCTGCCCTCTCCTTTGTCAGCTCCATCCTGAAATTGGCTCTAATCACATTGGCAAAATGGCTGCTGTATTCCGGGCTGACATCCATGCAGCACTGCAGGGGAGAGATGCTGGTTGATGGTATGTGCTTTCTTTCCCAGAGGTCCCCAGAAACCCTATCATTTGTCCAATAAAATATACAACATTGACTGCTTATGTGTTCCAGCTCTATTCCAGGTGCTGGTGAATCAGAAGTGACCCAAACAGACAGAAATCCTTGTCCTCATGGGGTCTGTATTCTATCCAGCTAGAGAAGAAAGACATGAATAAAGACATGAAATAGTTAGTATGTAAGTAATGAGCGCAGGGTGCACAGGAATTGGTGGCCTTGAGCAAAGACCTGAGGCGGATAAGGCGGAAGCCACATGGTCAGGGCAAGGGCACAGGTCCTCCATACCTACTCTTTTTATGCCATAGTTTAAAAATATATCATGTTGTTCCATTTTTTGCTTCACTTCTCTTGACATTTGGGATGAATTGTTCCTGCTCTTAAGTTTGGTTACTTTAAATTTCATGACCTCATGTTCTGGTCTCCCACCTAATTTCCTCTTCCTTCCCTTGGGAAATTATATTTGTGTCTGTCACCTGCCCTCTGGCCATGCTGGTGAGCACCAGGACAAATAATTCATTCAATTGCTAGTGATGGCTCCCTCTTCTGTCAACAAATCCTGCACCCAGGTTCCCTCTCATTTTAAGTAGTGACTCTTGGTCTTTAAGATGAGAACACCTAACATTACACTAACTTTGAAATTAAGTATAGATAAATTAAATGTTTTCTTTTTAGCACGTTCACTTTATATAGTAATCTCTAGAATGTTTCCAAACTTAATATAGGGTTTGTATGTGGCTTACAGGGTTTGTATGTTGTTTACTCTATTTTCCCTGCTTGCCCTGTCTTCACCTTCCCTCTTGCTTTTTCTTCTTCCGATTATTCCTTAGTGGAGGATGCATTTGGGTGAACCGGCTGCCCATTCCATATTGCTGCCCTTTCAAACTATGCTTTTCTGAAATTTGACATTTTTTATTTGGGAGAATATGTTTCAGACCTATTTATCCAACTAATATTTATTGTGCTAGAAATTATTTTCTGTAAGTAAATACTGCTGAGTTAGATCAATTGGAACCAATTGTCAACTCTACTTAGTAAACAATGAATCAAAATGCAGTCTGTAAATAAATAAATAATTTTAAAAAATAAATTTAACCTTAAACAAACAAACGAAATGCCCTCAAACAGTGGACCTTTGTTTAAATGATTCCTCCCTTTAATGTGTTTTTTTATTTGCTCTCTGTGAGTGACTCACTCATACCTGGTTGCTGTTCTTTCTATGAAGCCACCTTTATACCTGTTTCAGGCCCATGTTTTTATGAAGAGTATTTTAGTGATACCAGTCCTCTGCTCTTGTGCTCCCAATCAGAACAGCTTTTGGAACAGCTTTCAGTAGAAACTTTACCTTTTGTTTTGTGGTTGTTGTTGTTTGGTTTTGTTTTTGTGAGTAGTATTTTGGGCACTTTTGTTTTTGATTTAAAATGAAATGCCAATGACTATAGAATTACTTTATGATTCTATGACATAGTTTGCTCCATTGGAATTCAAAAAGATTCAGATCACATTTTCTTTTTTCCATCATTGTGTCTTCATTTACTGGCTCAAAGAAATGGCCCATTTTTCTGCAAGACTGAATGACTACATACACATATGAACAACTTGTAGATGTCTAAAAATTTTTATTCATTCAATTTGGGATTAAAAGTTAAGTAGTGGTTATTTTCTTTCTACTTTCACATATGATTTTCTATTTTGTTCAGTTGATTAAATACTATAAATTCTGATATTGGAGGACAGGCTCAGAGCAAAACAGGAAAAGAAGAAAACATCTTGCTGTGAAGCAGGTGACCAAGGCTGTAAACTTTTAAAATCTAAGAAGAGAACAGTGGTCAAAGATGTCATCATGTCTTCATGGAGAGGGGACACTTCTGACAACTTTTGGGTATTTGAGTACATCAGTGAGAGAAAATATGAGAGCAGTGACCTGGGAGGTAAAGACTGATCAGGGAAGGTGAAAGTTACCTAGGAGGTGAAAGTGATCTAGGAGATGGAGGTGATCTGGGGAGGTGAAGGTGACCTGGGGAAGTGAAATTGATCTGGAGAGAGGAAGGTGATCAGTGGAGATGAAGGTGACCAGGGGAAGTGAAGAGTTAGAAAAGAAGAATCCTTACTGCATCTGGTGACAGGAGAAAGCCAGGTGGGTAGATAAAGAAAACCACAGCTAATCTCCCTTGCTGAGCCAAGATGATTTAGACCCATGCCTGAACCCTTGAGAAAAAAATGGCTAAACCAGCCTGCTTACTGAGTGCTAGTTGCTTCTGGAAGGTCAGGCAAGGTGATACACAGAGCAGAGGGAAGTGAGTGTGTTCTCCTTCCTGGTTACATGTTGATGGGACAGGGCCCATCAACATGGTTATAGCAGAAGAAGAAAGATTATGAAAAACTTACCTGAAGTCTGTGGAGAGATTCAATTAGGGTCACATTGAAATACATCCAATGAGACACCATCCTTGGCAGTCTTTCCAGGCCTAAGTCAATGTGCAGACAGCAAAGTGGACCTTGTGTTTTGAATTTTTATTTAGTAGATTCAAAGTTCATCTTGCAGAAAGTCTTAGTCCCAATTTATAGGCCCTCAATGAATATTCTGACTCTGATTTATCTGACACTATGGCAAGAAATGAAGACAGCTATTTGATTTAACAATAAACTATCTCCTTTTCGTGTGTACATGACATCATGTATATTTTAAAATCAATTGCATTCTAAGTAAGGATTGCATAGGGTGAGAATAAAACACTAACATCTTTACAGATCTGTTTTGAAGTCATTTTATTCTATTTATTTAATTTGGGGGATACCTGGGATTGAACCCAGGGGTGCTTAACCACTGAGCAACATGCCTAGCCCTTTTTATTTTTTATTTTGAGACGGAGTCTCAATATGTTTCTGAGGGTGGCCTCAAACTTGCAGTCCTCCTGCCTCAGCCTCCCAAGTTGCTGGGATTGCAGGCATGTGCCACTGTGCCCAGCAGTCATTTTATTTTTCAAGGAGCTTTCTATAGCTAAAACATAGATAAAGGTCTCTGTAACTCCTGGTCCATTTTTAACTTCATATACTTGATGTAAATCTTAGGGGATTTCAGAATTGCTTCTCAGAATATGGCTCTGGAATCAATAGAAGGTCAGCCCCACAAGGCAGGAATTGCGGCAGGTCCTGTTCCCTGATGAATCTATAGCATACAGGCACACTGGAGATGTGTAATAAACATTTGCAACTGAATGAATGAATGAACCATCCTTAATGCCATTTTAATAGCTGAATTTTACAGAAGTACATTTTTATAGAAAATTTATCTCTGATGCACATTCATTTTTCACTTTTTCTAGATGTTCCTGTCAGTTACTGTATACAAGCAATTAGGGCACTTACCTGTTGCCACATTTCTGTTTTCATCTCATTCCAGTTCTCATTCCAACTGCTGTTCCTAGCACAAGAGGCAGAACCAACCAGTCGCCCTGCCTCAGAGCCTATAGTAAAAGGGTCACCTGTAGATTAAACCTGCATTCTGCCTTTTGAACTGATTTAGAAACTTGGAAAAATAGATTTCATAAGCGAATGCAGGCATTTGAAGAGCCCTGTCTGGTAAAAATAACATATGATCACATGTACAGTTTAAAATTCTCTCATAGCCACATTGATTTTTGAAAGTGGGTAAAATAAATTACAGTATTTATTATTTAACCCATTATATCTAACATTTTATTTCAACATGTAATCAGTATACAAAAGGATTAATGATATGTTTTACATTCTTTTCTTGTACCGAGTCATCAAAACTCAATTGTTAGTTTGTCCTTACAGCACATTTGAATTCTCAGCAGCCAGGTTTCTAGTGCTCAGTAGCCACGTGTGGCGAGGGGTTCTACACTGGACAGTGTAGCTCTCAAATGAGACAGAAACATATTGCCATTGCCTGTTCTTCCTCCTGAAATTCTAGGAACCAGTGAAAACTCTCAAGTGTTGGCAGATAGAAATAAAACACATGAGAGCTGCACAATGTAATGCAAAATAGGTGTGTCTCCTAATCAACAGTAGATGTTTATGGAGAAATGAGTGAAATGATGTTTGTGTTTTTGTGGCACTTGACAGGGAAACAGCCCTGTGTCCCACTGAACGTCTCGTCATCTCTACAGTAGGCTAGAAAGAGCCCTGGCTTTCAGAGTGTACCCTAATGTGATCTAAGCTTTGAACCTTGCTGGGGGAAGACATTCACATGCTCATTCAATTACCTGGCTCACAGAACACTTAGTAACTCAATTGTAACACTAAGCACAAACAAGTAATAAGCTATCTGACTTCTCTAGGTAAGCTGCATAATCCATTTACTTAACAGCCGTTCATTGAGCATCTACTATGTGCCAGGTATTGTTCTAGCCACAGGGTTGCAGCAGGGGGCAAATAGATCAACATTCCTATCTCCATGAGGGTTTGTTCTAATGGGAAGGAACAACAGGTGGGGGGAAAAAGTTAGGAAGTTCACAGAAAAAAATGGAATGAAGAATGGGGATGGGAGAGTCAGGGTTTCCAGATTTTAAATCAGGGTATCAGGGTCAGAGATGATATCATTGAGAGGGTGAAGTTTGAGCAAACACTTGATGTTGAAGTGAGGGTACAAGGCTGGTAGATCTGTTGGGGTAAGGAGTGGGGAATTCAGGTGAGAACCGAGGAGGGAGCATGTCAAATGTGTTTAAGGAAAACCTTAGTGATGTGTGATGTAGAGCAGGGAAAGCAAGAAGCCAAGGATTTGGAGATGAATCAGAGAGAGAAAAGATCTCAGAGCATCTCCAGAGCAAAGGAAGAAGGGAGGGGGCTATGGTCGGGGGGCTCTCAGTCACTGGATGACTTTGGTTTTCGCTGGGAGAACACAATGGGAAAGAGCTGGGATTCTTAACCTGGGTCCATGAGTAAAATTCAGGCAAAAAGTGATATTTCTATTTTTCACAAAGATTCAACTGGAATTTGGCATTTCCTTCCACTGTAAAAGTAAACAACAAACTACCATAGTGTTAGTAGTACCTGCCCCTTTCTCCTCCATGGAAACCACTGGTATCTTCCCATTACATTACAGTTTGTTGATATCTACATCTGCTACTTATTACTTATGCTCATCAATGCAGCAAAATTAAGGTAGTTATTAGACCACTGCTGAATCATATTTGTTTCATATATTGTAATCCTGTGTCTTATTTTATGCATTTGAAAACACTATTCTGAGAGGAGCCATAAAAGAGGCTAGAAACACTTCTCTTACTGGGATTTGAGTAGAAAGGTCATATATCTAACTTAACATTTTATAAACGTCACTCTGGTAGCTCAGCTGAGGATGGATTTATGGGGGCAAAGGTGAAAACATGGAATCACATGCGGATGCTGTTGTAACATCCTACGTGGGAGGTGATGGTGCTGAGGGCAAACACTGAAGGTTGTGAGAAGTGGCTGGATTTAGATGCATTTTGAAGGAAGAGACAATCCAAAGTGCAACCCAGCTGAAAGAGAGGCATTTGAGAAAGTCAAATGTAGCTGAGGGTGGGGGTTTGAACCACTGGAAGTTTGGATTTGCCATTAAGTCAGACAGGAAAGACAGTGATGGAGGGCTGTGGAAGGACAACACTAACTAGACCACTAGATAACCAGGTTTGTTTCACTTTGTGAATGCAGTAGCCTTGAGAGTAAGCTTATCCAAATCTTCCACAGTATGTTAAGCCTTTTGTTTGATACTAGTTTCCAATAGATGTGTATCAAATCCTACCAACAGGATGGTGAACTAGTCAAATTCTTATGACCCTGTTAATTTTCCCTTCAGGGTCCTGGAGCTATACTGTTAAACTTCCGGTTCGATATTGTTACAGCTTCCTAGTGAATATCAAATAAAGACCTTTGTTCACATACTGATTTTTGCCCTAAGGTCTAGTTTATCTGATATTTATAACTGTACCTGCTTATTTTTTGGCTGCAAGTTGCATTTCCATTTCCTTTTCAGATTTATAGAGTTATTTCATTCACTTAAAAGTGTGCAAGGTGTACAAGTCAATGGTTTTCAGTACATTTATGTTATGCAGCCAACTCCTCTATCTGGTTTTAAAATATTTTCCTCACTCCAAATGCTACCCCATACCTACTAAACAGTCACATCCATTTCTTTCCTTCTCAGCCCCTGATAACCTCTAATCTACTTTCTGACTCTAAATTTGCCTCTACTGGACATTCCATATAAATGTAATTATACACTATGTGACCTTTTGATTATGGCTTCTTTCACTTAGCATAATCTTTTAAAGGTTCAGCTATGTTGGAATATGTATTGGTACTTCATTCCCTTTATGGCTAATATATTCCATTGTATGTATATATCACATTTTGTGCATTCATCAATTGGTAGACATTTGGCTTGTTATGACTAGTGGGCTATTATGACTATTGCTGCTATGACCATTAATGTGCAAGATTTTTTTGTGTGATCATATTGTTTTAGTCAGCTTTTCTGCCCCTGTGATGAAAGGACCTGACCAGAACAAATACAGAGGAGGAAAGGTTTATTTGGGGGCTCACAGTTTCAATGGTCTCAATCCATAGACAGCAGGCTCCATTCCTTCAGGGTTCATGGCAGAAGAGTGTAGTGGAGGGAAGCAGCTCCCATGACGATCAGAAAGCTGAGAGAGAGCAACTCCACTCATCAGATACAAATATATACCCAAAAGCCATGCCCCCAATGCCCCACCTCCTCCAGCCACACCTCACCTGCCTTCAGTTACCACTCAATTAATCCCATCAGGTGAGTAATGCACTGATTGGCGTAAGGCTCTCATAACCCAATCATTTTTTTCTCTGAACCTTCTTGCATTGTACCACATGTGAACTTTTGGGGGACACCTCACTTCTAAACCATAACACATATGTTGCTAATTCTCTTAAGTATTTTCCTAGTACTGTTGTGTTCTGTTTTACATTCACATCTTCAACGCAGCAGAGTGTTGGTGTAATTTTGGTGTAAGGTGGTTATATCAGAATCAAGTTCTTAACTTTCACTTAAAGATTGCTCATAAATATTATTAAGGTGATATTAATTGATCTTTTTTTTTTTTTGTGGTGCTGGGGATTGAACCCAGGGCCTTGTGCTTATGAGGCAAGCATGCTACCAACTGAGCTATATCCCTAGCCCTAATTGATCATCTTTTAACCAGTTAATTATAGATGTAGTTTTCCTTTGTAAATATGCACAGATATTTAGTACTTAAGAGTTAAAATAGATTAGAATAGTTCATTTTATTAACATTAAGGGGCATAGCCTTGTCCTATTTAGTCATAGTACCCTGATGACTGTAGAGAATTCAACATAAGGCCAGCTACATGATATGAGTGGGCAAGAATTTTACACTGAGTCACCAGCCAAACACATCATGGCTCTCCCTGCATCAGAGTGTGTAAAGTAGCTCCTGTGTGTGACTAGAGACTCCACAGGTCATGTATCTGACCCTGAACCTCTTCAATCCATGACCAGGATCTCATTGGAACTTGAGGGTGATAGTGAATGTGGACCTCCCCCAAGCAACACAGCCCTGTTGTCACCTCCAGCAGAGGGAGGCAGCAGTTGTGAGGTAGGGGCAAGGAGGCCCAAGGTGCCAAGCACAGGGAACATGTAGGAGATAACCCACTATGGAGAGAGGTGGTACGTGGTGGGAACCATGCATGAGGAAAGACCCACAGACCCTGGACATGCTGCATTGTCTCACTTAACTTCACTTCAAAACACAAAATCAAAGATATAATTATTAAGAAGTTTTAAGATGGAGACCTCAGAACATTAAACTTGAAGTGTGAGGTGGGTCTTACAGAGCATACTGCCCGGGGACACTCTCTGGGGAACATGCTTGTGAAGGAAGCTCTGGTACAGTGCAATTTCTTAACTTCTTAA
This sequence comes from Sciurus carolinensis, assembly GCF_902686445.1. NCBI lineage: Eukaryota > Metazoa > Chordata > Mammalia > Rodentia > Sciuridae > Sciurus > Sciurus carolinensis. The sequence goes on from NC_062214.1 coordinate 44,780,388, forward strand.
CATAACGTGAAAAAAAATAAGAAATATAGTGCTGAGCATATTAAATTGTATGCATTTCAAGTATGACCTTGTATTATCTTTGAAATTGCATTATTCTTGATTTTTATCTTATTCTCTATACTTTTTTGGGTACTTTCCAGTTTTTCTAGGAAATGAGTTACTTTTAATTAATCAAATTCCAATGTTAATGAATATATACTCCTCCAGGTATTATTTTATATAAGTATGATATGTTATCATTCTTTCTTCATTTATGGGAGAAATACGTATTTTGGTACTTTAACCCCCCAAAATTATCTTTTTCTCCTTATCCAGGTCCATTAAGATAAGATTAGCCACTTTCATGGACACTTCTGGCATTGAAAAGCTTGTGAGCACCCTCATGCTCAATAAAAGCATATTGACAGATTTAAAACAATACAATGAAGCTCGCAGAGACCCTGTAAGTACCTGCAGTCACCAGAGTGGCCTCCCTTTCCTCATGATATGGGACCGTGGGACCATTTTGACCCATGTACATTCATTTCTGAAGTTTCCTTGAACTTCAGTTTGAGAATCACATGTGGAGAGAAGCCAAGTTGGGATTTGAAGATGGGGACAAGACAAAAAAAAAAAAAAAAAAAAAAAAAGAGAGATTGAAGTTTAAGGAAGTGAAGCTGTTTTCCTCACTGGTATTGCCCAAGAGGGCCGGCCATGTACCCCAAATCTTTATCACAGGGATGGAAAATTTGAACTTAATGCAGACAAGTATAAATAAACTATATAAATCTTAATCCTCAGATTAAGGTGAATCTGTCTGTGGTTAGGGAAAAGTAGCTCAGGACTTCGTGGAGATCTGGTGCCTACCCAGTAGTACTGGTTGTCAGACTTAGTGGTACCCCATTTTGACCCTACTGGATGATGAACCTGGACAGACTCTTTTATTGAACTGGTTGAATTCTCTGGACTGGATAGGCTGAGAAGGATCCTGTGTGGAAAATGTTGGGTCTTCTTTCTAGTACAGTAAGTCATGTGTGTGCCAAGGCAAAGACAGGCTGGCGGTGGTCCTCACATTAACACCATTGTCTTAAGGACCATGCCAGCTAATTTAACTAATATGGAATTAAGCTTGGAGTGGGAGAAGCATGCAGTCACTTACAATTTGATTTTGAATCAGTTTTATTGAAGTATAACCAAGTATTTCAAAATTTGAATACTACATGTAACCAAATAAATAGGCTTACCCCAGCCAGCCAGAAGACCCTCTTGTATTTCCATTCAGGCACTTTTCCCCCAGATTAATACCTTTTCTTGTAAGATCAGAGATTAATTATGCCTATTCTGAGCTTTATTTATGTGGGTCAATACAGTTTGTTTTCTGACAACATGTTTCTGAGATTCGCCCATATAATATCATGACGAATTCCATTGCATGGATACATCCTAATTTATTTCTTCATTCTGCTGCAGCCATCTGTGGAGTTCCCAATTATTGGTTCTTTTTGGGGGAAAACCTTTTTGGTTAATTATTAAGTCACCAGGAGAGAGACATCAAACATCTAAACACAGTGACACATACACAAATGTTTAATATTTATAAAGGCATCAAACTGAAATAAAACTTCCCACCAGCTTTTTTTTTTTTTTTTTTTTTTTTTTTTTTTTTTTTTTTTTGCTTTGGTTTGTCTTGGTCTTTTCGTGTCTTCATTTGTTGCTCCTTCCTTCCTAGCCCCTCTCAACAGTATGATTTTGAATCCTGGTCTCAAAGTGTGGTCTAGGGAACCTTGCTATTGGGGGGAGTGGTGGTCTCCAAGTCATAAAATTTCAGTGGTTCTATGAGGTAAAAGCTATTTTCATAATAAGAGAATTAAATTATATTCCTTTTCCACTTTATTGACATTTACACTGACTATTCAAAAATGAGGATGGGTAAAAGAGTTGGCACCTTAACAGGAATCAAGGCAGTGACAACAAATGTCCTATTGGTCATGGAACTCTTCACCTCCCTGTATTACTTTCAACAGAAAAGGAAACCTACTAGGGGATATCACTGCATGCTTGTCAAAATGGCTAAAGCAAAATATAATGACACCATTAAATGTTGGTGAGGATATGGGGAAATTGGATCATTCATATGTGGAATTGCTAAATGGTGCAGCCACCTTGTGAAACATGTTGGATTTTCTTAAAAAACAAACAAACAAACAAATATAATTATCATTTGACCTAGCAATTTTACTCCTGGACATTCGTTCCAGAGAAATGAGGACTTATACATAAATGTCCACAGCCGTTGGAATCATCTCAGATATTCTTCAACAGATGTGTGGTTAAAAAAAAAACTGTATCACATTCACACCATGGGATACTATACAGAAACAAATGGAATGAGCTGCAAATTCATGTTTTAACTTATATATATCTCCAGAGTGTTTTTCTAAGTGGGGAAAAAAGCCCCAATCCCTAAAGGCTATGTACTATATGATTCCATTCATGTGACATTTTGAAATGATAAAATTTTAGAAATGGAGGACAGATTATGTGTTGCCAAAGTTTAGGGCAGGGGAAAGGCAGAGAGAGATAGGTATAGTTATGAAAGGGAAACTCAAGGGATTTTTGTGGTATTGGGACTATTCAATACCATGGTTGTGATAAATGCACAAACCTATATAGGAGATAAAATTATGTAGAACTCAATACACATATGAACACACTTGAGTCAATGTCATCTCCTGCTTGTCTTATTGTAGTTTTGTAAAATGTTATCATTAGGGGATACTGGGCAATGTATATAAGGAATTTCTGTATTATTTCTTAAAACTGCATGTGTAAGTCTACAATTATCTCAATTACAAATTTAATTTAAAAAAAATCCAATTCCACTAAACAATATTCAAATATTCTTCATGAGGCAATAAAATTATTAAAACCTTTAAGTCCATGTGTTTTTAATATTCTTTGTGACAACAAGAGAAATGTGCATGAAGCACTTCTGTTGTATCCTGAAGCATGTAGGTTGTTTCAAGAAAAAGCATTTCTGCAGTTGCTTGAATTGCATGTTGAACCAGCTGTCATTTTTCATGGAACACCATTTTTACTTGAAAGAAAAACTGGCAGACAAAATACAGGATTTTTGGATGTGGGTAGTTGGCAGACATTTCTTAAAAATGAATGAGATAAGCTTGTTATACCAAGACAACAACTGACAGCATTTGCACCCTGTGATATAATCCAATCAAGAAAAAGAACTATAGAATTTAGAGGAACCAGTATCTGCCATTGTGAGTTTGACAGTTTCCCGATATATATATATAAGACTTTTTCTGATGAAACTAATGGTGATATTGATGAATGTGATGTTTTGATATTTGTTTTTAACTAAATCAATATTTGGAAAATCGTCAAACTTGGAGAACCAATAGTTTTTGGATAAACAATGCATGATGTTGGAGAAACATGCATGGGTAAAAGAGTCATCCAAAGTGCAAAAGACTGATGGATTTTAACATAAAAGTATCAATGTTCATTGATATGGTTTCAGATACTACATTGGAACTTATCTCTAAAACACTGCATTGCTAAATTTTGGTGGAGTATCACAGAATATCCATAATTATCTGAAAATTATTTAAATACTTCTTCCTTTTCCAACTACATATCTTTGTAAAGACAAATTATTTTTTGTATATTTCAACTAAAACAATATATTGCAACTGAATGACCGCAGGAGCAAAAATGACCATCTAGCTATTTTTTGTTAAGCCAAACATTAAAGAAATTTGCAAAAACAGAAAACAGTTCAATTTTTAAGAATTTTTTGTTTTGGAATATGTAGTTTTTTAAATTAAAAATATTTTCAGTTAATATGCAACATACTATTTTCAGTAAAATAATAGTTTAAATTTTGTTTTATCGGTAAATTAAAAAATTAATAAATAAATTCCAGTTGTTCTCTGTTTTAAATTCTAATGCAGAAAATGGTGATAGATACTATATGTATATAAACCGAAGCTCTTTGGAGTTCTTGGTGTGTAGAGGTTCTAGGATGAAAAAATTGGGAAACTATTGATATAGAGCAGATTCTGAATAAAAAGAAATGGAGTTTGAATCATAGATTTATTCCTTATGAGCCGGAGATCTTGCAATCGCCTGCCAAGCACATTTTATCATAAATAAAGAGATTAATAATAATACTTATAGTTGAGGTGAGAAGGAGGGCACTTACCTTGATACCAGCCCAAAGTAAATGTTGATAGATGTTGGATCTGTCTGTCATTGTTAAGTACTCATGGCTTGTGGGTTCGTGATCATGGACTTACAATTTAATGCTCACAGAAACATTGATTCTGATACTTCTAAGGATCTTAAAATACATGTTTATCTTTTCAGGATGGAACACCAATGCAGACATTTGTAGCTGAAGTTGCTGAACAAATAGTTGGTATTGCAGTGATCAGAAATGAAATGGTAACTTGTGAAATGGCTATTATTTTCCTTGATCATGATTCTTTATTTCATGAATTAGCACACAATGCTACCACTTAAGCTTTATTTTCACCTATTTAATGTATCATCATCAGTTTGCATTCCACTTAGTAGCCTTTCAAATCTCCCATTTTTTTTTCAATTCAAGATATTTGGAATATTACAAAAAGTACATGAAAACGTTCTCATTCTAAAAATTCAAATAACCTACCACACACATGAAAAAAAAAATTCCCACCGTTCCCTCCAAAAGATTACTACTACCATAGTCATTTATCCTTTCTAGCATTCTTTCTTATACTTAATTACATGAATTTTTATATTTTCCCCAATGTACTGTTACTCTGAAATACTCCAAGTGTTTCATTCTTTCCCTGCTGATTTAAAATCCAGCCTTTACATTTGTTAAATTTCCATGTGCCTGTGTCAATTTTTAAGCTCTGTTCTAACTATGGATTTGTTTGTTGATGCCTAGTTGCATTATCATGTACTTTGAGTTCTGGTAGGGGAGTCTTCTTTCATTTGCCTTCTTTCTCTAAATGTTCTCAATTTTTCTTGGATATTTCATACTCTTCCGGATAAACCTTCTAATACTTATTATGATTTTTTTCTGTGCCTATGTTGATTTTATGGAACAATTTAGGAACAATCAACATTGGTAAAATACTAGACCTACCCCTGGGAACATTACTTCCTGTTTGACTCTGGGTTCTTCAGAAAAGTTTTGTGACTTTTTGTGCCTCTACTATGGTTTTGATATGGTTTAAATGTGTCCCCCAAAGATTCATATGTCATGCTTTCCCCAGCATGACAATATTAAGAAGTGGTAAGACCTCTAAGAAGAGGGGCCTAGCAAGAGATTGATAGGTCATTGAGAAACCCTCCAAAGGCATTAAGTAGTTTTGGGGAGACCACAGGTAGTTTTCATAAGAGTAAGTTGTTATAAAAAGATCGAGACTGGCCTTTCCTCTCCCCTTCATGTCTTCCAGTTCTTGTTTTAATTTATTTATTTAATGTGAATGCCTCCCTTCCTCTTGGACACATTCACTATATCATTCGCCCTTAAGCCCTCACTAGAGTCTGAATCAGTGGAGCCATCTGGTCTTGGACTTTAAGCCTCCAAAATGGTGAGTAAATAAACCTCACTGTAAAGTACCCAAACTTGATGTAGCTCAGTGCTAAAGTGCCCCTGGGTTCAATCCCCAGTACCAATCAATCAATAAATAAATCACCCATCATCAGGTGTTTTAACAATGGAATACGAACCAATACAGTCAGATATTTTGTTTACTGTGCAGGCCAACTCTGTACCTTTTTTTCCACCTTGTTCTGTCCCTGGAAACCAAACTGAATGGACAACATCATATTGCCTGTGCTTTTTGGCTTCCAGTTGCATTTGGCCAGTGGGAAACCTTGACTGGAGGAGGTTGAGGACACTGAGATTGGGATGCCTGCAACTAGCTGTTATCTCCACTGAATCCCCTGGCTCTATCAAGGTGGCCTCTTCTCCAGGATGTTCTCTTTGTGGATTCCTACAGCACATCCTCCTCCCCTGCCACCCACCGAGGCTAGTAGTAACTTGCAGTTGCTGCTGCACCATCCCTACTAATTTCCCTACACCCTGCCCCATTCTCGTAAATGTTTCCTTTGTTAAAACCACCTCTAATTATTCTAACTTGAATGGGCCATCTGTTTCCTGCTGAGACTCTGCCCCAGTACAGTCTTGGACATTTATGATTTATTTATATGGATTTTATGATTTTTTTTCTTTGTATTATAAATAAGCACTTTTTCTTATTGCATTTTCTAAGTACTTATTTTAGAGTTGGGATAACTACTAATTTTTGTATTTTGGTCTTATATCTAACCACCTTTCTGAAGTCTCTTACTAGCACTCAAAGTTTTGCAATAGATTCTTTTTCCAGACACAGTATCACTTCCTAAATATTTTGTTGGTTAAGGAGTTAGAGGGCATGCACAGATTCAAGGATGGAGTGGATTCTACCCCTTGATGGGAGTGTGGCAAGGGCATTTTGTGGAAGAACATGTGGGAAAGGAGATACTATCATGTTAGCCATCTTTGACCTTCCTTTCTAATATTTATCTTATTTCTTTTTGCAATTTTAGCATATGACTGTAACAACATTAAAAATAGTAGCTATTTTTGTGGGATTTTTTTTTTTATTTTAATGGGATTATTCCATATTTTCCTCCACTTAGAATATTTGCTATAGATGTCTTAGAGATATCAAATTAAATAAACTTTCTTATATCTTTAGCGTATTAAATGTTTTTATTATGAACACATTGATTTTATCAAATGGGTTTTTGGTATTTATTGAGATATTCTTATGGCTTTGACTTGTGGTTCTGGGGATCAAACCCAGGGCCTTGCATGTGCTAGGCAAGAACTCTACCACCAAACTACATCCCCATCCCTAGATACACATGTGACATGGTCAGTTTCCCATTGCTATGACAAAATGTTTGAGAAAATCAATTTAAAGGAGGCAAGATTTGTTTTGGTTCATGGTTTCAGAGATTTTAGTCCATGGTCATTTGCCTCCATTGTTTCTGGGCCTGTGGTAGGGCAGAATATCACAATGGGGAATGTGTAGTGGAAAATGTGTAGAGCCACCAAATGGCAGCCAAGAAGCTGGTGGGTAGAGGAAAAAGGAAGAGAGAGGGAAAGGAAGGAACTGGGGACAAAATATAACCTTAAGGCACACCCCCAGTGACCTACTACCTCTAACTAGATCCTACCTCCTAAATTCCATACCCCACCCCCACTCCTGCTAATAGTGCCACCAGCTCGGAACCAAGACTTCAACACACGAACCTTTGGGGAATAGTCCGGATCCAAACTGTAATATGTATTATATATTATCTTTTTTCTTACATTAATTTTTTTAAATTAAATGTATCTTTGATTTATTCTCTTAAAGAGGTAGTAAGTTCACCTAGTCCATACATATGTGAGACATTTTCATTTTTTCTTCACACTAAAATACTCATTTGGTTACATAAAGTTATCATTTTAATTATTTATCATCAGGATGTTGAAATTTATACCCTCATTATCTTTCAGTATCCAGTGTCAATGATAAAATATAGTCTAATGGTGACTGAATTCTTGATCCTTTGTAAATAATGTATTTAATCTCTTTTTGAGAATTAGATTTTCTTTTATACCAGAAATTCTAAAATTATATCAAGAAATATCTTATCCCTCTTTTGGGAAAATTTTTTTCTGTTTTTTCATTATATTTCTACCCCTCCATTGTCTCCATTTTTCTTAAGTTGCTCTTTAGGTAGATATTGAATCCTTTGAATTGATTCTTCAATGTTAACCTTTAACATAGATAATCTTTTATTTCTTACTCATCATTTTAAAAATTTTCTTTGATTTTGTCTTCTTAATCCCTAATTCAGTCTTCAGTCATGTTTATTCTATTATCCAAGTCTTCTGTTGGAATTTTTATTCCAGAATTCATATATTTAACTTTCATATCTCTTCCTTGTTTTTTTAAATCATTTCCTTTGGTATCAACATGTTTGTTTTTTATATGCAAGATCCTTTTTGGTACCTCTGAAAGCATTATGTACAATTTTAAAAAAATCTCTTCCCTGTTCTCTGAATAATCTGTTTCCTCTGTTGCAAGTCATATGCTTCTCCATTCTGGTTTTTGCTTTAGTCATTTTTCCTCAAAAATCTATGTCATGAATGAAAAATTAAATTGTCAGTATGGGTGGCTGGCATGTGCTTGGTTGGCAGTTGTGTTTATGTGTTTCTCCATGGATTCTCTCCTGTCACTGGCAGGGCTACCTGTCCTCTTTGTCTAATTCGGAGGAAGATAACCATTGTCTGGCCTCCTCTTCTGTGCTTGAAGATAGTACAAGCAGGCAGGCAGGGACCCCAAAGTGACCCAAGATAGCAAGGTTTAGCCTAGTATGAGAGTGTCTTTCCATTTTTAAAGTTTTGTCCCCATCCACTAAACCCCAATTATTTAAAAAATATATGTTTTTTTATTTTTAAGGGATTTGGGATGGAAGGAAAATTAGATGCACATTGCCCATCTGCTGTTTTTAGCTAATAACCTTTATTGGCTCTTTGCTTCTTACTTTTCAATTATTTCTCAGTCTTACACTTACTACTCTTTTATTTTATAATGAGGGATGTCTCCTTGGTAATTAAAGAAAGTTCTTATGGTATAAAGGCTGATGCAGAGACAATGCAGATTGAAAGGTTGCCAGAATTACCCTCTGGTCCAACACTGGCCTGGTTACCCCAAGCCCCATTTCTTCTGTGCTTTGTGCAGGAACTGAAAGACAAGGGACCTTGAGGGAGTCTTTACTACAGTACTGACAATTTTCATGAAATTGCTATTACCAGCCTTGGTGATCACAGAATAAATCAAGTTCCATGCATTCTCCAATTTCTCTTCTTGAAAATGTGCTTCTTAAAACAATTTTCCTGGGGAAAATGAGGAAATCTAACTCACAGTTTTTCAGTCTGCATTTAATTTGTTTTTTCTACATTTCAAGTTTCTTTACTATGTTTGATTTTGCATTCAATAGGCTTCGTCACCAGAAAGAGTCATATGTACTTTGGATTGCTCCCCTCCACTCTATACCTCCAACAGTACACATGCTGGAAAGTGAAGCAAAATGGGTTGACCCAGTGCACAGCTAGCACAGATGAGCCCCTAGTTCCCGATGCAGTATAGGGAGACAAAGGGTGTGCCCCAGAACCCAACCCCTAGAAACAGAAGTAGCATGTCTGATATTTCATTTTCCATATAAACACTCAGGAGTCCTTTAAATTACTGTCTATTATATAAAACTATTATATATGAGATATAGAAAGTTAGGAATACCCTGGATGAGGCCCAACCTCACAGACTAGCTACTTGTGCCAGTTAAAGTATGTGACTTTGGAATGGCACATTTCCAAGATAACAGGTGAATAGTGACATCCAGGCATGCAAGTGTGTCTGTTTGTCTGATTCCTGAATAACTCACATGCTCAGTCTCTTGTGCTGACTAGTGTGCACTCATGGTGTTCAACAGGGATAAGGGCTACTGTTCTGCTACCTGACCAGTGACCGGCTCAGAGCTCTCCACTTAATGGCAACCATGAGTATAAGGAACAAACTCCAAAGCTGTGTTTCCTCCCCCCCCCCCCCAAACAAGCCATCAGAACAAGTAACTTTCAGGAAACATCACTTTAAATTTTTAAAAAACTTTTTGGTGCACTACAGTTATATATAATAGTAGGGTTTATTTTGACATATTCATAAATGCACATAATGTGGTTTTCTCCATTTCAACCCGAGTACTTCCTCTCTCCCTTCCTTTCTCCCTCCCCCAACTTCCTTCCTCTACTCTATTGGTCTTCTTTCTGTTTATTTATTTATTTATTTATTTGATTGGTGTATTAGAGTTTTTTATAAAACTGGGATGCATTGTGATACATGCACAATAGCATACTGCTTTTAATGTAAAAAAAAAACTCATGAAGACAAGATGGTTAGAAGAATGGAGGAACTTTATGTAGAAGGAAATGAGAGGGGGGTATGAAAAATGGTGGAATGAGACAGACATCATTACCCTATGTACATGTATGATTACACGAATGGTGTGACTACATCGTGCACAACCACAGAACTGAAAAATATACCCCATTTGTGTACAATGAATCAAAATGCAGTCCTGTAAAAAATAAAAAAAAAAACAATTAATGGGAGAAAAAGACACTACAGTAATTTTTAATGGATATTGTTTAAAACACTCTTTCTCTGCCTCTTCTTTAGGACGTAGAATACATACGGTCCCATTTCAATATTGAAGATTTCATCTATTTCAGTCACCACCAGCGGGAAGAACACGGCCACTTGCATCACTTTGCCCTGAACCCTATTTTTCGGCACTATACCAAGTTTTTTCTGAAGGAGATCCTTCGCTTAAGCTATAAATCCTGTCTATACTACCCTGTTTACCCACAACCCAGGGAAGGCAAGGTAAGAGAGTATTATTCACTTTCCCAGTAGATCAGCATTCACAATGTCATTCCTGTTGTGTGCCATTATTTCATTCATTCCTATCTTGATGGATTTTGACCATAACATGGATCTGAGTTTGATAACATGGATCAGAATTTCCAGTGACCATATTGAGTTTGGCCCTTTTCTTACCCTACAATGAATATCCAGAAAGTTTTGAATTTTCAAAATAATAGCAACCAATATCATTAGTAGAGCAATTTGCTGGCTTTTCTCTATTGACAAAACAGAGACTAAAAACTATGCAAAAATGTTCTAAGAGACATGAAAATCAAATTATGTCTTATGGTACATTAGTGCAATGCCAAAATGATCCTATTGTTCTCCAAGCAAAGAACATTTTAGTAATGAATAAATAGAATAAATTAGTTCTATCCTGTAAGATTGGTGTGCTATACACAGCATTCAAAGTAAGTTTTATAACCATGCCATAAAAGTAATGGATAAAAAGTGGAGATGTATGATCCTATTGTAAACATTATGTAGTAAATACATGTAATAAATACATGTAGTAAATACATGTAAATATATGTAATAAATTACATGTAGTAAATCCACGTAATACTTGTTATACTTGTGTAGAATAATGCCATCATAATAAATACTGATCTGATGCATATACATTTTGGATATATGTGCACTAAAAACGAACTCATTCTATTTTCATATCCTGCACATTCCAGTGGCTAGGAGGGTACAACTTACCATAAAGATAGGCGTGTTTGTCCCAAGTTGTACCCCCAGTGCCTAGAAGTCACACGCACACACACACACACACACTTTCTCCCTCCCTCTCTTATGTTAGGTGTCCTGGTTGTTCCATAGGCAAGTGCCCATTTTAGCTGGATTCCCAAGGGTTTATTCCCTGAAAATTATTCCCTCAATCATTGGCAGCATTTGTCCTTTCAAGGGGTGATAGGCTTTAATACTAGACTGGCTAGAAGTTATTCCATCAGATTCCATTCGTGACCTCACCCTTTCCTGTGTTCTTCCCAGAATCCTTGACATTGTCACATTTCTTCTTAGTTCTCACAAAGGACTCGGTGGATTTCAGGATGATCTTATTTATCAAACATTTTATTAAATAATCTAGAGTGTGTTAGCACATACACACAATAATTATGACAGTGTACCTTATTGAACAAAACCCTGTTGGAGAGGTGTAAAAGGAATGGGAAAGAAAGAAGAAGAAATATAGAAAAGATTTTTTAGGGAGATGGAGACTCTGCTTTAGAGATTTTTTTTTCTTTCAAAATGCAGCCAGATAGCAATATGATCACCCTAGATTTGAACTTAATGAAATGGGAAGGTAACAGTTTTACCAGAAAATTCTGGTCCTGCACAATTTCTTTTCACTTTACACTTGGCCAAACGCCAATTGTGTGACCTTCAGGATGTGATATTAAATTTTTAGCTTTTATTCATGATATTGCTGTGTGTGCCATTATTTCATTCATTCAGATGTACTGTGTTGGAGAAAGCCCATTTGCATCCATAATAAAAATAATGCCTTGGGCATTTCATTGAATGTTTATTTACCACAATGGTATAGAGTTAGGGCTATGTTAGGCACTATCATATAGGCTGTGGAAACACATTTGGAAACTGATTTCCTCTCAGTTTGCACTTTCAGTTGATTTATGCATATATATTTGAAACAAGTGTAAGAAGCAACTCCAAACAATTTGGTAAGAGTTCCTAAATTCTACTGTAAATCCCTGGTTGACTATAGTAAATTTGAGCTTTTTTGGCTTGAATTATGAGAATGGTTTTCTTTATACCTTCTGTAAGGGCATGCATTGAGAGAAATTCAGTGACACAAAGACAGAGTTCTGGCTAGAGATTCCTGAGTTGATTTTCAGTTTGTAAAGTTAAGGAATGAGGTTCATTGGTGAATGATTTTAGAATCCCTGTAGAAGCTCTTAGAAATGCCAGGGTTATGTGTAGAGCTGCAAATAAGTGATTCATAAATTATCTTATTTATTAAGATATATCTGCAGTTCAGTTTTACTTTTTTTTTTTTTTTTTTTTTTTTTTTTTTTTTTTTAGCTTTCTTGCTTAAATTCAATAAATGCATCATTCAGAGTTTTGGCTTCACAGTTTGACTCTTGAGGTTTAAACGGTTACTATACCCTGTGTTGGTTTTACCAAAATTTCTAAGAATTCATACATGAGAGAAATAAAAATCACCATTTTTAGCTTTCTCTGCCAATTTTTAAAAACTAGAGAAAATTAATATTTAAAACCTTGTTCTAAAACTTGATTTATCAGAGTTCATTTCAACAAACATAAATCTTAATCATAATTTAGTATAAGTCAAAATAATATGATCTACCTCCCCCACCCTACCCCACTTTGCAGTTTTATCTTTTTGTTCTAACACTTGTTTTATCCACAAGAGTCCATCTGAAGTCTCTGGGAGTGACTTTCATAAACAGGAAAATTTTCACATTGTCTTGTTCAGTCACTCTGCAATGGCATTTTTATCTACGTGTCTTCTTAAAGCAGCTTGTGCCAAACACACAAAGGTTAACAGGACACAGATAACACAACTTAATGGGGTCAAATCAAGCTGATTCATGATCACTATGGAGAAGAGCATCCTCCTGGGGAAAATACTTGTACTGAAAAATCCCATAAACCAAACCACTTGTTTATCTGTCATTCCCACAGAGATAGTAATGTAATTACTCTCGTAATTATCTTCATTAGTGTCAGGCATTATCTACAATTCATTCCTCTGCTCGAAGAGTATGTTTGTTTATTTGCTGATTTTTTCCCCCTCTCCGACTTGGCCGAGTTAAGAGTTTTGTATTTGTAAAGCTGCACGCAGACATCTGTGCTGCGCCTCTCTGACATTCTCTCCCCTAAAATATAGATTGCTGTCTTTCAGTTCCAGAACCCCTACGCCCACTCCCTGACATCTGCCCTTCATTACTTGGTTCCCGTGCGACCACGACGACAGATTGTCTATCCTCTGGAAAAGCTTGGCATAAACGCTCCATCAAAGGCGGTCTCCAAGGATCCGGTGGGTAGCAGGGCGGCAGGCAGGGAGGCGCGGTGCCAGCTCCCGCGGGCTTGGCAGATGGGGTGGCAGCACTGTCTTCGCGGGAGCAGGCTGCTTCTTAATTACAGGGAACCTGGCGCTCATACCCTTACAGGCGGCGCCCTGCAAAGGCTCCCTGCAGCCTTTCCCCTCAAGTGGTTATTTCACGGTAAGCCTGAAACAGTAGCCGCATGATCCCACTGGGGGACACAGTGGGGACACCCCACGTGCTGCTGTGTCCCAGGACAAATGGCCTACAGTCACCCTCCCAGCATATTTTCATTTTCTTTCCCCTTCCTCAAAAGCAGATTCCCTCTTCCAATCGATGTTTTGCTTTCAAGGCATTAAGTGGTCTTTTGCTGTTAGGACAAAGCTGATGGAGAAAACAGAGCTGGCTGCTTTCAAGATGTTTGAGTCTTAAGCTGTTTTTTTCTAAACTCCTCTGTGGGGAGTAAGGATGATTAACAGGAACATATTAGCTGCCCTGGGGTCACAGGAGTTTTTGACCTTAAAACGAATGGCTCTGGGATGTTGGTGTTATGACCAGAATAGGAAAAGGGACTGGATGCCATTTTAAATGGAAATGTACGTGTGTACCTATAGACAACTGTTTTCAGTTTCTTAACCAGAAACCATAATTGTGTCAAGTTGACTAACATGGGTTTGTAGTTTTCATACCCATTTCCACTTAAAAATTAAGAGAGAAAAAAAAAAAAAAAAAACTCTCCTTGGGCTAAGATGTGTCTTTTGTCAGAGAGGAAAAAAGAAAAGTGAAAGTTTAAACATTCCAAATGTTAAGCCAAGGAGCTGCTCATCAGAGCGGGATGTGGTGCTCAGTTCTGTAGCAAGCTCATGGTCTCACTGTCATTCCTGCCCTCCACCCCACCCTGTGTGGCAGCCTGGGGGAGGGGGCTGCCACCAGGCCCATCTTAGAGGCAGCCCCCCTTGGGTAACTGAGGTTGTTAAGTCCTACATTTATCTTTGTATTTGTAAAATAAAATCAATTCATTTATATTCTGATGAATTGTAAATTTTGAGACTGATAACAAATAGCAATTCTTTTTTTTTTCTTTTGACATTTTATTGTGGAAAAAGGCAAGCAGATACAAAGATAAAGAGAATTACATAAAGCAGGGCTTCTCAATCTTTTCAAGATAGTCATCTTTCCACTTTCTTTCTTTCTTTACTTTCTTTCTTTTTAAGTGTACAATCCTCATAGTGACAGTTTTTTGAAAAGTGAATTCCTGGAAAAAAAGAGTTTAAAAAGCAAAGACAGACAAAGATTCAAGTCCAATTATTTTATATTAGATTTTACAGACACAGAATTATTCTATCAAATGACTATAAAGGCTTCTGAATGCTTCTCTCAATCTCTATACGTATGTCTTAAAGACCAGTCACAGCACACAGGCACATATGTCCCAGACCACACCTTGAGTAGCACAAAACTCAACACCCAGCAGCAATGATTTTCCACTCTTGGTCAATTTTGAATCTTCTTTCTCCTCACTCACTTTCCCTTCCTCCTATATCATTTTGGAACAAACCCTAGATACCTATCTTTGCATCCATAGGTCAGACATAGTAAGGTACACTGCACTATAGAGATGAAACATGCACCAGTCCATCTGGAGGACCAGGTGGTCTGTTTATATGTGAACATCCTGGGAATGGACTCCTTGGGGATGAGAACCACATCCACAAGTTTAATGCACAGACTGAGCCTTGGGGGTCAAAGAGGGTGTCTACATGCTGTATCTGTCACTGAAATACAACTTCTATGGAGTCATGCCAATTCTAGAAGGGGCTGGTAGTAAAAAGTACATGGATTCACCAAGCATACTGTTTCGCAGCTTCTGTATCATATCGAGGTCAAGATGAGAAATGCTATCCTTTTGTAGGACAGTGAAATGCTGAGAAACCCTCAAGCATAGAAGACCAGAGGAATGAGGCATGCATTCGTGGTGGCCATGGTTCCTGTGCCTTCAGCCAGCCCTCTGGAGGCATGAGTGGGGCTGCTGGAGCTGAAGGAGAGGCATATGGAATAGTGGCAAGGAGCAAGAGCACGCTTTTCTGAACATGCAGGAGCTCCTTCCTGTTCCCTCCCATTGCCCCTGGAATTTCCAGAGTTGGGTCACTTTGAGTGGAGCTAGAGCTCCAAGTAGGGAGAATGACAGAAAAAACATTTTGTTTCATTAGAAATGATCCTATCATTGCTTCCCATGTTGCTATGATTTGAAATCACTTCTTCTCTTTAATAACCTTTTCCTTGGTCATTTCAGTTTGCTGTCTTCTCAGAGCCCTGGCATATCTTAAGACATAGCAGAGATGCATTGTCCAAAACCCTATCTAAGGAATGGGTGGGAAAATGACAGTACTGATATTTACCTACTGCCTTGTGCTGTTGATTTTATTTACTAGTAAATTCTAATTTTTTGCTATTACTTATTGTACTCAATCTTGAGATAAGATTTTAGTAAAGATTAAGATTTAGCAGGGGACTGGGAATGTAGCTTGGTGGTAGAGTGCATACTTAGCATGCATGAGACCCTGGGTCTGATCCCCTGCTCTGCAGAAACAAAACAAACAAAAAGACTTACGGCTTACAAAATAAAATGCATAATATTAGGGCTAGGATGTAACTTAAAGTTAGATCACTTATCACCCAGATGCATATGACCCTGGATTTGATCCCCAGCACTGCAAAACAAATAAACCTAAAAAAGGATATAGTAACAATATTAGAAATCTTAAAATCTCTAGCATAGGATATGGGATGGGCCTAAATATTCAAAAGTTGTATTATTTAATTTTTTTTCTTTTAAACGCTTTAAATAGTTTTAATTATTTAAAATGATTTCCTGAGATAAGTTGAGCCAAATATAATTTTTAGGAAGGATTTCCATATAGACCTAAATATATCATTTTGTTTGCAGAGCAATACTATTGCAGCAGTTGAAGTGGGTAAGGTTGAGCAATTGCCATTGCTAACTGAATTCCCTTTTCCTTTAAGTGCCCCACCCTTTCCCATTCCATGCATTGAACTTCATCTGGGACCATCAGCTCCTTTACCATATCCCTATCATTTCTCTCTGGCCACTTGCCTTTCATACCTTTTATCCCATTTAAGGCATCTTAGAGTGACCATCCATTCCCTTGCTTTCACCTAGGAAGCCAATCTTCAAGGGAACAGATCACTCCAAGCATGAGTAATGGGATAGAAAGCGTTTCATCTCAGTGGGTTGCCAATTTGAATCTGGCACAAGGCAGTGGTGATTGAAATTCATCACTGCATGGCAAGGCAGCATGCTCTCCCTCCCCACCCTGAGGCCCTAGTAGCTTCTGCCTGGTTTGGATGATAGGTGTCCCTGCCACACCACCTTTCCCTATCGTTTCTATTAATTGACAGTGCACTCTCTAGCAAGTCATAAGTAAGAACCTAGAAAATGCAAATGATATTCATCATATATTGCAGAAGTCAGGCTCCAGGATGTGTAGATCTTCACGGTCCACCAGTGTGAATTCATGGCTAAGAGAGAGGACTTTTTTCTGACTAATATCATCATTCACATTATGGCCCTGAAAGATGACCTCTTATCTTGAATGAGCTATCCTGGTTTGTGTATTTACATTCTGAAAGTTATTAATATGGAATTTTTTTTGTAGTTGAATTTCCTACTTTTAAATGTTTTTATTGATAGTGCTTTTTAGTTATATATAATAGTGGGGTTCATTTTGACATAATTGTACATGTGTAGAATAATAATTTGCTCCATTTCAGTCCCCAGTAGTTCCTTTAACTCTTCTCTCCTCACTCTCCTTGTTGCCCTTCCTCTACTGTCTTCCTTCTATTTATTGTTTTATTAATAATTTATAATTTGTTAATTTATAGATATGCGTAAAGGTGAATTCACTGTGGTATATTCATATATGTGCATAGCATAATTTGGTCAGTTTCATTCTGCAGTTCTTTCCGAATCTCTTCTCCCTCCCCTTCTATTCCTTTCCTCTGTTCCACTGATATCTCTTCTATTTTCATAGGACACCCATTTTTTTTTTCCCCTTATTTTGGTCTTGCTTCTGCATATGAGAGAAAACATTCAACCCTTGTCTTTTCTGAGTCAGTCTTATTTCACTTAGCTTGATCTTCTCCAGGTCCATCCATTTACCAGCAAATGTCATAATTTCTTTCTTTGTGATTGAGCAAAACTCCATTGTTATCATGGACATTTTTTATGAAATGAATTATGGCTCACCTGCATAAGTACTATCAGAGAAAAACTCAAAATTTGACTTTATTAATTATGTGGCCGTTACTAATTAAAGACTGCAGAGCAAGTTGCCCCATTCTTACTTTGCAAGTGGTTCTGTGTACTAGTGTTGTTTCCTGCCTGCCTCCTGAGGGGATTTAGAGTTGACTGAGACACCATCCCTGCCCTTGAGAAGCTGCCAGTTGACTTTCATCATTAATGGGGGATGGAAGAGGGTTTGCACTGACCTCTAGGGAACAAGAGCCTGGACTCAGGAGAAATAATCACACCACAATTAAATTCCTGTCTGTAGAGTTACCTAAGAAGGGATTGCCTTTGTGACTTTTGTCCCTGGTACTGCTTCCCTTCTAGTGGTTATTTTAAATAGGTATGATTTGTCATATTAAACTCCAGACATTTTGGTTTGAACCTAAACAGTGGCTACCCTTGCTTCATTATCAACAAAAGTTCATCATCCACTGCAATCACTTTAGTTCTTCATATGGGTTTATAAAAGTGTTCATAGAACTACAGTGTGAGCTATTCTCTCTCTCATTCTTGCTCTCTCTCCTGAGAAATCATTCTTCCAGAGTTTACAGAGTGACCAACACTGTTATTTCTTTCTGATTATTTATTAGATTGTTTATTAGTGGTGGTCTGTTGAGGTCTCCACTAGTGAATTCTTTGGAGGTCTCCGGTTGGTTTTTCCATATTTCCCCTTTGTCCTTCTATAAAGAAAAATGACAGTGTATTTAATCCCGCCCCCTTTCAGAGCGAAATGATGGCCCTCCCTTTCCTGGTATGTGATCTCTCAGGAAGATGTCACTCACTGGCATTCAGTTACCCTTTGAATTGCCCCTTTTCATCTGGGCTGTTCTTCCCCAGTCCAGCTATAATTACCATCTGATGGACTGTTACTGGATACAGTTTCACTTGTGCATCTGCTGCCCTAGGAAATTGCATTATTCTCCCAGCACCTGCTAGATTTTCCCCAGCTTGTTTCCCAGCCCCTTCCTTAAACTTGGTAACTTTCACTGCTGTGGTTAGACTTCCCTTGGTTGCATGGTTGGTGTGTGTGTGTGTGTGTGTGTGTGTGTGTGTGTGTGGTGTATTTTTAAAAATCAGCTCTTCAGCATCTCCTTGGGAGAGATTTCTAAACATGCAAACCCATATTTTTCACATCAAATTGGCACTGATCATTATTAATGTGACCGTGGCAATGTTTCTTGAAATGAAATTAACCCACTTTAAGTCACCACCATGAGTCCAGTTTGTTTTTTTTAAGTCACTTCTCAGTCATTTCCTACATGTCTGTGCTACTTGTGGGAAATGCATTTCTTCTATGTATAGTGAACACTTTTCTCTGAGATTAATTTGCACAGATTCCTTCATGAAATGCCTTTTGTCCTTCAAGCAATAGAGGTTGGATGGGCATTTCTTTCCTATTCTCTGAATACTATCTGGTTTAATATAAAATATAGTATATATGTGTACATCAAAATGACTTATATAAGCCAGTGGTTTCTTCTTATTAGCATCTTAATTCCTGCCCTTAGAAAGCTTATCAAGTAAAAACAATAATAGCTAATACTGTTATTACTGTGTATTGAATCTTGCTAAAAGTTCCCACATTGTCTTGTGTATTCTCGCATCAGCACTTGTAAATAGTTACTGTTGACTATCATCCTCAGTATCCTAAAAAAACACCAGGCTTGCAGGGAGGGCAGGTAAATGACTTGTTCGAAGGTTAATATGTTGACAGATATTCAGACTCAGCTGTTTGTTGACGAAACTCATACCATTAGCCACTACATATTTCTTATCTAAAAAACTGGAGTTCTGATATTATGACTATTATAGGAAAAGCAAACCAAAAAGAAGGAAGATAGTTTGGCATTGACCTTTTTTAATCATCCAGATCTTTGGTACCAGCTACTTACTCAAAAGGTGACCTAGGGTTTCCTGTAGTGCAGTTTGGATTCTCCTCCTGGCAGTCATCCACTTGGGTTTGATCTGGGACCAGCCTGACTCTGGCTGGGGCAGGTTTGGAAGGAGAAGATATCTGGGTCCAGGTGGGTGTGCTAGGGTCAGATTTTGGACACCAGTGATTCAGGCTGACTGTAATTCTTTCTTTGTTGTTATTAGCACATTGCTACAAACTTTTCAAAGTTATGGTGGCAGCTGCTCAGAAAAGAAGGGAAGAAATAATGACTCCCATGTGGAAGTTACATTATAAACTTTTCAAGATTCAGTTTCATTTTGTATGTGGCTTTCCAGTGTTCTTAAAAAGTGTCAAAGTAACCACTTTGGGGGGTAGAAGTGGAGGGGTGGACAGAATGTGAGCTAGTGTCCTAATCAATAAGCCCTGGATGTTGGACAGTGACAGGGTGGTGAAAATGGAGACCTTCAGGGTGTGATAAGAGATAAAATTGTGAAAAGGAACTTAGATCTCAATATTATCATAAAACAATCCTACATCCTTATCCTCATTTTCTAGAATAGATATTGCAGCACAGTCCTTGCCCCAACAGCTTTATTAAGATATGAATCATATACACATCACACAATTCACCCATTTATGTTGCACGATTTAATGGGTGTTAGTAAACTCTCAGAATTTTGCAACCATTACCACTATCTAATTTCAGAACATTTTTATCACCCAAAAAAGAAATCTGTGCCAGTTAGCAGTCACACTCTTATGTCCCCAGCTTCCTATCCCCTGCCTCAGGTCACCACTCATCTACTTTCTGTCTCTGTGAATTACCTATTCTGGACAATTAATAGAAGTGGACACTTCATACAATTTTGTGGTAGTCTGTGACTGGTTTCTTTCACTCAGCATGTTCTCCAAGTTCATCCATGTGGTAGCCATGTATCTGCCTTCATTTCTTTTTTTCCATTTATTTTTTTTGGGGTGCTTCGGATTGAACCCAGGACCTTGTGCTTATAAGGCAAGCACTCTACCAACTGAGCTATATCCCCAGCTCCTTCATTCCTTTTTATTGCTGAACATTCTATTGTATGGATGATACCACATTTTATTTATACATTCACCAGTTGATGGACGCTTGAATTGTTTCCAGTGTTTGGTTGTTATGAATAATGTTGTTATGAAAATTCATATACATGTTTTTGTGTGAATGTATGTCCTCATTTCTCTTGAGTGTATATACCTAGGAGTGGAATTGCTGTGCCATATGGTAACTCTCTGTTTAAAATTTTGAGAAACTGCCAAACAATTTTCCAAGGGGGATCCACCATTTCACATTCTGTCATTCTTAGATCAGTTCTAGCATTCTGGCTAGTGAATGGTAAAATGCTGGTCAACTTAAGGCCACAGATAGGCAGGGTACCTTACTCTTTAGTTTCAACAGTAGAATTTTCCACCACTCCAAGAGAGCTTTATACACACATTTGAGCCCACACCACCAATGATAGCTTCAGTTTTTGAACGCAAAGATTTTTCTAAAATAAATTGTCCCCTGCTCTTCTCTTCCCTGTTTTCTCCTTTCTCATCAGCCTCTTGTGGTCCTGCGTGGACACTTATTTAGGTGAGATCAGGTGACAAAGAAAATGCTCATCCAAACACAGGAGTAAAATGAAGGACTTTCTGTTTTTTTTAAGCTACCAACATATCCTTTATCTCAGTTCACCTTTAGTGATGTTACTGCTCTTAAAAAGAGCTGCCAAGTCTCTCGGCAGAAAAAGAAAAAAAATCCTAAGGCTTTCCTGGATGCTGATAGGTTTCTTGCCACAACCCAGTGTGCGTGCATGTGGTGGGGGGATGCATTCTGTTCCCTGCAGAGCCAGGGTAATGACTGCCATGGAGGTCCAGAAATGCCCAGGGACATATCAGCTGCCTACTGAAGAGCTCTGAAAGACCACCAGTGGAGCAAGGGTCCAAGATGGACCTGAGCTCCTGGCCAGTTCAGGCAGGAACTGGCCTTGGAAGCTAAGTGACTGCTCCGGAATCTGCCTTCAGGGAGGAAAGGAATGGCAGTGCCCAGTGAGGCTTTTCTTTGTGTATTTTAAAGTAGCTGAGGATATAAATAACAAAGGAGACCATTACAGCCACAGATGCGATGAGGGAAGTCACATCTTTTGCCCCTTGATTTCAAATAAATATGTCATGACCAAAAAGCATTTATTTAAGGTAGAAATTTTAGGGAAAAAGCAATAAAGAAAATCAGTAAAACCTGTTGTCCTTCTATCTGTGGGTTACCTTCATTAATATTTTGGTGGTTTTACCTGTAGATCATTTTCACTGAAAAAATAAAAAAATAAAAATGACCCACATAAATATGGGGTTATAATGCTTTGAAATATGCCTTTTCCCTGAATTATGTTATGGATATCTTTACGTATTACTGAGGACTCTAAAGTGACTGTGCAGTTTTTCATTGACTAGCAAAGCTCAATATTTGATGAATTTATGCCAGAGTGTGCATTGCACGCATTGCACGCTTTCATGGGTCATCTTGTTTCATTCTTGTAGAAATTTGTGTGTAATTTTTCTCCAGTTTGCAGTGGGGGAAACTGAGGTAAGGGAAGATTCGGGAATGCAAGTGATCATAACCCAGCAGGACTTGTTGAAATAATCACAGAGTCACTTGATTTCTGTCCTGTGAATACATTCAGTGTGGTTGGGGTTTCTCCTGTACCCAGATGGGAAGTGGGCAAGTCCTGTGACTTTTCTGGTCAATTTTAGGTAATTAAAGTTGTGTGGGTCACTTCAAATCACAGCACATGATCTTAATTCCATCAAACGTCCAATTTTCATTTTCTGTAATGATGAAAACTAAATTTTCATCTAAAGGTCAGACTTCTCCATCCTGTGGCGGAAGCCAGCTAACTGTGTGTAGGAACAGCTGGAGGAGAACAGGGAGTTTCTCTTCTCTCTCTCACCATGCCTCTTCCATTTGGTTAGTGGTGTTATTTTATTTATTTATTTTTTATGCCTGTTAGTTTCTTCCTCTTATTTTGTTGTATTTTGGGCCCTTCTGAAATTGGGGTCAAGGCAGGGAGAACAGGGCTGGGAAGCTGGCAAGTCTACTCTTGACCTCTCCTGTCCTAGGACAACCCCTGCTCTGTGGGTCAGCAGACTCTTTTCTTTACAGCACGGTTGTGAAATGTCTTTAGAGATTCCCAGCCACTTTTCAGTTTTCCTATCTTCCGGGCAATGCAGTCCTGCTTTGACACCTAAGCCCTGACTCCTGAGGTGACCAAAGGACCTGACAAGAACTTAGAAGTAAGGAAGCTTATTTAGGGCTCATGGTTTAAAGATCTCAGTCCATATGTTACTGTAAGCTTCGTCCTTGTCCCCAATTCAATAATGAGGTCATAAGTTTTGAGAAAAAGGAAAAAGAAGGTTTATTATTTTGCTGGCAAAAGAGAAGCACAGGGGACTCCTGTCTCAGAGGCTGTGACTGCCCATCAGGGAACACAGAGGGTTTTTAAAGAAGAGAGTCATTCCAGGTGTTCCCTGTGGGGGATTGTGATTCACTTGTTAATTTGAGAGATAGCCCTTTCTTAGATCTTCTGGTGCCATCTCTAAAGTCTGAATTACTTGGTTCCGGTGGGGGATTTATGCAGATAATTCTGCCTAGGAAGGGAAAAAGGCATTCTTTTTCCCCACCCTCAGGTTAGAGAGGGGGAAAGGGAGAAGAGGAAAAGAAAACATGTATGTCCATCTTAAAATAAACCTCAGTGCAGATCAGCAAGGGCTATAGTCAAAGCATGAGGTGCACCACTGTTACACATAGACAGCCAACTCCATAGCTCTTGGCCCAAATTGGACATCAGGGTGGAAGGGGCATGGTGGAAGAAAGCAGCTCAGGACATGACAACAGGAAAGCAGAGAGAGCCTCTTCTTACCAGGGACAGAATATATATCCCAAAAGTTGTACCTCCTCCAGTCACACCCTCCCTGCCTATAGTTACAACCCAGTTAATCCGTTCTAGTGGATTAAGCCATCCATTAAGTTACACCTCTCAAAACTAATTTTGTCTCTGAACTCTGTTGCATTTTGGAGGATATCACATATCTAAACCATAACATCGTCCTACAGGAAGGACCTTGATAGAAGTTTTTGTCTCTAGTGTTCAACCTATCAGTCAGTACAGGTTACCTCCCCTTTGGGTCCTTCAACAGCCACTGGGCTACTCATCGTGGCCAGTAGGTTTCTCAGGAGGAATCACACACTCACCCTGCTGTGCCCAATAAGTAGGGAACTTAGGTGAAACTCTTGTAGGGCCACAAAACTCTGTGACTTGAGGCCAAGGACAAGGCAAATCCTTCTCTCCTTTTAAAGGTGGATGAGGGAGAGGCAGGGGACTCAGAGAACATCAGCAATTCTTAGTGAAGAAATTTTCAGAAAACATTTTCTTACATCTATCTTCTAACCCTTTTATGCCTCCATTTTCCTTTAAGGTTTAGAAGTCAGCTAAGCAGGGCTTGCCCACCCACTTCAATATTTTTCTAAGAGGGGCTCCTGTGGAATGTAGTGCTTATTGTCTTCATGCCTCAGAGTTCCCACTTGACATTAACTTGCCTGAAGCGTGCACCTGCTAAATCATGGCTCTGAAATGAGAAGTTTGACCCCAGAGCCCAAGGCTCACCGTGGTTGATATCCAATTACCTCACATTGGTCACCTAAGTTCTTATTCAGATTTTTATAACTGATGCTACCATATCTATGCTTATTACTTTTGGGCACATTTGTGACCATTTCCTTTGAAATAAATACCTAGAAAGGCTCAAAGTTAAAGCAACTACGCTTTTCAAATTGTACTAAGTTTTTACAATTTGAAAATGAAAACTTGTGATTCCTGACTTTAAAAAGATAATTCATATTGGCAATATGGTACTTTATCTAAGGAAACCATCAACATACAGATAACCCTCTTTTTTATTGTCAGTTAAAGACTTTTAGGACAGGTGATCAGGTGTGCAAAATGGTGAGTGTTCTGCCTTCATTCTGGCTGATAGGAGAAAAAGTAACCTCCATGAATTCTATGTAAATTTAACTGTTTAAAGTTTACATTGAGTCCATTCTAGAAATTTCTCTCCCCACCCCCTTTCTCTTTCTCTCTCTCTCTCTCTCTCTCAGGGGGACTGGGAAAACAAGACATCTCGGTTCTCAGGAGCTCCTGGACATGGAATCTTGTGGCCTTTGGGATGGAGTTGCCTGTTCATGGGCACTGCCTATTCTCACAGGCACATGTTGAGCATAAAGTTTTAAACTTTTGTTCTCCAGTGCTGTTGGCTCTCATCCTGGCCTCCATTCCACAGCCAGCCCTCAGTGCCTTCGATAGTGGGATTCCCTCTTCACAGCCTTAAAACTTGTACTTCCCACTGCTCTGGACTTTGGGAAGCTTGTGACCTGCCTCATTCTTTCTTATCCTGCACCTTTCTCAGTCATCTCCACCCTACTTTCCCCAAGACAAGGATTCATGAGGGAAGTCCCCACAAGACACAGCCTCCTCTATTCTCATGTTCTCCAAAACCTTTGTGGGAACCCTGCCCACTTCCTTTCTCTTTTATGGCCTTAACCAAAGGAAAGGAGAGGTCTGTACTGGATTTCTCTCTTTCCCTCTGACTGTCTTCCTTTTTCCAATCTTCAGACAATGGTCTCTACTATTACCATTTATTCTAAAACCTGTCCTTTGAGGTATCAACTCTGACTTCTAATACACAAAGTCATGTTTTCGAGATTCAAAACCTCTTCACAACCCATTGTCTGACTTGGAACAAAAGAGCACACACTGACCCATTTTCTCTGCTTGGGTGTGTCTTTCCAAAGGCCCAGTGTCCCCTGGTTTCTGTCTGAAGAGTCAGGTAATGTCATGAGTCAACAGGGACTTGGCAGGCATGAAACACATCTATTAATATAAAAATAATACTCAGCTACAATGATAGCAGCAGTATGCACATGGACTGCAGAACAAGAAGGCCCCATAAGGCTGGCCAACACTTGCTTGACCATGGAAGAATTATAAAAAGACAAATCCTCTCATTATGAAGTGATTTCATATCCATAGATACATATATTGTAAAGTATCAGAATTTTTACTTTTAGATCTCTCCATTAAAATTTTTACATTCTGGTTTTAAAAAAATAAGGTATGCTTTCTTGGAATATGTAAAAGACCAGGAAAAAAACTCAGAACTAGACAGGTTTTATAATCAAATTGAACTCAGGTGGGTTAAAAGAATTCTATAATTTAGTAATTTTCATAAAGCAGTCCGAGTTTACATATCATCCTTATTTACACACTCCTCAAACCTTGAGGGAAAATGGCATCTGAGTTCATTGGAGGCAAAGGATTAAATGGGTCTTGGAAAGAGAAGTGCCCACTTATCTGGGGGCATGGCATTCCCACTCAGGGTTGCCCAGTAGGACTTGGCAAAGGGAACAGAGCTTGCCTTCCACCTGGGTGTCGCCCTCATTAGAGATGCAGCTTGAAGCCCTCAATCCTCAGTCCTCAGGCTGCTACATTCTCTAGGACTGAACCACTTAAGAATCAGATTGACCTTTACCCTCAGTGTTGCCTCAAGACCATTAAGCTTCCTGATGTCATGATCTCCATAGTAACCAGCTTAGTAAGCAAGGAGAAAACAAAAAAGGATGACTTAAGTGGGGGGATATAATAAATAAGGGATGAAAATAGCATGAGAGCCATAAAGGCTTTTTAATAACAAACATGACTCAACATGACTTAGCGTAGGCAAGCACGAGCCATCCAGTTGGTTGAAACCTAAGGTAATAAACCTAAATCACAAAGTATACCATCACTCCCACTTCTTGTGCTGTTTAATCACGTCTCTGGATTTTTTTGGTTTGTATGTTTGTTTGTTTTTTTTTCAGTGCATTGAAATTATCACCATGGTAGTCATTGTAATCGAGGTTTTTATGATAGTGTATGGATTTAACCAAAAGGAGCTGGATTTAACCAGGGAGCAAGTCTCAGGCAGATCTTTTATTCACCAAAATCACCCTCATTTCCACCCCTATCCATGGATCCTCAAGATGGTGCTTCCATGAAACCAGAGTTAATGGTTAATTTAAAAATGGAACTGGATTATCTGCCACAAGAACACCAATAAGGAGTTTCCAAAATATGATCTGAAAGTGTCCCTCAGAATTATATACCATAGGGAAGTATTTTAGTCTGTTTACTAGAGAGGATCCATCCCCACACACAGAGTCCTTGGTCACCCTGTGTTGGTAGAACCAAAGCTTGTGCCCCCTGCCCCACTGTGTGACTTCCAAGAGCTCACCACTCCCATCATGACATAGGAAGGCAGCTGCAGATGGAGGCATGTCAGGGTCATCCAATTCATCTCAAAAGAAAGAGCAAATGCCAGAGGCTGAAAGAGATTGGGTGTCTGGATTCAACTCCATGTCAGTACCCTGCTCACGCCCCTGGTTCTTTGTTCCATTATCTTCTCCAGTAGAGGCACCCGGTTGACAGGGGCTCTTATCACCACCTCTTCCCTCTCCCCACTGTGTTCTGTTCTGTGATAGTCTTCTCAAAAGGATGCTGCCTGGTGCCCAGGAACCCTTGGCCCCACTCAGAGCAGCCTGCCGACATCCCCCATTCCCTAGAGCATGAAGAGAGACATAACCAAAGGCATGAAAAGTGCCTTGGTTTCTTTTTCCCAGTTGGCCTACCCTTTTAGGACCCATCCTATTAGAAAGCAGTTTGGGGATACGCAGGGCCCAAATTCCAAAAGAATCTCCAGGCCCCTTGGGTAGTCAAATTGACCTCTCTGTGCCCTGCCCCCACCCCCTCTCTCTCTCATACACACAGAGTACACGCACTTGCCACAAGGTGCCACACAAATATGTCTCTGGAGAGGTGATCACGTTCCTCATTTCAAGCATATCTACATTTCATCTCCTCCCAGAGTGGGGTGTGTGACAGCAGCCTGATTCTGCGATCCACCTTTGCCCCACTGATGCTGGTTCTCCCCAAGAGCCAGGTTGCTCCACCAGAAACAAGGTGGGACTGTCTCTCTCTGAGCGTTCTTCTCTGCCCCACCACACCATCTTCTAGGTATTCCCCTTTTTGCCCACAACTCTGATACACACCCTGGTTTATATATGCCTGACAAGTAAGAAGGGAACATGGGAAGTCTCACATATTGGTCACCCTCTATTTCTGCCTGGACAGGTTCTTTTGCCTAAACTGTGACCCAGGGCCTATTCTGCATTGCTGGTCAAGAAGGTTGGAGATGGAGACTTTGATGTCATTAGCTCAGTCCAAATTCATTGTGTGCTAATCACCCGGTGGCGGGCAATGTTGTTTGCACCCATGGCACAGTCCTAAAAACGTGAATAAATCCCTGTCACCTGAGTGTTCATATTCTGGGGTACGCACCAGGCATGCATGGTGTCATGAGGAAGCAGGTGTCATCAAGAAAGCCAAGAGAAGCAAGATAAGTGGGGGCAGGAAAAACCCCTCTGTTACATGTCATTGAAGTAGAGACCTGACTCCATGGGGAAGGGTGTGTGGGGCCAGGAGAAGAAGATACCGCTTCTCCCAGCAAACCCTTCAGAATCTGCACCGCCTGTGAGCCTGACTCTTACGTGGGATGGTTCCATACACAACCAACAAACACAACTTTGATGCTTCTGGTTTTTATTTCATAGTTATTTTTAAAGAATTTTACACAAGAAGCCCATCAGATGCAATTCAATTATGTTCTTCATACAAACCCTTTCATTCTTTTTAACCCTCCACAGCTTGCACAAAGTATAATTTGAACTGTATGATTTTAACTCTCCTTGAAGCTATCATATATATTATATATATATTTTTGTACTGGGGATTGAACCCAGGGGCACTTAACCACTGAACCACATTCCCAGCTCTTTTAAATATTTTATTTAGAGACAGGGTCTTACTGAGTTGCTTAAGGTCTTGCTAAGTTGCTGCACCTGGCTTTGAACTTGTGCTCCTCCTGCCTCAGCCTCCTGAGCCACTGGGATTACCAGCATGTGCCCTGTGCTGTGCTCATTTCTATTTTAATAAAAGGGGTGGGTGGATCAAGCCAGTGGACTCTGATAAGAGTTTAGAATTTCAGGTGTCCAGATGTTTGGAAATGGCTAAATATTTAACCTCCATGGCAACTGGCTTCCGGAATTTCTAGTGAGGACATTGTATCTGTTGAAGAAAAAAAAGAATGACAAAGTTACTGCCATTTTGATGGCTCTACTTGACAGATGTTTAGAGTATAGAAATCTATGTATTATTGAATAATTCTTTTTAATATGCTCAAGAATAAGCAATTTGTAAGCCTGTTTACATTCTCACCATCTGGGTACATTCTGTCACCCATCTGTTTCATATAATTATGTAATTATCAATATAAGGAAAGAATAGGTGATATAATTAACAACAACAACCAAAAAAACCAACTGATCCACACTGAAGAGTAAAAATGACATGCGCTGGTTGAATGGCTTTTTGTTTCTCACCCTTCATTGTTGATTGTTATTTTCACACCCTTCGGGGAGAGCTGTTTTTGCCACAGTGTGTAATTTTCCCTCTTTCTGTCTCTTCCTGTCTCTGACATACTCTCTGACTCTCTCTCCTTCACACATGCACACACACATGCATGCATGAGCACACACGCACCATCTCTACCTCTTGTGCAGAAACAGATTTTAAAAAGTATTATGGGAGCCAACACAACCTTGAAAGAAATGAGCTCGGCCTTTTAAGTATTATGCATTGGTTCTCTCCCTGTGGGAGAGCCCTTATAGTCATTTCCAGAGGATATAACATAAACCACTAGAAGTCTAGGAAAATTTTAAATTAATGAGTGACAGATGGAAGGACAGGGTAAGTGTGTGGCCCTTCAATACAGAATTTGTACTGCTTTAGAAAAATTCCCATACTTAATGCTTTTGTTTTAACATCAAGGCTCAAGCCATATATCTTATTTCAAAATAGGATGCAAACCCCCAGTGGGTTCACTTCTGCATAATCCCATTAAAGTTAGTCCTTGAAGTAGTTCCTTTGTGTCATGGAGGCTTGTGGGCAAGCAGATGAAACTCAGGTTACTTGCTCCCCAGGGAGCCTCCCCTGGTGCTTAGGGACAGCAGTGGAGCGACAGTGGGCACCTGTTGTTTGACCAGACCCTACTCTGGAGTTCTCCATCATAACTTGGAACCAGTAATGGGTCTGTATTCATGGAGGGGCATCACAGTGATCTTTCCATTCCTTGGTCACCCTACCCCTGCGTCATGTATTTGATCTCCTGAGGATGGATGCTTCCCATAAAACCTGTGTCCAGCAACAGAGGAAGCCATCATTGCAGATGCAAGGTCTTGACCAAACCTTGGATTTCAGTCCTAAGACAAGCAAAGAGGGGGCCATGCCCTGGACCCATGTAGATGCTAGTCACTATTAAAGATGAAGGCAGAAAATCTTAGCACTTCCTTTCACTGATTCAAAATTTGGAAACAGGGTTCACATCCTAACCTCCTGCTGTATATTGCTAAACATATTGCCCTCATCCCCAATAGGAATCCTGCCTTCTAGAGTGCTTTCACCTTCTTCCTCTTTCAGGTGTGTTCATGGCAGGTGGAGGGATAGTTGAGAGAAGGAAATCCATGAGGTGCAGATCCATAAAACTACAAAGGCTTTTTAAGCAATAATTTTCACCAAGAAACTAAACCTCACTTACAAACCAGGATGGGAATCTCTTGTTCAGTCACTTCTTAAATTCTGCCCAGAACTATAAATTTAACTCCTGCCCCAAACAGTGCTGCTTTTTTGCTAGGGCTTAGTCTGTGTCATCTTGCAAGGTGACAATTTTACCTGTTGAGATTGGCATCTTGTGACAGCCTCTTGATGGCACAGACTCTGTTCAAGCTTTGCTTCTGATTAACTTTCCAAGTGAAAACTTTATATAAGGGCAGCCACTAGAATCTCCACCTTCATTGTTCCATGTCCAGCAAACAAGTATATAAGTAGTTCCCACCAAAGTTTCTCTTTGTTCCTTTGAATCAAGCATTATTCTTTACTAAGTCCTCCATGAAGCCAATAACCATCTTCCAATCTATCTGCATTTTTAATTACTTCCTTGAATGTCTTTTCTTACAGCAATGGATACTCATAAAACAAGCATACAGAAGAAAATTATTGGCATGCTATGGCAGAGTATTTTAAAGGAATAGAATTGGGGACAAATGTGGCAAAATTACTTGAGGGATTTTGTTGGTTTTGACTTTATATTTGTTTCCTGAATCCAAAATTAAAATTATTTAATTGTAACCATAACAGACTAATCCATTAAAGATCTTAAAGGGAAGAATACCAGTTGATTCCTAAAGACCTTTCTTTTGCCATTTCTAGTTTTGAAAGGGTTCTAATAATGATTTTTAAAGAAACATTTCAGTTATATTTTTTAGCATTTCTTTAACAAAAGAGCTTAAAGTGATTCTCAAGAGAAAATTATTATGAGTATTTACATGTACATAGTCATGTTCAACTAAAAGAAAGAAATGAAAAAAGATCCTTGTGTTCTATACCAAACCATATTAAAAATCATTAAAGCTTAGACTAAACAGTTTTCATTTAATCCTCAAAAGTGGCATTAATTTTTCAAGTAGTAACTGTTGCTTAAGATGCTATTGTGTCTGTGTGATAAATGTTTAATGATTTGGTAGTACATGCATGGCTTAAAATCCATTATTTATTGCACCTTTGCTTGCCTGGCAAAGGTGATGATTTTATAGCCCCAGCAGTCATGCAAACACATTTATACCAAACCGATGACTGATAATAAATTTCCTTACTGTAAATGTCAGTGGGTTTCATGTGTTGCTGCCATTACATCTTGTTTGGAAGCCGAACGCTACACAGTTATGGGAAGCGCCAGATGGTGTCATTAACAAGAACGCTGGGACTGTTTACCGCTGACGTGCATGTGAGAAATTAAAAGTACGTGACCTATCTTTACACTGAAGCGTGATGTCAGTGGTGAACGGGTGTTAATTACGGAGCAATATGCTCGCCGACTCCCATCCCACTCAGAGGGGTTTTAGGGGATTTGGGGGGGAAATGGTTTGTGTTTGGATATAAACGGAATGAGCAAAAGGGGAAAATATCCCTAGGACTCTTGTTTGATTTTGCATTTGTAGGCTCATGTTCCCTGAAAGTCACAGCTGCTGGCCTCACATGAGGGTTGCACTCATGGGCAGCAACCCCAGCTCCCACCAGGACTTCTAGGCAAGGTGAAGCCTTTTGTGCTAATTAATTATGGCACTATTGTGTTCTTGTATATTTGCTTTTGTTTTCATAACTTCAAAGATTTTAAATACTAATTTGGACGAGTGTCCATTGAGAGCATAGAATTTTTTTTTTTTTTATTTTAAAGTGCTATTAAAGCCACCAGGAATCAATGAGAAAGGAAACAGTGAAAATTTTCTATACTGATGTCTCTCATTCCATGAGCAGATCTTTTCATAAGAATTTGCAGCAGGACTAAGACCTTTATTTTCCCTGCCCTAATGTGAAATATGTGAATGCCTGAAATCAGCCTCCGAATATTCTATTAAAATGTATCTCTAACTTTTGTTAGAGAGGAGCCACTCCCATTTATTGTATTTCAGCCTTCTTCCTGTTGAGGTTTCTGCTTAGCTGTCTGCCAAGTTCTCTCTTCATTTTAATTTAAAAAGAAGGTGGATTTATTTTATTCCTCCCTCCAAGTCCTTCACTGGAACCAGGAGGCGATCCTATTGATGCTGACCACATTCCTTTGAACTTTGTTTGTAGCCTTAGCATACTCTGTAGGAATTTTCAGAAAGGCTTATTCTTTCAAAACATTCATTGTACATTGCTTTTGCAAAAGCTAGGGTGAGCCTTTTGGTGTGCGGAATTTTAAAGTCATGTGAAAGAGAATACAAACCATTGTTTGCATTGAGATGAAAGAGATATGCTTAATTTCTTCAGACTAAATCAGAG
Organism: Sciurus carolinensis; assembly: GCF_902686445.1. Classification (NCBI taxonomy): domain Eukaryota; kingdom Metazoa; phylum Chordata; class Mammalia; order Rodentia; family Sciuridae; genus Sciurus; species Sciurus carolinensis. The sequence continues at coordinate 44,813,192 of NC_062214.1, forward strand.
ATACAATAGGATGTCAACAGAAGTAGTGAGGCTACTTGAAATGCTGGGAGGCACATATTAGATGCTAGAGTCACACATGTTAGCTTGCTCACTGGACATGTAAGGGTGTGTTGAAAATATCTAGGAGCAAAAATAAAGAAATGGTGGGAAGAGAGCAATATTGGCAAGTTGTACTTTTATAACAGCACATACTTGGACGGAAGTTCTCAGAAAAATGAATTTTCTACTGCTGTGATTTCCCAGCAAATGAACCAGAGGCTTAAGCCAACAGTGCAAATATAGCCACTAACCCTGACCTGAGCCACAGCTTATCCCCTGGGGGAATACAAGTTCTCATCTTATTCTCTGTTCGGAGATTTACCAAGTAATATTGGCAAATGGGAGGTGGCAGCATGGACACAATTGGCCATCAGCCTTCCCTCCCTGCCTTCTGTCCTGACCCCTGCTCCTTCCCTTGTGTCCTTTCTGTGGCTGCTTCTTATACCCACACATGCCCATTTCACCTTTCCAAGGCCTCTCCCAAGACATCATCTGCAAACCCATTCATAAAGACTGATTGGTACTTCAGGAGATGTGTTGTACTTCCAAATCCTTGCCCTGGCTCTTCCTTCTCTTCCAGAAATTTGTTCTCTGCCTTGTCCACCTGGAAATACCCCATTGATGCTTCCAGATCCAGCTCAGCTGTCACTTTCTCCTGGAGGCTTCCCTAACTTTCCTTGCCATCCTAGGCCAGCTTCAGTAGACCCATGTCTTCCCAGCTGAGTAGAGAAGAAGGGCCTAGCTGAGCATAGCCCACACCACCGACCCAAAGAATCATGAACTAAATGAATGCTTGTTCTTTCATTCACTACCTTTTGGATTGATTTGTTATACAACAGTAGTTTCCATTTTGTTTGCTTGTTTGTCTGTCTCTCCACCTGATGAGAATTCCTTAAAGACAGGAAGTATAGTGTATGCTCTGTATGCATTTGTTCACTTAAACTCTCTGCTCAAGTTTTGATGGTAAAACTTCAGGAAACTGGGAGGTTATCCCAAAGCCTCAGAATCATCACTGCTCACATGCACTTACCCTTTTCACCAACTAGTTAGACCTGCCTTGTTGCTAGTATTAAAGATAGCAGGCTCAAAATGGAGTCACTCATGCTCAAGTCCCACATTACCAAAGTGAAATCTGTACTGTTTATTTATAAGATTTGACCTTCTGAGAAATGAGAAAAGAGATGGCAGACAATTCCATTAAGTGAACAATATTTTCCTTACAGCTCTGTAAGAATAGTAACCTTGAAATGACCTGTGGGTTATTGGTTCATCATTCCTACTTTCCTCCTTTTTTCCCTGCCTATAGAACTCACCCACTCATATCTTTGAAACTCAACTTATTAGAATTTCGTTGACACTAGAATATTGATTTCATCCAAACTTTTTTTTTTCAGAGTTGCATCTCTAATTGGGGAACTGTCTCTGTGACATAACTCTTGGCTATTTGTGTGTTGTTTCTGGTGCTATAAGGGCAGAGAGATTCCAGCCCACCCTCAGGGTATTAAGTGCAAAATATTTTAAAGCCTTCTACGAAACCACAACTTGGATACCTGTAAGATCTTGGATACCTATAAGAAAATGCTATTTGTGCATCTCTCTCTCCCTCTCTTTCTCTCTCTGTCAGTACTGAGGATTGAACATAGGCCCTCATGAACACTAGGCAATTGCTCTGCCCCTGAGTGACATCCTCAGCCCCTGTTTGTGCATCTCTGATATTCTACACACATTCTTCATAAACTACTCTTTTATTTTTAGAAGGGCCAACAACCAGTAATACAACTTTTTTAATTTAACAAAAACCTTAGAATACATTTAACATAGACTACCTTGTGTAGTCTCTGATTTCTTACCTTAGCATTTAGACATTCATAGTCAAGGCCTATATTATAATCATATGTAGATATGATGTGATAGTGTGATATAAGAAATATATAGTTGGTCTTCTTCACAACTCCTGACCAAAGCCCCTAAAACACTCGTAACTTCCTAAATGATAAAAGCAATTGGGACATTTTTTTGTTATAATATTTTATTTTTGTCCTTTGTTCCTGAAGCAGCTCTGGGGTAATAAAGGTGAAAGGACCATCTTTTGTTATTAATAACAAGCCATTTTCACCACACCTGAGTTTATGTTTTCTGAAATCCCCTAAGAATGGGGGGTTGCTTGCTAGGGGAACCAACCATGTGATTAGAGAAGTTGGAACTTTCCAGTCCACCCCTCAGGCCCTGGGGAGGGGAGAGGGCCTACAAATTGATCTCATCACTGATGGTCAGTGATTTAATCAATCATGCCAATATGGTGAAGATTCATAAAACGCCTAATACAAAGGGTTTAGAGAACTTCCAGGTTGGTGGCAGGGGCTGGGAGGGTGACTCACCTGGAAAGCACTGGAAGCTTCATCTCCCTCCTCCATATCATGCCCTATACATCTGGTTATTCCTGCATTCTAGCCTTGTTTAATAAACTGGTAATCTAGCAAGTAAACTTAACGAGTTCTGTGAGCCAGCATTTCTAGCAAATTATCCAACAATAGGAGGAGCTGTGGGAACCTCCAGTTGATAGTCATCTGGTCAGAAGTACAGTACCTGGACTTGCAATTCGTAACTGAAATGGGGGTGGGTGGGGACCAGACTTGTGGGACTGACCCCAAGCAGATAGATATCAGAATTAACTGTGGGACACCCAGCTGGTGATGGAGAATTGATTAGGGAGAAACCCCACACATCTGGTTGTCAGAAGTATTCTGTTGAGAGAATGCCGAAGCAAAACAAGTGTTTTTGTTTTTGCTTTGTTTCCTTTCAATGTACTTTATATTGGGGGACAATTGTTCTTGGATACCTGTAAGAAAATGCCATCATTTCAAAAAGGTGCTATTTAATAAGGTGGAAGAATGCCTTCCATTGCTTTTGAAAGTGTTTCCAAAACTTTTGAGGCTACCACCTCATTTGACTCCTGTACTAGTGGTTATTTAATGGGAAAATAAAATTGAGAATGATTAGGTAACTAGATATAAAGTCAATGAATTTTTTTTTATAGAGATACATATGTAATGTAGTAGTATTTTCTGCTTTTAAAATGGTACAACTCAGGTAACTGGTTTTGTTAACCATTTCCTTGCCATGGATTTGTCTCATTCCTACTTTCCCTGTTGTTCACCCTGGAGAAATCTTTTCTTTAGCAGGTAGATGACATTGTTTTGAAAATTATTCCAGAAGTGCCACCAGCTGAGACACAACAGACAGCATTCCATCAAAAAGTTGCAGAAGCTCAGAGGACATTTCACTTGATGCTATTCAAGTTGTAAAAGAAGAGACACAGAGCCATTTGAGTCACCTTGGGCCTTATATTGGAATTAATGATTAACTTCAGTGTCTATGAAAAGCCAGCAGTGGACGTCCCTTGCCAGTGTTTGTGTATGCATCATCAATCGTATTGTAATGATTCTGTACTCTACTTGTTCAGAGCCATTATTTAATTGAAAGCAAGTGAATTAACTGCCTAACCATATCAAATCTAAGACATTATCAACTGTAAAATGCACCTTTATTTTATGTGCCATTAAGGAAATGTGGCCAATTACACTGTGACACAATGCCTTAATGAAAGTCCTGAACAACATATGAATCAGTCATATAAGTTATTGCTTTGAAGTTTCTTTCATCTGTTCAGAGAGAGGAGGCAATTTGTGTTCTCTTCCCTTGCGATATTTGCTGAGTGATAGGGAAAATGTTTTTCATGTACCTCCGTAACAAACTATAACATGGCTTCATCTACTTGTGGGTATCTATCATCCTTTATTTGCTCCAGAAAAGCATGCAGTAGTTGCATTGGAAGAAAATACAGAATTACTGTCATTCCTCCAAAGACTAGTATTTGTTTCACTAATATCAAATTTGTACCCTGCTGCTCAGTTTCTGGGTCTTTCTGGGAACACAATACGTGTGTATTTCAATGCCAAATCACGATGTAATCTTTTTTGAAGACATTGTCAAGAGCAGTTAAACTCAATGCATAATGTACATATAGCACTCATGACTCTCTTGAAGTGATGACAGTGAACAGCCAGAGCCAACTCACCCATGCACGAGTAGAGACAACTGTGTTTCTTCTGCTGCCTGACTGACTGCAATTGTTAAGATGCCACCGACTATAAGACTGATCTCAGGAATGTTAATGTCGAAAAACTTGTAAGATAGAACTGATGAAATCCAGTAGTCACTCAATTCAATTTCCAGAACACTTTCTTCTACTATAAATGTTTAAGACCAGTGACAAATAGAATGATCAATAATTTTATTGATGATTTTAACTTTTACAATGTCTGCAAAATAACAATAATAACCAAGTGGGGAATATAGTATTGGAGGTATCAGAACAATTGAACTGTTAAGAAAAATATAAGAAAAATGCAAGTTAAAGTAATTAACTCATTATAGAGGCTTAAGGAACTATGGCAGAGACCACTCTTTGCCCCCAATTTCCATTCCTTCCTTTAAATTTAGTGATAGGATTCCACTTTTATTCAAGGCAGCAGTGCGCCTAACTATGGGAATACATTTTCTAGCTTCCCTCACATCTAGCATAACCATGGGACTAAGTTTTGGCCACTGAGATCAAAGTTGTTGGAATAGGAACTCTGGGAAAGTTGCTCAAAGGGAATGACTCCCTTTGGAAGGCCTTTGTTTTCTGTCCCTCCTCCTTCCACCTGTTGCCTGGAACAAGGAAATGATGTCTGGCTCTCCAGCAGCCACCTAGATCATCCTTGCAGATAGAAGTCATGTAGTAGGATGGTGAATTGGGCAGGCAGAAGGAGCCTGGGTCTCTGATAAGCTTGTGGAACTGCCTTAATATCCCTAGGCATCATATTTCTAGCTCCCTTTTGTATAAGAAATTATCTTCCATCTTTTCTAATAAGGTACTAGTATTTAGGGCTTCCTATTATATGCAGCATAGCCCAACTATAAAAAGGAAACTCCTTGCTTCAGTTAGGATCAATCTATGTGCAAGAATGCCACAAGAATCTGTTAAGTTCCCAGTCAATAGCTAATGAGATAATGAAAAGGAATTAAAAGCATGATAGTTCCTTAAAGAAATAAGAATTCTCCACGTGTAATGTCACATATAATTTTGCAGAGGCAAAATGAATGTTCTGTTCACTTTATGAACATTTAATGAGTGCGTTGAGGGTGCGCAGTGCCATGGTAGAGATGCAGCTGTGAGGTCTTGCCATTGATATGTCCCATTCTTGGCTGCCATATTGCATGCTTTTGCATATGTTCTTTCCAGGTATTAAGAAAGAAATCAGGGCTGGGTACAGTGGCGCATGCCTCTAATCCCAGCGACTTGGGAGGCTGAGGCAAGAGGATCAAAAGTTCAAAGCCAGACTCAGTAAAAGTGAGGCACTAAGCAACTCGGTGAGACCCTGTCTCTAAACAAAATACAAAATAGGGCTGGGGATGTGGCTCAGTGGTCAAGTGCCCCTGAATTCAATCCCTGGTACCCAAAAATAGAAAATATAAAAAGAGAAAGAAGCTATACAGTGCCCTTGAATCATCATTACTTTCAGCAGATACCACAGACAGAACAATTTTCAATTTCTGAAGTGCTGGAGCTAGAAAATTGCTGGGAGCTCCCACCTTCACAACCAAGAAAAAGAGAATCCTCTATAGCCCAAGGTTCAAACCCATAACATCTCAATAGACTTCCCATGCTCGGCCAGACAAAGGTATGGTTTTCATATCTATCTTTGAGCCCTTTTAATAATTTCATTAGAAAGGCTTTTTGAAATTGCATTTTGTATCTGTGGAAGAGATTTCCAACTGATTGGTTCTGATTTAAGTGCCTATACCATGCTACCCTTTATTTATCTGGCAAATATTTCAATGAAAGAGGTCCACTTACAAACTTTGAACTTTGAAATCTGCACTGACATTTGTGGCACTGTCAATCTGTCATCATTTGTTTTGCTCAAATTGGGAAAATGGAGGACTTCTCCAAAGAGAAAAGCAAACAGAGAAGCATAGGGAAAAACATTACATTTATAAAGCAAAAGTAGGCTTATTAAGGATTTCAGAAATTTTATTCCTAATGGGTTTGAATCTCTCCATCTTCCATTTCCTTGCATGGACAGAGCTCCCTTTGAAGTCTTTGGAAGCTTTCTGTAAGAGAAGATATATACACATGGGTGTGAGCTGAAAATTGAGCTCATTGTTTTGCCCTTTTAAAATGTATTTTTCAAAGATTTGCCTTTCATATTGCAGATGGGAGAGAGGATGTGCAATTTTACCTTGTGTAACATCTTTGCCTGAAAAGCTCAAAGTATTTGTAGACATTTTTAAATGAATAGTTCCCATGTTTGCCTGCTGAGGAAGACAGAGGTTGGTACAATTTACTTCCATTTTACAACTGAGGAAACTGATGTTTAAGGAAAAGAGGCTCAGAATCTCAACCAGTAGCAGAGTTAAGGAAACAAGCCCAAACCTTGCCACCAGACTAATGACACCCTGTCTGAGGATCCCACAGGTTGATTGGTACCTCCAAAAGACATACTGTCATTAGAAGAAATACCACAGACACTGTCATGTTGGGTTTTGATATGAACCTTGAACTTATTATGTGGGATCATTTGTATTTATTTTAACATATTTCTAGTTTACTGTCATCTTTGTATTTTAGTGACTTCTGATTTTGGACTTATTATTGAAATCGACTTTCTTTTTTTTTTATTGTAAGCAAATGGGATACATGTTGTTTCTCTCTTTGTACATGGCGTAAAGGCATACCATTTGTGTAATCATAAATTTACATAGGGTAATGTTGTTTGATTCATTCTGTTAGTTTTGCCTTCCCCCCCAACCCCTACCACCCCTCCTTTCCCTCTAGACAGTCCTTCCTTCCTCCATTCTTGCCCCACTCCCTAACCCTAACCCTAAACCTAACCCAAATCCCTCCCACCCCCCATTATGTGTCATCATCTGCTTACCAGAGAGATCATTCATCCTTTGGTTTTTTGAGATTGGCTTATCTCACTTAGCATGATATTCTCTAATTACATCCATTTGCCTGCAAATGCCATAATTTTATCATAATTTTATCATTTATGGCTGAGTAATATTCCATTGTATATATATATCACAGTTTCTTTATCCATTCATCAATTGAAGGACATCTAGGTTGGTTCCACAATCTGGCTATTGTGAATTGAGCAACTATGAACATTGATGTGGCTGTATCTCTGTAGTATGCTGATTTTAAGTCCTTTGGGTATAGGCCGAGGAGTGGGATAGCTGGGTCAAATGGGGTTCCATTTCAAGCTTTCTGAGGAATCTCCATACTGCTTTCCAGAGTGGATGCACTAATTTGCAGCCCCACCAGCAATGTATGAGTGTACCTTTTTCCCCACGTCCTCGCCAACACCTATTGTTGCTTGTGTTCTTGATAATTGCCATTCTAATTGGGGTGAGATGGAATCTTAGTGTAGTTTTTATTTGCATTTCTCTTATTACTAGAGATGGTGAACATTTTTTCATATATCTGTTGATTGCTTATAGATCTTCTTCTGTGAAGTGTCTGTTCATTTCCTTAACCCATTTGTTGATTGGATTATTTGTATTCTTGGTGTAGAGTTTTTTGAGTTCTTTATAGATTCTGGAAATTAGTGCTTTATCTGAAGTATGATTGGCAAAGATTTTCTCCCACTCTGTAGGCTCTCTCTTCACATTACTGATAGTTTCCTTTTCTGAGAGAAAGCTTTTTAGTTTGAATCTATCCCAGTTGTTGATTCTTGCTTTTATTTCTTGTGCTATGGGAGTCCTGATGAGGAAGTCTGATCCTAAGCCGACATGTTGAAGATTTGGACCTAATTTTTCTTCTATAAGATGTAGGGTCTCTGGTCTGATTCCGAGGTCCTTAATCCATTTTGAGTTGATTTTTGTGCAGGATGAGAGATATGGGTTTAGTTTCATTCTGTTGCATATGGATTTCCAATTTTCCCAGCACCATTTTTTGAAGAGGCTATCTTTTCTCCATTGCATATTTTGGGCCCCTTTGTCTAGTATGAGAAAATTGTATTTATTTGGGTTTGTGTCCATGTCCTCTATTCTGTACCATTGATCTACCTGTCTATTTTGGTACCAATACCATGCCGTTTTTGTTACTATTGCTTTGTAGTAGAGTTGTCGTTCTGGTATTCTGATACCCCCTGCTTTGCTCTTTCTGCTGAGGATTGCTTTAGCTATTCTGGGTTTCTTATTCTTCCAGATGAATTTCATGATTGCTTGCTCTGTTTCTGTAAGGTACGTCATTGGGATTTTAATTGGAATTGCATTGAATCTGTATAGCACTTTTGGTAGTATGGCCATTTTGACAATATTAATTCTGCCTATCCAAGAACATGGGAGAGCTTTCCATCTTCTAAGATTTTCTTTAATTTCTTTCTTTAGTGTTCTGTAGTCCTCATTGTAGAGGTCTTTCACCTGTTTTGTTAGATTGATTCCCAAGTATTTTATTTTTTTCGATGCTATTGTGAATGGGGTAGTTTTCCTAACTTCTCTTTCTGAAGATTCATCACTTATGTATAAAAATGCATTAGATTTATGAGCATTGATCTTGTAACCTGCTACTTTACTGAATTCCCTTATGAGTTCTAAAAGTTTTCTGGTGGAATTTCCAGGTTCCTCTAAATATATAACCTTGTCATCAGGAAACAGGGATAGTTTGAGTTCTTCTTTTCCAATTTGTATCCCTTTAATTTCTTTGGTCTGTCTAATTGCTCTGGCTAGAGTTTCAAGGACGATGTTGAATAGAAGTGGTGAAAGAGGGCATTCCTGCCTTGTTCCAGTTTTTAGGGGGAATACTTTCAGTTTTTCACCATTTAGAATGATATTGGCCATGGACTTAGCATAGATGGCCTTTACAATGTTAAGAAATGTTCCCACTATCCCTATTTTTCTAAGGTTTTGAGCATGAAGGGATGCTGTATTTTATCGAATGCTTTTTCTGCATCTATAGAAATAATCATGTGATTCTTAAGTCTGTTGATATGGTGAATGACATTTATTGATTTCCGAATGTTGAACCAACCTTGCATCCCTGGGATAAAACCCACTTGATCGTGGTGCACTATCTTTTTAATATATATTTGTATGCGATTTGCTAAAATTTTGTTGAGAATTTTTGTGTCGATGTTCATTAAGGATATTGGTCTGAAATTTTCTTTCCTCGATGTGTCTCTGTCTGGTTTAGGTATCGGGGTGATATTGGCTTCATAGAATGAGTTTGGGAGGGTTCCTTCCTCTTCTATTTCATGGAATACTTTGAGGAGTATTGGAATGAACTCTTCTTTAAAGGTTTTGTAGAACTCGGCTGAGAACCCATCTGGTCCTGGACTTTTCTTTGTTGGTGGGCTTTTGATGACCTCTTCTATTTCATTGCTTGAAATTGATTTATTTAAGCTGTGTATGTCCTCCTCATTCAGTTTAGGTAATTCATATGTCTCTAGAAACTTGTTGATGTCTTCGAGGTTTTCTATTTTGTTGGAGTACAGATTTTCAAAATAGCTTCTAATTATGTTTTGTATTTCACTCGTGTCTGTAGTGATATTTCCTTGTTCATTCTGAATTTTAGTAATTTGAGTTTTCTCTCTCTTTCTCTTTGTTAGTGTGGCTAAGGGTTTATCAATTTTGTTTATTTTTTCAAAGAACCAACTATTTATTTTGTTAATTTTTTTGATTGTTTCTTTTGTTTCAATTTTGTTGATTTCAGCTCTGAGTTTAACTATTTCCTGTCTTCTACTACTTTTGGTGTTGGTCTGTTCTTTTTCTAGGGCTGTAGTGTTAAGTCGTTTATTTGTTGATTTTTACTTCTTTTGTTGAATGCGCTCCACGAAATAAATTTTCCTCTAAGTACTGCTTTCATAGTGTCCCAGAGATTTTGATATGATGTGTCTTTGTTCTCATTTACTTCTAAGAATTTTTTTATTTCCCTCCTGATGTCTTCTGTTATCCATTCATCATATAATAGCGTATTATTTAATCTCCAGGTATTGGAGAAGTTTCTGTTGTTTATTCAGTCATTTATTTCTAATTTCAATCCATTATGATCTGATAGAATACAAGGTAGTATCTCTATCTTCTTGTATTTGCTAACATTAGCTTTGTGGCATAAAATATGGTCTGTTTTAGAGAAGGATCCATGTGTTGCTGAGAAGAAAGTGTATTTGTTCTTTGTTGGATGGTATATTCTATAAATGTCTGTTAAGTCTAAATTATTGATTGTGTTATTGAGATCTATGATTTCTTTATTCAATTTTTGTCTGGAAGATCTATCCAGTGGTGAGAGAGGTGTGTTAAAATCGCCTAGTATTATTGTGTTGTGGTCTTTTGATTTCTGGAATTGAGAAGGATTTGTTTGACATACATGGATGAGCCAATGTTCGGGGCATAGACATTTATGATTATTATGTCTTGCTGGTTTATGCTTCCCTTAAGCAGTATGTAATGTTCTTCTTTATCCCTTCTGACTAATTTTGTCTTGAAGTCCACATTATCTGAAATGAGGATGGATACTCCAGCTTTTTTGCTGTGTCCATGTGCATGGAATGTTTTTCCCATCCTTTAACCTTTAGTATGTGGGTATCTCTTTCTATGAGATGAGTCTCTTGTAGGCAGCATATTGTTGGATTTTTCTTTTTAATTCAATCTGCCAGTCGATATCTTTTGATGAGTTCAGGCCATTAACATTCATTCAGGGTTATTATTGTGATATGGTTTGTATTCCCAGTCACTTGACTCATTTTGTTTTTTGACATGATTTGGTTTCTCCTTTATTTGGCTATTCCTTTAGGCTAGTTCCTCCTGTTGCTGATTTGCATCATTGTTTTTCATCTCTTCCTCATGGAATATTTTGCTGAGAATGTTCTGTAATGCCAGCTTTCTTTTTGTAAATTCTTTTAGCTTTTGTTTATCATGGAAGGATTTTATTTCATCGTCAAATCTGAAAGTAAGTTTTGCTGGGTATAAGATTCTTGGTTGACATCCATTTTCTTTCAGGGCTTGGTAAATGTTGTTCCAGGCCCTTCTAGCTTTTAGGGTCTGGATTGAAAAATCTGCTGATATTCTTATTGGTTTCCCCCTGAATGTAATTTTATTCTTTTCTCTCGTAGCCTTTAAAATTCTGTCTTTATTGTTAGGTATTTTCATAATAATGTGCCTTGGTGTGGGTCTGTTGTAATTTTGTATATTTAGAGTCCTATAAGCCTCTTGTACTTGATTTTCCATTTCATTCTTCAGATTTGGGAAACTTTCTGATATTATTTCATTGAATAGATTGTTCATTCCTTTGGTTTGTTTCTCTAAGTCTTTTGCAATCCCAATAATTCTTAAATTTGACCTTTTCATGATATCCCATAATTCTTGTAGATTCTGTTCATGATTTCTTACCATCTTCTCTGTTTGGTCAATTTTGTTTTCAAGATTAAATATTTTGTCTTCAATGTCTGAGGTTCTGTCTTCCAGGTGTTCTATCCTATTGGTTATGCTTTCTATGGAGTTTTTAACTTGGTTTATTGTTTCCTTCATTTCAAGGATTTCTGTTTTTTTTTTTTATTTCTGTTTATTTTTTTTCAATACCTCTAACTCTTTATTGAAATGATCTTTTGCTTCCCGTATTTATCTGTTGATTGGTGCGATCATTTAATGCCCGCATTTGCTCTTTCATCTCTTCCTTCAATGCCTGCATTTGCTCTTTCATCTCCTCGTTTGCTTCCCTGATCATTTTAATTATGTACATTCTGACATTTCTTCTGCTGTGCTGTCATTGGGTTTTATTGATATAGTATCTAGGTTTGTTTGGGACATTTCTTCCCTCATTTTCTCATATTGGTCAGATATCAGTGGGACTCTGAGATATTGCAGATTTCCTCTATTGGCTTATAGTGTCCCTGTAGATTTCCAGTATATCACCTCCCAGTCTTCAGTAGCCTGAAGTCTTGGAGGAATTTGATAATGCAGTGCTTCCGAAGAAAGCTGCCCCTACCCCGCTATTGGGTCCAGGGCTGGGGGCTGGTTCTATGTGGAAATCCTCTCACTGGGCAGTCCTGCTCCTAGAAACTGGCTATAGATAGGGCCTGCCCCCGTCTGAGGGAGCCAGGCTGCTCGGGGAAAGCCTCTCCCTGTCCTGCCTTGGTCCCAGAAGCCGCCTGCTGACTTGGGCCCGCTGCTGGGTTCAGGGCTTGCGGTTGGCTCTGTGCGGAAAAGCTCTCACTGGGCGGGCCTGCTCTGAGAACCTGAATGTGGACCGGGCCTGCTGTGGGAGGGAGCAGGGCTGCTTGTGGAAGTCTCTTGCTGCCCTGCCTTGGTCCCAGAAGCCACCTATGGGCCGGGCCCGCTGCTGGGTTCAGGACTTGGGGTTGGCTCTGTGCGGAAAAGCTCTCACTGGGTGGGCCTACTCCTAGAAGCTTGCTGTGGATCGCTCCTGCTGCCAGAGAGAGCAGGGCTGCTTGGGGAAGACTCTTGCTGCCCTGCCCTGCTCCAAGAAGTTGCCCACTGTCCGGGCCTGTTCACCCGGTGGGAGAGACTCACCCCACGGCTATATGTTGCTCTGAGTCTCTCAATACCTCCCCTTCTTGAATCCTGAGTTCTGGAGCGACGGGAGATGCAGTCACTCACTAGTCTGCCATCTTGGATTCACTGAAATCGACTTTCAATAATGCTTTCGTGATCATTGTAACTCAGATTCTAAGTACAGTGAAGAAACCAGAGCAGATGTAGAAATGTGGAAATCAGGCTTATGTATATCAGATGAAACTATATTTGGCCAATTTCTATAGACATAGAACAGGTAACATGCATAAAATTCAAAATTATGTATTTGAGGTTTCTTGATAAATGTATGTGAGTCATGGCATAAATTCAACCAAGTATGCATATCAACATCATTTTTACTAATAATACCAAATTTAACTTCAAATAGTACTTAATATATCTAATTCCCTTGTTTGGTCATTTAAAGAACTAGAAAAGAACCAATTAAAATAATCATGGATATTAGAAATTACATCAACATCCTTTAAAAGGGACTCAAGAAATGCAAAGCTAATATATCTCTTCTTTCACCATTTGTTAAATGCCCCAAAATGTATGCCAGGATGTGTTCAGATACAATAAAACAAATGCCTAAAAAACAAAGAGGTAACTCCTGACCTCCAGGAACAAGTAAGTCTACTGGAGTGTGGCTGACAAACCAATTAAATAAATAAAAGTGACCAAACACTACCACGGAAGACTCATCACACACTTGTACAGTCTTCTGTTCTCAGAAACTCAAGGGAAATTACAAATAAAGAGGTTAAAACTTAAATACCTGCTCTCTTTTATTCCCAATTTTCTCATCTCAACCCCTCTCCCCTTCCAACAAACCTTTACCATCTCTTTTCCTGGGAAATCTCATCTCCCTCAGACCCCAAACTCCATTTTAGAATTTCCTAACAGGAGTGTCCCATATTATCACTTTCCTTTCCTGAGGGATGAAATGTAAGGTTTGCATGTATTTTAAACTCATTACAAGCATCGACATCAGGGTTTTTTAAATTTAATTTTTTATTTGTTCTAATTAGTTATGTAAAATTAGAATGCATTTATGTATTTTGATAAATCATACATAAATGGAGTACAACTTCTCATTTTTCTTGATTGCACATATTGTAGGATCACATTGGTCATTAAGTCATACATGTAATAATGGTAATAATGTCTGTTTCACTCTACTATCCTTCCTACCCCCATACTCCTTCCCCTCCCTTCACTCCCCTCTACCTAATCTTCCCTAATGCCCCCCCAACCCCTATTGTGAATTAGCATCTGAATATCAGAGAAAACATTCAGCCTTTGGTTTTTTTTGGGTTTGGCTTATTTCACTTAGCATGATATTCTCCAACTCCATCCATTTACCAGCAAATGCTATAATTTCATTCTTCTTTATGACTGAGTAGTATAATACCACATTTTCTTTATGCATTCATCTCTTGAAGGACACTTAGGTTAGTTCCATAGTTTAACTATTGTGATTGTGCTGCTATAAACATTGATATGGCTGCATCACTGTAGTATGCTGATTTTAAGTCCTCACTTCACAGAAGATATACAATTGATCAACAAATATATGAAAAAATGCCTAACATCTCTAGCAATTAGAGAAAAGCAAATCAAAATTACTCTTAAGATTTCATCTCATTCCAATCAGAATGGCAGTTAGCAGGAATATAAGCAACAATAAATGTTGGTGAGGATGTGGGGAAAAAGGTACATTACTGGTGGGAATGCAAATTGGTGTAACCATTATGGAAAGCAGTATGGAGATTCCTCAGAACACTTGGAATGGAACCACCATTTGACCCAGCTATCCCACACCTCGTTTTATACTCAAAGGACTTAAAATAAACATCAGTTTTAAGGAACATTTCTTTTAACCTTAAAAGGTCAGCTTATACATCACAATATATGATATTCTTTCTTGCTGGGGTACATATTGATTTCTGCATTGGAAATCATCCCTTTGTCTAAAATGCTAACTTGGCATCATTAGAAAATAGAATCAGAAATGTCTGGAAGGATATGGAAGAGACTGATTGCTCATTCATGTTATCATTGGTATGGTATGTAGATAAATAGCTTATAGTCCCCTCTGTTCAATCTTTGAAACAATTCACTATTACAAGGCACAATTTCTGTCTATAAAATACGAATCAATAGATAGGATTTTTCTTTTTATTTTACCATTAAGGAACTCAGAATCCAAACAAGCTCTCCCCATGCAAGGGACATTGATTTTGGTAGATGTTCAGACCAAGAAAAGGACAAGCTGGCATATCTGAGAGGGTCTTCTATATTGTTTGTCTTTCCCATGAAAACCTGTGATTTGAAGGAATATAAAGGAAGGAAATACTTTGCTTTCATTGAAAATAATTTGTACTTCCTGCTAAGGGGCAAAATAAGCCAGCAGCTGAAGCCATCTTCGTTTATCATTGTCATTAAAAGGTTTGGGGGGTGGAAAGATTTTTTTTTTTAAGACATGTAAAAACTGTATCTAGTACCAAAAAAAATGTGATTATTTTGGGTCAGACTATTTCATCATATCTGACGATAGATATGCTTTTATTTAAAACCCAGCACAAAACTGGGTGTACTGTGCATCATTGTGATGCCTGATCCTGAGACACCGACCATCATTGGTACAGATCTCTAACTCTTGACACCGGAGGCCACTTTGTGTATTTAGCAGTTAGAAAGGTGATTTCTGAGGCCTGGCAGCTGTTGGTGTTAAAGCTATTGTGCAGGAAACAAAAGCCATTCTGTTCTGTTCCCCAGCCGCCTTTGTATCCTTGATACTGGAGCTGTTTCACAAATGAGGTATAATTCTTTACCAGAGAATTTCATTACTGCCCATGTTTCAACGTTAGCTCTGACAGCAGAGGAGAATGTCTGAATGCACCTCCTTATGGAAAGAATCTTGATTTCTGACCTCTGTTAAGATGCTTGCATTTAAAATCTGTGAATTAGATGCCTCTGTAGTAGCTCACATACTTCCTACCTTCCTTACTCTACACCACCAAGCCCAAGGCTGGCTAGAGTGAATTTCTTGTCGCCTGCTTATCTTGGAATCACCAGGACACCCACATAAACCAGTATGAGCAAGAATTTTTGCACAGCTCCTCACTGACCTGGGAAATTCTTGTAGAGCTGATCAGAGCTGACATTTTATCTGAAAAACCTCCAACTTTTCACCCCAAAGGCATATTCATTATTTTCATTTAGAAAGTATATCAATCTAGGACGTTTTCAGTTGCATGTAAAACAAACAAACTGGCCTAAACAATTGAGAAAATGTGGGCTTCCTCATTCTTCTCACCTTCCATCCCTTTCTTTGGCTGTGCCCTTTGTGGTGTGACTTTAAGGTTCCTCCCCTTAGAGGTGAATATATTTACCCACTTTGTGGACATTGGGCTCTACTCCATGACTTCTTCAGCCAGTCATAGGAAGCATTGCTTATTTTCAGTTACCCTTCTTGTACTCCCACATTTGCCATGAGAAGAAGGTGCCCCAGCACTCTCTCATCACAAAAGAGAGAGGTGAGGCAGATGTGGAAGTTTCATATTGGAGCCAGGCCCAGCCTGCTTCCAGCTGACCCAGAGTTTTATGAGTGAGAGAAGTGACACTTGTTTTAAGCCAATGCATTCTGGAGTGGTTTGCTGTGAGCACTACAGTGGCAATGTCTGATGATATGTATTGTTCATATAACTGAAGAGTGCATGGGCTTCGGGCAGGGTTTGAAAAGAATTCTTGTTCTCTGATTCTCTTGAACCCAGGTTGGTTTTTATCTTGGTGGCACGTTGACTGTAACCATTCAGGCTTCACATCTGCAACCCTACCAAAGTTGGATGGTTTTCTGCGATCATCATACAAAAATCCTGGGCTTCACTCTGATTAGGCCAACCTGAATCACATGTCCATCCTGGACCAGTTGTTGAGCAAGGAGAGTGGGATTTTGGACTTAGTACCCTTCTTGAGGATGGGAGTGAATCCAGTCTCTTCCCAGATCCATGGTGTGCCAAATTAAAGGTGGGAGTAGAGATTGAATGAGATTCTGAGAGGCACCATCAACCTTGTTTTATATTCCTATTAATTTAAGTTATTTGGCTCAAGATAGTTTTCTATCTCTATGTGGCTAGACTATCCAGATCTAGAGAGAAGGGATTTATCCTCCCAATCTTAGATGCTACCTGGTAAGTGTATCCACATCCATACCACCACCTAACGCCCTGGAAGGTAGGTGGGAGCCCCACTTAAAATAGTACTCTGCAAACATTAATTTATGGGAATCTCAGCTCCTGGAATATCAGGATTTTAAGAAAACAAAAAGTAGGCTTAACCTACTAGAATTTAGAGGCTTCTGACTTTTGTAAAATCTTTATTTATACATTTTAATGCATCCACTGAAACCTCTCTAGGGAAGAAAATCAAAAATGAATCCAGGTAATTTTTGCAAACATGGGCATTAAAAAAATCACCAGTTACCTTCTGTACTACTTAGAGTCTTTTGTGCTTTCAGATACCCAGAGGTAGCTGAAACATTGAATGACCCTTCTCATTCAACACATGTTTATCATTCAAGAAGTATTATTGAGGGCTGACTGTCTACCAGGTACCATGTTAAGTGTGAGGGACACAGAAATGAATAAGTTAATACTTGTTTTCAAGTACCCAACTAAAATAATATTCACTTGAAAGTGTCAGGAAAACCTTGGTCAGGAAAACCCTGAGACATTTCAAGGAACCGCAGAATCTTAGGAAGTGGCTTTGTTGTGTAATTGTAAGATTATTTACCTTTTCATCTCTAATCATGAAGCATTTCAGTTCTATAGGAAACATCTCTCTGCTGTAAAACAACAGCATCCAAATCAAGCACATTTTTTTATGACCCAGCCTAGGTGTTAGGCATATTAATGTATTCTTCCATTAATTGCTTAAAAATGCCTTCCCATACATTTTGCCATGACTGACACATAGGTTTGCTTTGCCAGCGGCATTCTCATTCAATGATTCCACATAATTATAAATCTGGGGTGCTGACTCAGTTGCATTTTCTTCACGTCTCTCTCTACTTTTTTTTTTTTTTCTAGTTGAGTTATGCCTTGAACCACACGAACAGAAAACTAACATTGGAACCTAAAATAACTGTAAATGCCAGGATTGTTGTGGTTGGTGCATCCACTGTTGGAATTTCCTTCCTAGAGACATTGGTATTTTGGTGAGTTGTTTTGTTATATTTACTTGTTTATAGTAATTTTCTTTCTACATCTCAAGAGAGTCCCTTGACAAGACAGACTTGAATCTGTCTTTCACCACACAATTTTGCTTAGGTGGATTAGTGAAACAGTGGAATATCCTAGCCTGAGGAGCGAGGGTAGAAAACTATAGTCCCCAAGCCAAATCTGGCTTGCCACCTGTTTTTGTGAATGAAGCTTCCTTGGAACACAGCCACATTCATTTATTTAAGTAGTGTCTGTGGCCATTTTCATACTACATAGGTGGATTCAAGTAGCAACAAGAAGATCATATGGCCTACAATGCCTAAAATAGGTACTGACTCTTTCCAGAAAAGTGTTTTCTGGTTTCCTTCTATATGAGTGTTTCCATTACTCTCCAGATTATAAGAACCACATGGAACATCTATTAAAGATGCAGGATCTCAGAACCCACACCAGACATGCAGAGTCGGGAGCCCCTGAGAGGAGTCTAGAACCTGTACTTAACAGGTGTTCCAGACAATCAGTCAGTTTTAGGAGCTAGTTTTCACTTCATGCATGACAAATTGGCATTCAAAAGTGGCATACCAACAAGGACCTCTCTTCCAACCTGGTAGTTTGTGTAAAACCCTTTAGAGAAGATCAGGATAAAACCCTTCAAGGAGAATGGAGGCCTGCACATCTCTTCTAATGCTACTCTCATGGCACTAACCCCATGGCACTAAACCAGGTTTCCTTTCAGAGCCTGTTTTCCTGATAGGTGATTCCAAAGGATTCCCAGTTTTTCCAATCTCTTTCCATCTGCTCATTGGATTTCAGTATCTCTTTAATGGGAAGAACCCTGGGTTGGAGTTCAAGAACTTGGGATCACACCCTGACATGGCCAGGACCTGACATGAAACCCTGGTGTGTTGCCTAACCTCTCTCAGACTCAATTTCCTCTTTTACTCTTTTTAAAAGTAGATTTTAATTATAATTGGTACAGTAGTTGTACCTATTTATGTGGTATAGTGTGATATTTCAATACACTTATATAATAACAAGGCAATTGTTATTATATAATTGGCATATCTAATGAGAGCATTCAACATCTTTTCTATTATTTGGAAATACACAATTAAGTGTTGTCAAGCATAGTTACTGAACCATGCTATAGAACATTAGAAGTTGTTCCTTCTGTTTAGCTGCATCCCTATACAAATTAACTGTCCCTCATTTACTCTTTCAGATTCTCATAGATGTTTTAAAAGACCCAGACCTAGAGAGACAACAGAACTCTAAATTTAAAAAGCCCACTTTGGGACTGACAGAATATCTTCATAGTAAGAACACTGTCCAAGTATGTGCCAAGCCCTGGGTTCAGTCCCCAGCACTGTGCACATACACACAAAGCCAATTTTTCCCCCAAGTCATTTGCTCAAGATCACATGAGATAGAATGCTTTCAGTTTTTCTCCATTTAGAATGATGTTGGTCTTGGGCTTAGCATAGATAGCCTTTACAAAGTGGAGGTATATTCCTACTATTCCTATTTTTTCTAGTGTTTTGAGCATGAAGGGGTGCTGTATTTTATCAAATACTTTTTCTGAATCTACTGAAATGATCAGATGATTCTTAACTTTAAGTCTATTGATGTGATGAATTACATTTATTGATTTCCAGATGTTGAACCAACCTTGCATCCCTGGGATGAACACCACTTGATCATGGTGTACTATCTTTTTAATATATTTTAGTATGCAATTTGCCAGAATTGTTAAGAATTGTTAATTTGTTAAGAATTTTTGCATCCATGTTCATCAGGGATATTGGTCTGAAGTTTTCTTTTCTTGATGTGTCTTGGTCTCCTTTTGGTATTAGGGTGATTCTGGTTTCATAGAATGAGTTTGGAAGGGTTCCCTCCTTTTCTATTTCATGGAATACTTTGAGGAGTATTGGTATTAGTTCTTCTTTGAAGATTTTACATAACTCCACTGAGGATCTGGTCCTGAACTTTTCTTGGTTGGTAGGATTTGATGACTTCTTCTATTTCATTGATTGAAATTGATCTGTTTAAATTGTGTATGTCCTCCTGATTCAGTTTGAGTGGATCATATGTCTCTAGAAATTTGTCAATGCCCTCTTTTACCACTTCTATTCATCATCATCTTTGAAACTCCAGTCAGAGCAATTAGACAGACCAAAGAAATTAAAGGGATACGAATAGGAAAAGACCTCAAACTATCGCTATTTGCTGACAGCCTGATTCTATATTTAGAGGATCCAAAACATTCCACCAAAAAACTTTTAGAACTAATAAATGAATTCAGCAAAGTAGCAGGATATAAAATCAACACTCATAAATCTAAAGCATTTCTACTCATAAGTGATGAATTCTCTGAAAGAGAAATTAGGAAAACTACTCCATTCACAATAGCTTTGAAAAAAAATAAAATACTTGGAATCAACCTAGCAAAAGAGGTGAAAAACCTCTATTATGAAAACTACAGAACACTAAAGAAAGAAATTAAGGAAAACCTTAGAAGATGGAAAGATTTCCCATGTTCTTGGATAGGCAGAATTAATATTGTCAAAATGACCATATTAAAAAAGTTATACAGATTCAATGCAATTCCAATTAAAATCCCAATGACATACCTTACAGAAATAGAGAAAGCAATCATGAAATTCATTTGGAAAAATAAGAGACCCAGAATAGCCAAAGCAACCCTTAGCACGAAGAGTGAAGCAGGAGATATCACAATACCAGACCTTAAACTATAGTACAGAGCAATAATAATAAAAATGGCATGGTATTGGCACCAAAACAGACACATAGACCAATGGTGCAGAATAGAGGACACAGAAACAAACCCACATAAGTACAGTTATCTCATACTAGACAAAACATACAATGGAGAAAAGAAAACCTCTTCAACAAGTGGTGCTGGGAAAATTGGAAATCCATATGCAGCAAAATGAAACTAAATCCCTATCTCCCACTCTGTTCAAAACTCAACTCAAAATGGATCAAGGTCCTAGGAAATAGACCAGAGACACTGCACCAAATAGAAGAAAAATTAGCCCCAAATGTTCATCATGTCAGCTTAGGAGTAGACTTCCTTAACAAGACTCCCAAAGAGCAAGAAATAAAAGCAAGAATCAATAAATGGGATGAATTTAAACTAAAAAGCTTTTTCTCAGCAAAGAAAACGATCAGTAATTTGAAGAGAGGGCCTACAGAGTGGGAAAAAATCTTTACCGCATGCACTTCAGATACAGCACTAATCTCCAGAATTTATAAAGAACTAAAAAAAAAACTTTACACCAAAAATACAAAATAAATAATACTAGGCAATTTTAACACACCTCTCTCACCACTGGACAGATCTTCCAAACAAAAATTGAACAAAGAAACCATAGATCTCAATAACACAATCAACAATTTAGACTTAACAGACATTTATAGAATATACCATCCAACGAAGAGCGAATACACTTTCTTCTCAGCAGCACATGGATCCTTCTCTAAAATAGTAGACCATATATTATGCCACAAAGCTAATGTTAGCAAATACAAGAAGATAGAGACACTACCTTGTATTCTATCAGATCATAATGGATTGAAATTAGAAATAAATGAAAGAGTAAAAAACAGAAACTACTCCAACACCTGTAGATTAAATAATATGCTATTATATGATGAATGGATAACAGAAGATATTAGGAAGGAAATTAAAAAATTCTTAGAGGTAAATGAGAACAAAGAAACATCATATCAAAATCTCTGGGACACTATGAAAGCAGTACTTAGAGGAAAATTTATTTCATGGAGCGCATTCAATAAAAGAAATAAAACTCAACAAATAAACCACCTAACACTACAGCTCAAAGTCCTAGATAAAGAAGAACAGACCAACACCAAAAGTAGTAGAAGACAGGAAATAGTTAAACTCAGAGCTGAAATCAACAAAATTGATACAAAAGAAACAATAGAAAAAATTAACAAAATAAATAGTTAGTTCATTGAAAAAATAAACAAAATTGATAAACCTTTAGCCACACTAACAAAGAGAAGATGAGAGAAAACCCAAATTACTAAAATTCAGAATGAACAAGGAAATATCACAACAGACACGACTGAAATACAAAACATAATTAGAAGCTGTTTTGAAAATCTATACTCCAACAAAACAGAAAATTTCGAAGACATCAACAGGTTTCTATAGACATATGAATGGCCTAAACTGATCGAGGAGGACATACACAATTTAAATAGACCAATTTCAAGTAATGAAATAGAAGAAGTCATCAAAAGCCTACCAACAAAAAGTCCAGGACCAGATGGGTTCTCAGCCCAGTTCTACAAAACCTTTAAAGAAGAGCTCATTCCAACACTTCTCAACGTATTCCATGAAATAGAAGAGGTGGGAACCCTCCCAAACTCATTCTATGAAGCCAATATTACCCTGATACCTAAACCATACAGAGACACATCGAGGAAAGAAAATTTCAGACCAATATCCTTAATGAACATTGACGCAAAAATTCTCAACAAAATTTTAGCAAATCGCATACAAATATATATTAAAAAGATAGTGCACCATGATCAAGTGGGTTTCATCCCAGGGATGCAAGGTTGGTTCAACATCAGTAAATCAATAAATGTAATTCACCATATCAACAGACTTAAAGTCAAGAATCACAGGATTATTTCAATAGATGCAGAAAAAGCATTTGATAAAATACAGCACCCCTTCATGCTCAAAACACTAGAAAAAATAGGGATAGTGGGAACATTCCTTAACATTGTAAAGGCTATCTACACTAAGCCCATGGCTAATATTCTAAATGGTGAAAAACTGAAAGCATTCCCCCTAAAAACTGGAACAAGGCAGGGATGCCCTCTTTCACCACTTCTATTCAATATCATCCTTGAAACTCTAGCCAGAGCAATTAGACAGACCAAAGAAATTAAAGGGATACAAACAGGAAAAGAAGAACTCAAACTATCCCTATTTGCTGATGATATGGATTATATACTTAGAGGAACCAGGAAATTCCACCAGAAAACTTTTAGAACTCATAAGTGAATTCAGTAAAGTAGCAGGATATAAGATCAATGCACATAAATCTAATGCATTTTTATACATAAGTGATGAATCTTTGGAAAAAATAATTAGGAAAACTACCCCATTCACAATAGCCTCAAAAAAAAAAAAAATACTTGGGAATCAATCTCACAAAAGAGGTGAAAGACCTCTACAATGAGAACTACAGAACACTAAAGAAAGAAATTAAAGAAAACCTTAGAAGATGGAAAGATCTCCCATGTTCTTGGATAAGCAGAATTAATATTGTCAAAATGGCCATACTACCAAAAGTGCTATACAGATTCAATGCAATTCCAATTAAAATCCCAATGACGTACCTTACAGAAACAGAGCAAGCAATTATGAAATTCATCTGGAAGAATAAGAAACCCAGAATAGCTAAAGCAATCCTTAGCAGAAAGAGCGAAGCAGGGGGTATCGCAATACCAGATCTTCAACTCTACTGCAAAGCAATAGTAACAAAAACAGCATGGTATTGGTACCAAAATAGACAGGTAGATCAATGGTACAGAATAGAGGACACGGACACAAACCCAAATAAATACAATTTTCTCATATTAGACAAAGGGGCCCAAGATATGCAATGGAGAAAAGATAGCCTCTTCAAAAAATGGTGCTGGGAGAATTGGAAATCCATATGCAACAGAATGAAACTAAACCCATATCTCTCACTGTGCACGAAACTAAACTCAAAATGGATTAAGGACCTTGGAATCAGACCAGAGACCCTGCAGATTATAGAAGAAAAAGTAGGTCCAGATCTTCAACATGTCGGCTTAGGACCAGACTTCCTCATCAGGACTCCCATAGCACAAGAAATAAAAGCAAGAATCAATAACTGGGATAGATTCAAACTAAAAAGCTTTCTCTCAGCAAAGGAAACTATCAGCAATACGAAGAAAGAGCCTACAGAGTGGGAGAAAATCTTTGCCAATCATACTTCAGATAGAGCACTAATCTCCAGAATCTATAAAGAACTCAAAAAACTCTAAACTAAGAATGCAAATAACCCAGTCGACAAATGGGCTAAGGAAATGAACAGACACTTCATAGAAGAAGATCTATAAGCAATCAACAAACATATGAAAAAATGTTCCATATCTCTAGTAATGAGAAATGCAAATCAAAACCACCATAAGATCCCATCTCACCCCAATTAGAATGGCGATTATCAAGAATACAAGCAACAACAGGTGTTGGCGAGGACGTGGGGAAAAGGGTACACTCATACATTGCTGGTGGGGTTGCAAATTAGTGCATCCACTCTGGAAAGCAGTGTGGAGATTCCTTAGAAAACTTGGAATGGAACCACCATTTGACCCAGCTATCCCACACCTTGGCCTATACCCAAAGGAATTAAGATCAGCATATTATAGAGATACAGCCACATCAATGTTCATAGCTGCTGAATTCATAATAGTCAGATTGTGGAACCAACCTATATGTCCTTCAATTGATGAATGGATAAAGAAACTGTGGTATATATATATACAATGGAATATTACTTAGCTATAAAGAATGAGAAAATTATGGCATTTGCAGGCAAATGGATGAAATTGGAGAGTATCATGCTAAGTGAGATAAGCCAATCTCAAAAAACCAAAGGACAAATGATCTCACTGATAAATGGATGATGACACATAATGGGGGGTGGGAGGGGTTAGTGTTAGGGTTAGAGTTAGGTTTAGGGAGGGGTGCATGAATGGAGAAAGGAAGGACTGTATATAGGGAAAAGAGGGGTGGGAGGGGTGGGGGGAAGGGAAAAAATAACAGAATGAATCAAACAACATTACCCTATGTAAATTTATGATTACACAAATGATATGCCTTTACTCCATGTACAAACAGATAAACAACATGTATCCCATTTGTTTACAATAAAAAAAATACAAAATAACCCAATCAATAAATGGGCTAAGGAACTGAACTCACACTTCACAGAAGATATACAGTCAATCAACCGATATATGAAAAAATCCTCAATATCTCTAGTAATTAGAGAAAAGTATATCAAAACTACCCTAAGATTTCATCTCACTTCAATTAGAATGGCTATTATCAAGAATACAAGCAACGATAGGTGTTGGAGAAGATGTGGGGGAAAAGGTACATTCATACATTGCTGGTGGGGTAGCAAATTGCTGCAGACACTCTGGAAAGCAGTATGGAGATTCCTCAGAAAACTTGGAATGGACCCACCATTTGACCCAGCTATCCCACTCCTTGGTTTATACCCGAAGGACTGAAAGTAAGCATACTACTGTGATGCAACCACATCAATGTTTATAGCAGCTCAACTCAAAATAGTTAAACTATTGAACCACCTGGATGCTCTTCAACAGATTAATGGATAAAGAAACTGTGGTATATATACAGAATGGAATATTACTCAGCCACAAAGAAGAATAAAATTATGGCATTTACTGGTAAATGGATGGAGTTGGAGCATATCATGTTAAGTGAAATAAGCCAAATCACAAATAACTAAAGGCCAAATGTTTTCTCTGATAAGTGTAGACTGATACGTAATGGGAGGGGAAGGGAGTCAGGGAAGAATGGAGGAACATTGAATTGTGTAGAGGGAAATGAGGGGAGGGGAGGAGGCAGGGTGTAGGAAAGATGGTAGAATGAGACAAACATCATTGCCCTATGTACATGTATGATTACATAAATGATGTGACTCTATCTACATCATGTACAAAATGAAAGAAAAATGAAAAAGAGAGAAGTGAAAAGTTATACTCCATTGTGTGCAATGAATCAAAATGTATTCTGCTGTCATGTTTAACTAAATAGAGCAAACAATATAAAAACAAAAACAAAAATAAAAAAGATCACATGAAAAACTTTAGCTACTGTTCAAAACTACAGGTGCTCAGAGTTACATGAGAGGTGCAGCCCACCAAATCAACAAAGTTAGGAGCCCAAGAATGATAGGTGGGATCTATGAGAGGATGGATAAGGAAACGAATAAGAAAAAATGACCCTTATGTGACCCTTATGTCTGGATATCATGAAGATGAGCTAACCCTGAATGGTGATATTCTTCATTTGATATCACATTAACCACGTAAAGAAAGAACTGAGTGATTTTTTTCAGTTTCTAGTCAATTTGTCCAATTCTCTGGAACATATCCTTTGTTAAACAGAAATAAAATGCATATCATTATTGAAGTTAGCAATAGAGTCCACATGCTTAAAATATTGTGGCCGGTTTGTGGCAATATTTCCCTCTAAGAATGAAATAATGAGAAGTACTGTGGAATATTTATTTTCCTATGTGTAGCATACTATAGTTTGAGTGCTTGTTCTGTTGGTTACCTTCATCTAAGATTTCTGAACACCAAGTCTTATGCAACCACTGTTAAATGATGAATTTTCAAGGTAGAGTAGTGAAATTAGGGAAGTCAAAAAATGATTATAAACAGGTCTTAAATCTTAATTTGGCTTTATACTTAATCATAACATTTTATTTTAAATGATTACATTAAGATATACATGCAATTCTCTTTTCATGAAATTGACTTAGATTTAATAAAGACAGATATAAATTTTAATGTAAGTACTGGGTTGGTTGAATTCCCCAATCAGAAAGACCTTTTTAAAGCATTCTAAAGTACTTATAATTCTCTATCATCATTACAGAGATTATGTACACTAAAAATAGACTGGTATCAGTTTACAGCTCTGTAATCCTTAAGAGAGGAAATAGTTTCTCATTATTTTCTCTAATTATTTTAAATTAGCAGTCACCATAGTAACCTACTGCATATTTTACTTCACCAGTTTAGCTCCCACTTAAACTAAATGTTATACATGATTTGAACTGGAATGAAATTGGAGAAATAGTTTTCATCAAAAGTTAGGTGAAATGAGTCCCAGTGAGGACTAAACCCACATTTTGGAAGCAAGATTTAGAAAACTCACCCTCCTTGTACTCTTCAGCTGCATTATTAGACTCAGAAAGTGGATCATAATTTCTGAAAAATGCATTTAAGACCCACCCAGTGCAGTAACCTCTTTTTCCAGAAACTCTGGCAATTCTGTCACCTGGTGACATAACAGGCGCATTCTTTTTTTCTTATATTATTTTCATGCAAGAAATTACAAAGTACATTTGTTCCTCTTTTCAAAGAGCACCAAAAGTAGTCCTTGTATAAATTCTGTGCCCTTGTTATATCCCTCCATCTCCAGTGCTAAGGTGCTTCTGGGAGAGCTGAAGTGATTTGCCCCAAGCCAGCACCCAATACACTAGGAAGCAAACTCCATGCTGAGGGGATGGCAGGGGAATATGGAGGGTGAGGATTAGAACTTTTTTTTTTTTTTTTTGAGCACAACATTCTCTCTGGTCCTCAGTTTTCAGCCATCCACATTTCCATCTGCTCAGACACACCTTCTGGGTCACCTGGTATCCTGTCCTTACTGGGACTGGGCCTTTCTGGCCAGGTGACACAGATGGCACGTGTTTACTAGAGACACACACCGGAGTCCCTATCATCTACTTCCTTTCTGGGCCTAATCCTGGCTCTGCTGACTCCTCCAGCACTGGACCCAGTGTCCAGGGGTCTTGCTCTCAGATCTTTTTAAATCTCCATCACCCCCCGGGAGGACCCTGACTCTGGTGCTTGAAGAAAGGGGGTGGATGCAGAGTCATCCGTGGTGTGGATGAGGCTCAGCCAATTTGCTCCCTCCCCTTTGTCTCACACGTCTTCTGAGGGTGCTGTGCAGAAGCAACTCAGAAGCGAGCTAAGGAGGGGCCACTGTGGGCACCACCTGCCCAGGTGTCCCAACCTTCTTTCCCATCATGGGCCCTACCAGCTGAACCTGGGAAGGACAGGAAGAAAACACTGCCTCCCCCTGAGGTGCAGAAGCCAGTGAATTGGACAGGAAAAGACGGATATTAAGACATTTTACTGTGAATTATGGGTGTACTTCAGGATGCCTGAGCCATTCAAGTGATAGACCTGAATTATTTTAAAATTACAGTTCTTGTGATTGATGGATTGTGCACATTTGCTGTCCTGGATCTTAGGGACAGAGAGTTCTTGGCTTAGGCAGTCTGGGTTACATATACATTATTAGTCTCAGCACTTCTTTTAATAAGACTTCTTTAAAACCACAACACTGGAAGAAAAAAAAAAAACTTGGCCTTGGCTATAAGCCCAGCTCTGCCATCAACCAGTGTGAAAGCATATGGCTCCAAGGGTGGCCTTGTTCTCATCTGTGCTGAGGAAGGTTCACAGCATGGGATCCTTAGGTCCTGCCAACCCAAAGGTGCTACCACCTTAGGTACTTGACCAACCCTGACAGAGGTCAAAAGTGAACTCCCTATTCTTAGATCAACAGCCACATACCCAGGAGAGCTTATGTCATCCACCAAGGCAGCACTGGTTCCGGAAGGAGAGCCTTTTAATAAAGCCTAAAAGCCTTTCTAAGGGAGTAAGAGGTCTTTTTACAGGCTGGACACAGTGGTGCATACCTGTAATCCCAGCACCTTGGGAGTCAGGAGGATCATGAGTTCAAAGCCAGCCTCAGCAACTTAGTGAGGCCCTAGGTAACCTAGCCAGACCCTGTTTCTAAATAAAATATAAACAAGGACTGGGGATATGGTTCAGTGGTTAAGCACCCCTGGGTTCAATCCCTGGTACAAAAAAATAAAAAATAACAAACAAAAACAAAAGAAAACAACCAAACTACAGGATTCAGATCTGTGAACTTCTCTTATTTCTACATCCTTCTTCCTCACTCTGCAGTACATGAACCAGGTGCATCGCCTGGAAGCTCATTAGAACCTTAGTCCCAAACATGTATTTTTTCCCATAACTATACAGAAGAACAGTTTTATTATCTCATAGGCACAAATGCAGTGGGATGAAGCAGTTATTATTCTGTTCTGTTCTAGCACATGTGTCTCTATGGTTCTGCCTTACAGCATTTACTTCTAACTCTAGAGCAATTCCTTTTATCCTTTATTTAAAAATCCTTCCTAATTCAATTCTTATGTAAAGAATCTCTTGCAGAGCCCAAAATGGCACTAGAAAAATGTACAAATGAATCACTGGAAGACAGTGCCTGAAAGCAGCCCTGCATGGTGCCCCCACGACCCTTTGTGTGACTAGAGAAATACATAATTTGACTCACAGAAAGTGCTGGTGGGTGTTGTAAAACCAGACTCATGTTGTCTTCCACTTCCATACCGAGAAAAATTCACTCAAAATAAGACCAAATAATACCACCAAGGAATGAAGTCACAGATTTTCCCAAACTAGACATTGGTCCCTCATCTGGTTGAGTGTATTGAGGTGAATAAGCATAGCTTGAAACTGACCAGGCCTGTTTTCAAAAGCTCTGATTGTAGCCGAAAGACCGTGACTCCTGTTATCAGGCTGCACGGTTCCGCACAATATCCGGCACAGCTGTGGGCACTGGCAGCAGCCAGCCTAGTGCTGGCGGCTTAATTAAGCTTTTTATCTGTACATTTGTCTGAGGACATCTGAAACCTTCAGTGCAGCCTGTCACTAATTAGGTGACTAATTAAATAGTCAGAGTTTCCTTGCTGATCTCTGCACTAACCCCCCATGAACAGGTTGGTGAATGTAACTGTCCTGTCCTGTGGGTCTCTGCCACATGAATTGAAGGGCCTGTGTTCCCACTGATTGCCCTGTTTACACCAGGGGACAAGCAGCCTGGTGGCAAGGATGGTGACACACACAACCCCACTTTCCTTGGAGCCTGGGGAGCAGAAATCTAGGGGCAGGCTACATCTTGCCATGGTGTTGTGGAATCCTCGGGGACTGATGCAGAGGCCGATCTGGTGGCTGGGGAGGGGGACCAGAGGTGGAAGGAGTGTGTCAAGAACAGAGGCTCAGCCTTCTCCTACAACCCCCACGCCCCCAAGAGGATGACCTGCCATCAGAAAATAATGACCAGGAACACTCCCTGGTGTCACTAGTCATAACTGGTTTTCCTAATTTGATCCCAGTATTTAAATATGATTAGTGTTAAATGAAAGTATATTCATTTACTGAAGTTACCTACTTCCACTCCTTTTAGAGTAACTTCACTCATAATATCTAACTTAGCACTCCCAGAAGAAAAGACAAGCAATCATGGGGGACAATATTAAACCTTCTTTGAGGGGCAGGGGGCTCAGCTTATTCTCTCTCTTGTGTGTGTGTGTGTGTGTGTGTGTGTGTGTGTGTGTGTTGCAGGGGGGCAGTTCTTGGTGATTTTTTGGAATTGAGAATGTTAGGTAGGAAATACATTCTTTGTGGCCACAAAGTGCAAACCAGGTGCCCAAAATTGAGTAGCATAATCTCCTACTTAGTGTTCATCACTTACTACTGGATAATTTTCACTGATAACATTACTACCTGTCTTGTTCTGCATTCCTTCAAACCGAGCAGGACACAAAGAATTCAGGTGCAAGTAGTTCAGTTGGGAGTAATCCTAAGGAACTGAGAGAACAGGGTAGTGAGAAAAGGAAGGAAGAATAGCCAAGAAGTAATAATAATAAAAAAGCTCTTATCAGTGGGTCACCAGTACGGGTCAAGGCTCCATCCTGAGAATGGTCCATCTGGGGGGTAAGGAAGCTGGGGTGTTGTTTAGCCACTAGATCCCGCCCTGATGGTTACATAGTCAGCCTGGGCTATTCTTCTGGCATGTTCCTCCAGCTCTCATGATCAGAAAATATCCTGCAGCAGAGAGAGGCAGGAAAGCATTGGTGGTATCATTTGCAGGTGACCAGAAAAGCCAAGGTGATGCAGGAAGGCCCCACAGCATCTGCTTGAGCACCCTTACGATCCCTTAATTTACTTGGTTTGTTGTATTCTTTCTTGTCAATAGTCTTACAGTTAGCCTTTACCAAAGCATGTGGGTATAGACAGAAGTGATGAAAAATATGAAGGTTAGAGAAGAAGGTTGTGTCTAGAGGCTCTTGTGGCCTTCTTACCATTGTAAATAGAACACCAGGTATGCTACACTACCAGAAACCTTTGCTAGAAAAAGATGGCATTTGGGGCCCTTGTCTTTGCAAACAATAGTATTTTATTTCTACTTTGGGAGAGAAGTAAGGTTAGATCAGTAGTTTTCAAAATGTGATCTATAGACCAGCACCTTCAGCATTATTCAGAACCTATTTGAAGTACAGATACTCAAAAAGTCTTATCCCTGTAAAGACTGAATCAGAAACCTGGGGTCTGTGCTTTCACAACCTAAAGGTCACGTAAGTCTGGGGTGTAAGGGAGAGAGTCAGTACTCTCCATGACTAATGGAGCCCAGGCAAATTATTCAGTACCTATGAAAATGTGCAATGGGGAAAGCACCCCAGAATCCCTCTTCTATGCTAGTGTGAAGGTTAAATCAGGTAACATATGTAAAATATCTATCAAAATGCCTAGCACTTAGTACTTATTACATTGGCACCAACCACTAATTTGCATAAATAGATCCCTGGTGGGAGCTGAGCATTGACTTTCAGAGGAGGGAAATGACTGAGGTGATAGAGTTTTCTCAGTGTGGAGGATGCTTTCCTCTAAAAATTGGAGTCGAGTCTGAGGCATTTCCAAAGATTGCATCTGACTCTGTAAGATATTCCCTTGAAGTTTGGTTAAAATAGCTACCATCTCTGTTTTAACATCTAGAGAACCAAGCAAATAACCCAACATTCTCCAAAATTCTGTGGTGTTTCTGTTTTGCAAAACTTCTTGATTTTAGAGAAAATTAGATGGAACACTATTTTCCTGTTAACTATTGACCCAAACTAAGGAAGGCCCAGAGTCCTCTGAACCATGCATGTTAATTAACATTTATAGGGACCATATCCTGGTCTTTTCAGAGGGTTCTAACTGAACATCATTGCCTTATAGGCTACCAATGCATGTTCCTTTTCCTGAAGACTTTACAAACCTTAATCTTGACACTCTTGGGCATCTCTATTCTGCCACTAATTTCAAGTTTATCATGTAAGTCTTAGGAGGCTTGGATTGTACTTCCCACCCCAAGTCCAAAAGTTCTGCATTAAAAAAAAAAAAAAAAAAAACAAAGTCAAGACAACAAAACTTTACATCTACACTTGTGACCCTCGAATATTTAATTAGATCATATCCTTCCTTCACAAAAACATATTAAATCTACTCTTCTTTCTGGAGCTCCTCAAAACCCTGGAGCCTCTCAGTCTTCTATCTCTACCCTGGTGGTTCTCAAAGTGTCATCTCTGGGTCACTAACATCAACATCATTTGGGAACCTGTTAGAAATACAAATTCTCAGGTTCTACCCCAGACCTACTGCATTAGAAACTGAGAATGGATCCAGTTATCTGTGTTTTCAAAATCCTTCCAAGGACCCCCTCCATCTTCAATGCATTATGCTTAAGTCATCTTGGCTCTGCCAGCTCCATTCCCATATCCCCACCTTTCTCACATGCAGTCTCTCTCCCAAAAAGACAAAGGAGATAGTAAACCCTCAATTATGCACCCTCACTCCCCCTTCTCAGTTCTGAATCCACCAACCATTTTCTCTCTTACCTGCAGAGGAGGGATTAAGGATATAACACCCACCCATTACACTCTGAGGCAAAAAGGAGATGTCAAACTGCCCCCCTCCACACACGCCATTTGATGTTGAGTGGCAATTTGGAGGGAAAACACAGAAAGAGCCTCACTTGAAAATACAGGAATAGAGGCCCTTCAATAGAGGTGACAGGTGGTATATTGGTCAGATTTCTATTGCTATAACAAAACACCTGAGAAAATCAACTTAAAAGGAGGATGAGGGTTTGTTTTGGCTCATGGTTTCAGAGGTTTCAGGGCATGGTCTTTTGGCCCCATTGCTTTGAGCCTGTGGGGAGCTAAAACATTGTTATGAGAATCCTGGAATAAGGCAAAGCTGCTCACCTCATGGCTGCCAGAAAGCAAAGAGAGAGAGGATGGAGATGGGATCCCAATATCCCCTCCAAGGTTATCCCCAATAACTTAACTTCCTTCCATCCTTGTCGACCTCCTAAAGGTTCTGCCCCATCCCAGTAGCACCACACAATGCAACCTTTAGCATAAGCACCTTTGGGGGACATTAAAGATCCAAACCATAACATGTGCTTATTAACTCTCTTTAGAGTGGGAGTTCTGTGAGTCACTGGGTAAGACATGGACCAGGACAGGCCATCTACTGAACACGTTTATTTCTAACTGTAGTCCTTTTAAGATTTCAAAGAAATAATACAACAGTGCTAACATAGTAAGGCATGTGGGTTTCGAAAACTAAAAAAACACAGTGCTTTGAATTTTTCCTTTTTGTAAAGAACATGTAGTGGAGAAAGATGCTGTGGAACCAACTTCTTAGATATTAGAGCTAATGTTGAGTGATCTTTCCATAAGCAATAGATTGTGTAAGTTCCTCTTGTTCCCCACTCAGATGGGGTTGGAGAGTGTTGCAGAAATACAATTTCCAGGACCCCTTTTCTTGGGGTTGCAATTCAGCAGGACTAGGGTGGGTTCCAGGAATATATATTTTTGATGACTCCCCAGATAATTCTGAAATGCACCTGGATTTAGAAATAATTTCTGTAGATATTTCCTCAAAATTGGCAGTCTTATCTAGAAGGAAATTATTTCCTTCTATAATTGTTCATTGTAGCTGAATTGTTTTTATGGGCTTATTTTCCAAACCACATTTTCTAATTCTCTACAAATCATATAACTTCTGTCACATCATTACTTTAGGGTTTAACAGGCCTAATTATTAAGTTATCATTAGTGTTACATAGCTGAATTCATTACCCCATGTTCCTGGTATTTACATACTAAATTGGGCCTAGTAGAAAGCATTTCAAAAGCCTCAGCTTAAACTATCACTGGTAAGAATGGAGGCCCAAGAAGGAATATCAGAAAAGCATGAGGAAGCCTTCCCATATGGTGCTAATAAAGCCTTATAAATAGCCAATTATTTGCCCAAAGCATGAAGCCCTTCCTCATCCTTCCCCACCAGAAGTAATGTCACTTATTTTTGAATTCCCATAATGCATTGTTATTTGGTCTTATGAAACTGATTGATTCGTATCTTGTGTTTTGCTATTTCTTGTGTACAGGGCTTTCTCACTTGACTTTTATAGCTGCCATCTGTCATTTATATCTTGTATATGCTTAGTTTATATAAAAGTCTAATGTTTTTCTACAAATATATATATATATATATAAGCATCATTAATCAATTCCCCTAAATTATAAATAAAAACTCAAATTCATTTCATTTAATCTCTTTTGCCAAAACTCAAATTTTATTTCCATTTTTCAATTGACATTTCAAATGTATCACTTACCTATTTTTTTCAGTAAGGATTTATGTGTTGCTTTTGTGCAAAGACACAGAAGCTTTTCGTTTGAGATTCTGAATCCTCAATCTTTACCATAGACCCTTACCCTGGCTACCATGCCTCTCCCCAGGTACCCTGGTACCTGGGTACTCTAAAGAGCTCCCAGATCACTCCAAGAAGACACTTATTCATTATATTGGGTCCAGTGTTGATTCTAGATTCCCCTGATTTAGGTCATAAGCTTGGACTCAAGGTAGGCTTAGGAGATCTTCTCCTTGTCCCCTTTCTCCAGGTTCCATTTGGTTCCTACAGGGACTACTGAGAACAGGGGAGCTCTGACCCACCATGCAAGATGGCACCCAAGAGAAGAGAGAAGTAGGGTCACAGAGAGTGTTCTTAACCTCTACCTTACTCCTCAAACCCTCCACCTTCTTCTAGATGCTCTTGGAATCCTTCCCTCCTTTTTAGATCTCTCTCTTTGGTCTCCACCAAAGTTCAGAGTGTGCCATTGGACAAGTTTGTAGCCAGAGATGCAGCCACTAGGTCATTTTTGCTAGCAGAACAAAAATTAAGTAAGTGCATTAAGATATGTCAAAAAGTCTCTTTTGTGATCTAAACAGAAAAAATACTTAAAAAAAAAGTTAAATTTTATGGGAAAACTGAGTTTCTCTTAATCTGCTCTATGCTTATAATAAGTATTTCCTTCTGATTTGTTTTGCTGTATGTTTTTCTTCTAATAGTGCAAGCTCACATAACTCCCAACTTTTTTTTTATTGTAAACAAATGGGATACATGTTGTTTCTCTGTCTGTACATGGCATAAAGGCATACCATTTGTGTAATCATAAATTTACATAGGGTAATGCTGTTTGATTCATTCTGTTATTTTTTCCCTTCCCCCCCACCCCTCCCACCCCTCTTTTCCCTATAACTCCCAACTTTTCACCCCCATCCATAGCATTTTATCATTAGTTGTGTCCCCTTATCTTACCTCTTGAAGTCTGGATTAAATCTGAGTTATTCTTTGACTAGTAAAATACCCAGTCAAATATCTATCTTGAGCTAGGATTTATCATCATTTAGCAAATATTTTGTCACTGTTTTGGACAATTCAAGAAAGCAGAAGTTTTAATAAATCAAATTAAGATATTGAGATTGATGTGTTGTAATTATTTTTTTCTCTATATCATCTACTTGTTTAAATGGAAACATTAATTAAACCAGTTAATTAAATCACTAGCTTCAACTGCCTTTGTCACATATAGATGTAAGTGCATGTATTTATTGGCAAAAAAATAAAAAATGCTGAGCAGATTGCCTAGCAGATTGACAGGTCTCTACTGCCCAGGATGGCAAACAACATGAAAAGTTTTATGTTTCTTTCTTCATGTTCACAATAAATTGGCAAAGTGACCCTCTTTATTTGAAGGATAAGGATGTTTAGACCTGATTTTGTAGCTGTCCTCCTGAAACATGGAATGAAATGCAATACCTTTTACTTATTTCCCTGGATACCCTAATCCCTCCCTGCTTTACAAGTATCTTTGAGCTGTTCCTCCCCTTGTATCCACAGCAACATGAAATCCCCACTGGAATTATTTACTGCAAAAATGCAGGTGCACTTGCTTAATGTTTCATTGGCTTGAGCTCTTAACTTGAATTTTTTTTTTTTCCCATAATATGGTGACCTTTGATTTGGGAGCAGAGTGCTCACACTGATGTTAAATGTTGTTAATATACGTTAAGCGAACACCATTAGATCTGAGAGTTGTGTTTTTTCTGTGGCTGTGCTGTTTGTGCCATTTTATGTAATGCTTGCTCAAAGCCACGCTGTACCCTGTGACCCACTGTTCTATCTGCAGGAACTTTTTGAATATTTGTAGGTAATCAAATGTAAAATCTTAAATATTTCATCTTCATATGTCATCCTCAGAAGAGTCTATTAGCATTATAGATTATAAGTTTATGATTTTGGACCATTAATGATAGATTTAGGAAATTAAATATTTGGATGTTGCTAAATCAGATCACAGAAAGTACTGTCTTAGCCAAAATATGAGATCGCATGTGGCACACACCTGTAATCCCATCTTCCACTAAGGCAGGAGGATAGCAAGTTCAAGGCTTGTCTGGGCAATTTAGCAAGACCCTGTGTCAAAATAAAAAAGGTCTGGGGATGGAGCTTAGTGATAGAGCACCTTTGGATTCAATCCCCAGTGTGTCTGTCTGCCTGCCTGCCTGCCTGCCTCTCTCTCTCTCTCTCTTTCTCTCTCTCTCTCTCTCTCTCTCTCTCTCTCTCTCTCTCTCTCTCTGACACACACACACACACACACACACACACACACACACACAGTTAGAGGAAAAAAAAAGAAAATACTGATGTCATTTTCACATAAAGGAATGATCTTTTATATGAAAAGTAGGAACCTTCAATGAGTGACAAGAAGGTTACAAATAACCTCATTTAACCTGGGGAGGTCCCAGCTATAAGGACCTCAGGCACTTTGCTAATGAATTTAGACTTTATATGTTGGCGATAAAAATAGGTTAACATCCATCAAAAATTATTATGCAGAAGGCAATATTCTAAATATTTTCCAGAGATGAATTCATTTAATTTTTCACAGCACCCCTATGAGCCATTAGGTTCTATTTTTTTCCCCTTTTATAGGTGGAAAAAAAAAAAAAAAAAAAAAGAGCCACAGTAAGGTTAAATAACTTGCCCAAGGTAAACAAACAAAATAAAAGCTAAAAAGTACTAGACCTGGGAGCCCAACTGAGGAAGTCTGACTCTCAAATCCATGATCTTAATTGCTGTACTCTGCTACTACCAAGATAGTAAGCAAAGACAGGAATTTCAAAGCCAAAAACCATTGAGACTTGATTTAATTTAAAAAGAGGTTTCCAGGAGCTGTGAGGGAGAGGGGAAGAATAGAGAGACTTGTGCCAGGGAAGCTAACCCAGATACTATTTCTCTAAGCCAGATGGCGAGCTACAGCAATGTGTCACAGGAATGATGGGGTGGGGGGCAGGGTAGGCTTTCAGGAGATTTGGACAAGGTCAAAGTGATTGGGCATGATGACCACTATGGAAAGTCGGAAGGAGTGTAGGAATCTGAAATAGGCCTCCAGATTTCTAGCTCAAGAAGTGGTTAGTTAGCCATGGCTTTGATAAAGATTTAAAAGGAGTTGGATTGGGGCATCAAAGAGCTTTGTATTTATGATGTCCCTAGAGCACCCTAGTTTTGGACACGTATTGAATTTGGGATGACCCTGGAGTTTTTAGAAATTAGATTTATATCTCAGAATAAACATTATGGTATCCAAGAGTACATTACAGAAAATATGCAAGATGAACTCATGGTGGTAGATGACATCACCCTGGGAAATGTGCATAAAACCGAGGGAGCTTGATTAGGGATAGTTGGACAAAGGAGGAGGAATCATGTTTTAGATAACTTTCCATCACTATGACCCAACAAGAACAACTTAGAGGAGGAAACATTTATTTTGGCTCATAGTCTCAAAGATTTAGTCTATGATTGGCCAACTCTATAGCTCTGGGTCCAAGGTAAGGTAGAACATCATGGCAGAACACCTTGACAATGGAAGCAGAGACAGCTCCACTCACCAGGGACAAGATATAAATCCCAAAGGCACGCCCCAAATGACCTACTTCCTCTAACCACACCCCTACTTGCCCACAGTTACTACCCAGTTAATTTATTCAAATGGATTACTCCACTGATTAGATTACAGCTCTCATGATCTAGTCCTTTCTCCTCTGAACATTTTTGCATTGTCTCACACATGAACTTTTGGGAGACACCTCATATCCAAACCATAACAAGCTGTTAAAAGTAAAAAAAAAAAAAGTTATCAAAGGAAACTTTAGTGTTGTTTCAGACATGTTCTATTGGACACAGTTCCTTGGTGGAAAGCCTGCATGACCTCAGCCTTCACCATTTCTCCACCCCGTTCTCCTTTAGTCTTAGGATCAGTAATGGCATCCCATTGTTACTAGTCCTTGGATCACTCTCTATCCTTTGGCTTCTGTAATATACAATGCCTCATGTTTTCATTCAGTCGAATCTTATGGAGTCTACCATCTTTTTTTTTTTTTTTTTGCCTGATTAATGAGGATCTTCTCTCATCCCCACCCCATTCTTACATTGAGTCAATGCAAGTAGAATCTTCCAGTTACCTCCCAGTAGTCATTCTGCACTTTGTCCTCAGAAACAGAATGGTGTGCAATATGGTTTTTGGAAAAAACACTGTGTTTAAAAAACTTCATTTTTTTCAGTTGCTTTGCTACCGCATGTGGCCATGCCACTGAGTTCTGGTAATATAAACAGAAATTACATGTGGAACTTTCAGAAGAGGAGCTCATCACCTGGGGTGACCTTGAGAATGGAAGCCACACTTGGAAAAGTAGAGAAATGGGGCCATGGTCCCTGTTGGCTTCACAGATTGACCGTATATCAACCTTAGACTGTTTCATTAAGTATCATTGTAAGAGAAATGGGCTGGTATAGGGATTTGGAGAGGTGTGAAGAATTTGAAGAGAAGACAGAGTTAATGGAGAGACACTTCCCTTCTGAAGCAGGGAATCGATGAATGCTCTAATAAGTGCAGGGAGGGAAGTGTAGGGGAACTGATGACTGGTCTGTGTTTTCTATATGATGTAGGACATGTGCTTAGTTGAGAATTAGGAAGGGGAATTAGTATCTGAAACAAAAAAGGTTACAATAAGGAACTTGAAGATTTGATAAAGGATCAGAATAGCCTCAATGAAGAATGCAAAAGGAATTTGACTAGGGTTAAAGAAAAGAAGTGGAAAGCTGGTTCTTTTATATATAAAATTTTAGAAAATACTTCCCCCCCCCCCAAATATTTTTACTATATCATTACACATGATTAAAAAAAAAACTCTTTTGAGAAATTTTCTAATTGTATAATAGCATAATTCATAATAATACAATTTTGATAATTTATAAGTCATTTGATCCATGTTGTTAGATAATTTAAATTACTCAGTACCAAAGGGATTGTTTTTGTAGTAAAAGATACAGCCACACAATCATTAAGCCTTTTATTCACATAGAGTTATAAAAGGGGTCTGTATACAACTACTATTAGTATAACACAAACCTCATCTTGGTCACATGGAACCCAAAACCAGGATAAATTTTAACTGCCTATTTATATAAACACATTATTATTATCATTTGTGTTTTCCATTACACAGTAATAAACCCAAGACTTATCATTGTTGTGCACTTTCAGACTGGCAGCTATAAGTAGCTGGGGTTAATTGTGACCTTTATGCTATTTGAAGATATTCAAAATTTTTATTCTTATGATTAGAGGATAAGATGTGCTTGGTTTTCCTTGTATCAAATAAGAATATTCATTCTTAAATGACACTCATCCTTAGAGACTTTAGAGCAAAACCTTTCATAATATTTAGCTAGTTTTAAATGTCAGGTGCAGTTGAGTTTATTGCATTGCTAGCCCCAACCATCACCAAAAGTCTCCTGTTTTTAGTGCTACTTAACAGATTGTCAGTAAATTGATAGCATTTTCACATTTGGAAAATTTCCAATCTCCTCATGGGAAAGGCAGGCAGGTGTTTTCCTCTGGCTTGATGAAGGTTTCTTTTTCAGCATTTGGTTGATTGAATGGAGCTGAGTGAACTAAGAACAGATCTTAGAAAAAATATATATATATATTATACATATATCTTGCTTATCAATTAGGATCCTATGAAATGATTAATTCACCCATAAAATCTTGCTGAGTCTAAGCAGTGGGCAAATTTGAAGCAGGAATATTTTAAATACTAAAGAGCATATATGGAATAAGTCTTAAGCATGTGTGTTCTTTTTGTTGTTGTTGTTTGTTTGTTTGTTTTTTGTACTGGGGATTGAACCCAGGGGCTCTTTACCACTGAACTACATCCTCAGCCCTTTTAATTTTTATTTTGAGATAGGGCTTTGCAAAGTTGCTGAGGCTGGCTTCAAACTTGTGATCTTCCTTTTGAATTGAATTCCTTTTGAATCTGCCTTTTGAATTGCTGGGGTTACAGGTGTGCAACATGGCACCAGCTTTAAGCATGTGAATTATTAGGAGCTACCACTTACACATGCTGGTCACACTGCTTAGAACTACCTGTAACTCGTAAGACTGATTAGAGAGGGTGATTTGGGTGCATGGAGAGGGCACTGCTTCGAGTTGGAAGGCATGAATTTCATTACTGGCCCCTGCTGCTTATAAGTTCTTGACCTTGAGCAAATTACTTAACCATTTCCAATCTTGATTTTCTTATACATGTTGCCACGCCCTCATTCCCCCAGCATAAATTGTCTTGAAGATTAATTTCTATGATAATGTCTAGGAATGTCCCTTGGACTCTAGAAAGCCTGATGTATTTAAGGCAGTTTTAGTCTTAGAAGGAAGCCCCTAGAATTTTCTTCTAGCTGATACTTTGGTATTCTTCTTTGAATAACTATAAATATCTCAAAGTAATAAATCTAACATTGATCTATGGGAATTAGATGATCTATGAATTCCTCTTAACAATTTGAGGCCCTCAGTATTCTCTGGTTCTGTATGCATACATTCAAATAACCTGAAGTAGGAAATATTTAGGGGTAATTTTTTTTTTTTACTATCCTGAACATGTACAAACTTTTACCCCTATCATTATTTCCTGAAAGTACAGTATAATAGCTATTTTCAAAGCATTTACATTGTACTAGGTATTATAAGTAATCCAGAGATGATTTAAAATACATGGGAGGAAATTCAGGTTATATTACATGCAAACAACACAACATTTTATTTTGGTATAAATACCAAATACTGGGGAATTCTAGAACTAATCCCCCTTGTATTCTGAGGGGCCACTGTATGGACAAAGGTTAAGTGAGAGGACATAGGAGCCAGACAGTGCCGCTGTATGGCTTCAGCAAGTCATTGTGCCTCCGTTGTGCTTAATAAAATAGGGATGATAATATTATTGACCTCAGAGTATTGCTGTGAAGACTAAATGGGGAAATAATACTTGCAACATGCATGACTTTAAGCACTCAGCAGGGTTTGTGGTTGTGATTCTAAGCAGTTTCTTAGTAGTAGTTTGAAACTAAGACTTTGCATCAATTTATTCAAATTGATCTCCTTCCTCTCAGTTTGTGAATTTTATTTTGTTTTACTTTGAGAAGCAAACTTAAAAAAAAAAAATGTTCAACAGTGTCTGCCATTATACCATGTGTAGCTTTTGGAGTTTCTGCAATTCGCTCCTATACCATTTTCCTTTTTTCATTTAAATGGGTCTGTTTTAAGGTTTGTGTAAAAAGAGTTGCTATCTTCAAAGAAAAATACAACAGTTGAATGACACATGAAATAAAATTAAATTGGATTGTAATAAACTTCCACTGAATCGTGCTTAACCTTTCTTTGTCCTTTTCCTCTTTTCTTTTTCTTTAGCTCTCACCTGAAGTTTAATAATCTCACCCT
Organism: Sciurus carolinensis; assembly: GCF_902686445.1. Classification (NCBI taxonomy): domain Eukaryota; kingdom Metazoa; phylum Chordata; class Mammalia; order Rodentia; family Sciuridae; genus Sciurus; species Sciurus carolinensis. The sequence continues at coordinate 44,854,950 of NC_062214.1, forward strand.
GATTTCAACTTACGGACTCCCAGGAAAAAAACTTCTGGGCAATGAACAAAGAAAGTTTCTGGCAAGCAAGTAGGAATTCTATTTGCTTTTTTATTCTCAGGCCTAAACGTAACCTGTGTGTAGTCTTTTTTTATGCTATCTAATAGATTTCAGATTGGAAAGGGAAAAGCAGAAGACTTTTCTCCTAGTGTTCAGCCATTACTTAAGAAATACAAATTCAAACCTGTTAGCAAATGAATGATCCAGAGTGGCAGTGTTGGGCCACAATTTTGTATTTGTGGGAGGCCAGTTGCCCTGTTCCAACAACTGGGATGGAGTCCTCGGACCCCGCCACCCCTGCACTTGGGTTCAGAGTGAGACTGCAGTGCCGTGGAGCATGGTGACTATGTTTGCATCTGACAGGGCACCATAGTGGGGTTTGGGGCTCACACTCACCCTGCCATTAGTAATAGGTGCTGACTGGGCACCTTTGATTCCAGTCCAGGCAAGCTCTATTTTTTTTCATTCCAATAGAATCATTATTTGACAACATCTGTTCTAGAAAATACTGTTCCATTATCACACAGCTTCCACTAATTTTAATTTTCTATAGCAAAACACGAACACAGAAATATTAGACTTCCTGCCTCCAGAAACAATCTACCAACTTTTTTTTTTTAATGAAGAGTAAGGAAATTATTCTTCCCAGGGGAACAATTTATTTCAGAATCTATGATGAAGGAACCCCCTTTCCTCTTTCCTCAAAGACTTGCTTTGCCTTCAAACAGTGAGAAAAACCATAGATTCCTTGCCAGCAGAACAAGCCTCATTTTGAACTACTATCTTTACCAGACTATAAACTTTGATATTTTTTTTCTTCCTCGGAAGATTGCCATTACAGGGCAGTAGAGGACACAGGATTTGAGACAGGAGGATGTGGATTCAGATCCTACCCTTATCACTAACAGTCTGAGTGAGAGATTTCATTTCTCTGAGCTTTAGTTCTTTTGATTGTGAAATGTGTATGATAAGCCATGCTGGTGGAATATTTGTTAAAATTAGCATAACACCAAATTCCAGCCAAGAAAAAAGGATTGATACAATGGACATCCCCTTTCCACACTTTCCATCTTTGTAAATTACATGATTCATGGGAAATGCTGGTGTTATTGATGTGTTAAGAGGAGTTTTAATGCAACCAGCTTGGTAGAAGTTCTGTCCATCCCGAGGGTGCGTGTGATATAGGAGAGAATGGTGTAAAGGACTTTCTACTGATGTAATGCTACTTCATAGGCAGATTGAGGGCCTGGAGGAAGTCACTCATCGAAGATCTCTGCCTGGTCCCTGCAGGGTAGGTGTGAGGCCCATATCCCAGATGTCCTTGCTTCTGTCCTTGCCTCTTTGCATTCTCAACACAGTTGCCACAGCAACACTGCAAAAATGCAACTCCAATCATGTCCACTTCTTATGGCCCAGAACTGCACTGTCCAAGAGAACAGCTATTAGCCACATGGGGCTATTTAAATTTAAATTAGTTAAAATTAAATGAGATGAAGAAATTCAGTTCCTCAATCACATTAGCCACATTTCAAGAGCTCAGAATAGCCACATATGGCCAGTGGCTACCATACTAGTTTAGTTACAGACATTTTCATCATCACAGTTCTAGAATGTTCTGACACTAAAGTCTGTTGTTCCTATCTACTTCTAATGACATCATCTTTACTTTTTACTCTTTTCTCTTCACACTAGCCCTATCAACAACTTTAGTGTCCCTCAAACACAAGAAGCAAGTCCCCACCTTGGGGTCTTTGCTTTTTTTCTCTGAAATTTTACCTCTTCCATGAGGTCTACCCTGACTACCCGACTCATTTGCAACCAACACTTCAACACACTCTAGTCCCCCTTACTCTGCACTATTTTATTTTTATTGCTACTGAAATCCTTCTGATTGTTACATAATTTGCATTTTAAAACTATGTTTTTTCTTTATGGGTCTGGGTCCTTCAACCATAATGTAATCTCCATAAGGAATTTTTGCCTTTTTGTTCACTGATAAATTCCCTGTATCTGAGACAGTGCTTCATATATAAGTAGGTTCTTAATAAATGATGTGGGATACACTAATGTTGCCTCCAAAGAATTGTAGACATTCCCTCAATCTTAATGAGACAGGCACCAAACACAGCCCCATCCCTTCACCTGGGCAACTACATAATATCCTAATTCTTGGAAACCACAGATTGAACTATTAACAGGATGTTCCTTTTCAAATGGTCCTTATACAAAAATAAAGGAAATTCTGATTATGGAGTCTAAAAATAACAAGGACAAACAACATCCATAAATTTAATAATTTAAATAATTTAATTCAATAATTTTAACTCCTCATTCCAAATGATTGTCCTTAACCAGTGTTTTGCTTCATTATTATGGTTATTTTTTTTTTTTGCATAGCAATTTTGTCCACCCCAAGCCCCCTGCCCCACTCTGTCCAACCTCTGATGGAGGTGTAAATGACATGCCCAGAACACAGCTAAAAGGAAGCAGCAGGAAGGCAGGAAAAACAGGAAGGAGGAGAAGCCACTAATTGGACAATCAACCCTGAGTAATTGAAAGTTAATTGTAACAGTCCTTCTTCTAAGAATGTCACAATTAATCCTCTCTGAAAACCTCTAAGGTTTTTTTCCAGTTCTGAAGGTTCTGATTCCATGAGGTGCAGGTCTCCACTGACTTCTATTTGCTCCTGTGGAGTTGGCTTCTAATTGTACACCTGGAGCTTTGGCTAAGTCTTCTGCCCACTAGGTTTGGGGGCACTACAACATTGAATGAGCAGTCCACTCCTCATTTATGTCCTCTTCCAGAAATTTCCTCTTCCTGAATTTTTGCTTCCCATCACCCCCCTTCTCATTATCTGTCTCCAGAGTTTTCTATAAAGATTTCACATTTCCGCCCCCGTGGTGCTGGGGACTGAACCCAGGGCCCTGTGTGTGCTAGGCAAGCACTCTACCGCTGAGCTACTTTCCTAACCCCCTTTCATATTATTTGTAAGTCAGGGTCAGGCTCGCTTGAGACAACATGAAGTTTCACTGATGTGCCTTTTTTGGTTCTTCCTTTCCAGAGAACACTGGCAGGGGTATGTCTCTTATCACCAAGCTGGGAGGCAGTCACTCCCATGTTAGAATCGTAACACTATTTACTCTGCATAGGAAATAATTTTGGAAGAAATTTTACTTATAGTTTCCCTTGTGGGGAAATTAAACAAGGTCCAGATGGATAGTAATATCCACACTGGATAGCAATCGCTTACACTGTGAGATTTTAAAATAAGAAGTGTCATTCAAGTAATAACAGACTGCAAAAATAAGTAGCCACAACCTCCAATGCGTCTTTTTGCATCTGAGTAAAGGTTCCTGAAAAATCAGTGTTCTCGAGTGCCAGTTCCCACTGGACAGAGCTTCAAATTTTAACTCTGAAATATGCATTCTGACATTATCAACACTGCCGTCCTACTGTCATTAAAAATAGTATTGTCTTAGCCTTTCACAAATTTCCCCTGAGAGCTTTTATCTTTGGGCAAATCCTCATAAGACTAATCCCTGGACACTAACTATGTTTAATTTTTCCTCATCTTGGACAGCTTACAGTAGAGATTGTATAACTAGAACAATCCTTTGTGGGTCTCTCATGAATGTACAAAACCAGTGAAGTTTCCTGTATTCCTGTAAAGCTATCAAAATGGCTTTTTAAAAGAATCTCATCTCACTATCCATTATTTTCCTGTGACAGGCCAGTCCCTGATTTTCTTTTTTTCTTTTCTTTCTTTTTTTTTTTTTTATTAAGGAGAAATTTTCTTGTTTTTAAGTGTTGTTTCACATAGAGATACAAAGCCCAGAGCTCCCATCTCTTGCCAGGGCTGTGTGACAGGGTTTAATGTGCATCCATTACTAGAATTCTCTTTGTGTGGTAAGAATGGACTCATGTATGGATCAAAAGGAAAAAATGTTCTCCCATTACCTCTTCAGAATCCTGTTTTCTTCCAAAGAGAGTAAACAGGATTATGTATCATTAATATTATTTCAAATAATATCCTTCACATATGCATTCCACTTTTCAAAATATCATCTCCTACATGCTCATGTTCATTCCTTACTGTGAATGTAGGGTGGGCTAATTATCCCATGTTGAGAGGTGAAGAAACTGGGGACACAGGGTCCCCAAAGTCCAGGCTTATTGACAAAAGGGCAGGGACTCAGACCTGGTATAGTTCATTCTGGAAAGATCATCTGGCCTAATTTTAAATGAAACACTGTCCTGTCACCTTAGACTGACCATCTTCAGAAAAGGATAATTTAAAAGTCATTTACACAAGGTCACACCTTTCAGAAAATTCTAGTAACATCCTTCATAAAACTCTTTAAATAACCCCAAAGACGTAAGAAACCCACTCTCGTCACATTACAGGAGAGTGCCCAAACTCAACAGAACCTAGAAAATAAAAGTCCACACAGCCACCAGTACCCTGCAGCAGCATTAACATTCACCCTGGGCGTGGGGTACATACAAGTACACCCCTTATAAATCACCATTGCCCAGAAAAGTGAATTCCAAAAGTCTCCAGGGATTGTACTTGCTGTGAACCGTATTCCCTAACTGACAACTTCTTTAAGTTAAATGTGCTTTTTTGTTTTGGCATGAAACCATATGTCGTTAATTCTAAGATTAAGTCATTGACTGAAAAATTTTAGCAAATAGGATCTCAACATTTTGGGATTCTGACCCATGCCTTTGGGGGTCCTCAGTGATGTCATCTTCTTCTTCCTCATTCCCATTGTGTCTGTGGTCAGTATGACAGTTTAACAGCTGAAGTGGATTTACAACCACCATGAAATAGAAGCAGAAGAAAGTGTACAAGTGATCTCTCCCCCCACAACACGCACACACACCCTCTGTCCCCTTGTGGACTGGCCTAAGCCAGGTGGAACAATTTAGTTTTAATGGGAAGATGTCAATTTGTGCTTAAGTGTTTCATAACGAAAAATCTTCGAGTATCATTCCTGGTAAACTCACAGCAAGAGCACAGACTTGGCTCACTAGGGGACTCGAACCAGCTCACCAGATGTCTAATTAATGCCCGCTGTCAGCTGCTCAAATGTCACTTATGGAGCTTCTCTCTTTGCAGCCACTGTTTTAATGATAAAGATTATGCGTTGATGTCACTGTGCTCCTGGGTTAATGTTGTGGTTGGTAGAATGACTGGCATAGACCGAGCAGCCAAGCACGTCGTGGTTTCCAAGGACCAAATCGTGCTGTATGACCACCTCATCCTCTGTACCGGGCAGCAGTACCAGGTGAGGCTGTGCACATGGGATGTGTTTGGAGCTCTCCACAGTTAATGTGTTTACTGGGGCACATGCTCTCTGGGTAAAGAGCATCCTTTCTTGCCCGGACAGCTGCCTCTCTATATTCATAAAAGCGCTCTTCAAGACCTGCGCACATGACCAGAATTGTGTCCGCAAACCCTCTCAGAAACCCATTCCAAGAAAAACATTCTGCTCCAGGATAAAAAATCACAGCAAGTTGGAGAAATGTCATTCTTGAAGCTGTTGTCCCAAAGTCTAACACTTAACGGCTCACCATAGCAGAATCCAGACACAACCAGGCAGGCATTTGTGGTAAATTAATTTATGTCTCAAGAGGCTAACATTTGGCTGTGGCAATGCACTCACGCAAAAGTATTTCAAACATGTGCACCTTCTGTCAACCCTTATTTTATTTTGTCTCTCAGTTATAAAACTAGGAAATCAGATTGACTGCTTTCCCAGTGACCATGCTTCCCATTTGATTAATCTCTCAAGCCACATTTGAATACTGCATTGCTGGATTCAACCGAAGCTGTTAATGTCTCAGGCAGCAGATTTTAATATTCCCACTTCTTGGTACACATTAGCATTTTCTGTGGCCTACAGTACAGTCTCTCTCCAATGAAAAGAGATTGCTTTATAACTCAAGGATGGTTTCTCAGACCCTCTCATGCATGGTTGTGGATTCAACACACGTATGCTTCCTTCACTTTCCCAAGCCAGGAGCAGGAGCAGACAGGGTCTCAGTCCTAGCGCTGTTACTGCATGTGATGAGCAGTCACATTAGCAGTGTTCTCTGCTTTGTCTGCATTTTGAGATCACCTGGGGTGCTTAGAAAACACACCTATGCCTAGACCCAGCCTCTGGAAATTTTAATTATGTTGGTGGGCCTGGTAGCTCGCGTTTATTGTTTTTGTTGTTGTTGTTTTATTGGGGACTGAACCCAGGGGTGCTTTACCACTGAGCTACATTTCCAGGCCTTTTTGGTTTTTGTCTGAGATAGGTTTTGGCTAAGTTGCTAAGGCTGGTCTTGAACTTGGGATCCTCCTGCCTCAGTCTCCCAAGACACCATGATTACAGGTGTGTGCCACCACACCCAGCTTCTTCAGTATTTGTTAAGCTCCCCATATCATTATAAACTAAGGCAGAGAATCTCCTGCTTGAATTTTCTTAAGGATAAATTCCCTCATCTTTATCCTAGAAAAGCACTCCTCAAACTGCATGGTGCACACACAAAGCTTTGGAGGGTCCTGTTAAAATGCAGATTCTGAGCCTTGGGGTGGGGTGGCAGAACCTGAGATAGTGATTCCTAACAAGCTCCCTGGTGAGGCTGTTGCTGCTAGTGAATAGACTGCACTTTAAGGAGCTTGGATGAATCTCTAAATAATTTATTTTTCTTTCTCTTTTTAAGAAGTCTCATTCTCAAAGGATAGAAAAGAATGCTTTTCTGGTTGAAGGATAAAAATGAACCGAAGAGATACCTCATTTTGATATTTCAGTATTCCTCATACTTTAAAAAACATTAAGCCAAAAGAAAACACCATGCACCACTTTTGCCTGTCCCCCCTCACCTGCCCACCGGGTTCCAGCTGCTGCTGGTGACTGCGTACTTTGGAAACTGAGCAGAGGACTGGGCCAACTGTCCGGTGACTCAGGCATCTGTCCATGTGTGTCCAGCTGCCCCTGCAGCTTTCTTCTGCAGCACATTAAGCTCTTGCCCTTTTTGCAGTGGGAAAAATGAAATGAAGAAGTGATAAAGGGAGTTCCAATTTAATTTTTCCAGAAGGACCTAAAAATCAAAGGTACATAGAGCGATACAGAAAGGGCAACTGAATTCACTGGGGACCTTCTAGTTTGGTATTTCTTTTTCTATTTCCTTCTCTCCAATTCTCTCATGGTTTTGTCCCAATTTTGTCAAACAAAATGATGAAAATAAAAGCTAAACCCAAAGCAAGAAGACAATCTGTTATAAAATATAATTATAATCTTTAACTCTAATCCGATCTTTTAAATGGCATGCTTCCCTCTAAAATATTCTGCAATATTTTTGATATGTAAATGCATATCACATAATATTTTTATCAGAAAATGTGTGCACAAGGTAAAATCTTTAATTGTATTGCAGGGCTGAGAGTGAGGAGGGCTGTTCTCTTACTTCCAAGTCTTCTTTCTTGAGCTATACAGCCTGAAGCATTTCGCTGTTCTAAAGTGTTTACTACCATAGCTCCAAATAACATGTTTATAGTTTTGTCCTGTTCTGCCAACTGCGAAGTTGCCATTATTCATGACCTCTCTGTTTTGGAAGATGATTTAGCATTTAGTTAACTCATTTTCAGTACCCTCTAACTCCTTTACCCACCCCCTTCATCAGCTTTCCTGGTTTTTTGATGAACACATGCCACCTTTGAAAACCACTCTGAGACAGCTTCCAATGAGATCACGGAGCTACATGACTCAAAATGGTTACTGAGAGATGGACACCTGCTCTTTGCCTGGACTTGGGTAGTCTCATAAGGAAGAAGAACACAAATTTAACTCAAAAATTGAATGAGTTTGGTACTGACCAGGAGAAAACTCCTGGCATGGACCTGTAATTCAAAGGGGTGGAAGTCAGCAGGTTAGGTAACTTCCTCCAACCAAGCCAGATAAAGAGCCAGAGACTTTCTTTCAACTGGTAGAAGAAAACATGGGGTCAAACACTCCATCATATAGGTGTGCTGGCACTGACTTCCTTAACAAAACAAAGCTCAAGAAACAAAACCAAGAATCAGTAAGTGGATGCCATCAAACTAAAACGCTTCTGCACCATAAAGGAAATGATTAAGAGCATGAAAAGAGAGCCTACCGAATAGGAGAAAATCTTGGCCAGACACTCCCCTGATAGGGGAGTAATATCCAGAATATATAAAGAACTCAAAAAGACTTAACACCAAAATAATGAATAACCCAATCAACAAATGGTCAAAAGAACTGAATAGAAACTTCTCAAGAAAAGAAACACAAATAACCAACAAATACATGAAAAACGTTTCACATCTCTAGTAATCAGGGAAATGCACATCAAAACTACACTAAGATTTCACCTTACTCCAGTCAGAGTGACAATGATCAAGAATACAGATAATAATAAAAGTTGGTGAGGATATAGGGCAAAATATACACTTGTACATTGTTGGTGAGACTGCAGACTATTACAATCACCCTGGCAAGCAGTATGGAAATTCCTCAAACAAGTAGGGATGGAACCACCATATGACCTAGCTATCCAACTCCTTGGTATTTCCCCAAAAGAACTAATATCAATGTACTATAGCAATATTACCACTTCATGTTTATATATGTTTATAGCAGCACAATTCACAATAACTAAATTATGAAATCAACCCAGGTGCCCATCAACAGATGAATGGATTAAGAAATTGTGGTGTATATACATAATGGAGTTCTTCTCAGCCATAAAGAATAATGAAATTGTGGCATTTGCTGATAAATGGATGAAAATGGAGAACAGCATGCTAAGTGAAATAAGCCAGACTCAGAAAGTCAAAGGTTGAATGTTTTCTCTCATATTCAAAAGCTAGGGTAAAATAAAGGAAAGGAGGAGGGAAAGATAGGACAGCATAAAGATATAGGGAAGATCAGCAGTGTGGAAGAAGATCAAGAGGCAGAGTGGAAGGGTGGATAAGGGGAGGCACTGCAGAATGAATTCTTAGAAAATCATGTTATGTGCCTCTATAAATATACCAGAGGGAACTTTGCCTTTATGTATAAGTAAGAAAAACCAATCAAATATAAATAAATAATGAAGCAAAAGGGAGTCTAGCAGCATAGAGGAAGGAGAACTTTGGAGAGAAGGGAGGATGGGAGGAAAAAGGGATCATTAAATGAAATCAAATTCCATGAATGTTTGAGTTTGTCGGGATGAACACAACTACTATGTATAATTATAAAGCACTAATTTTTAATAAAAAGAGCTGGGTACTTCAGTTTATAGTCAACCTGATATGGGTCAACAATATGACATGGTCTTTGAGAGGTTCATGACATGTAAGACTGAGTAAATAAAGTGTGGTAAGCAAGACAGTGCAGCCCCAGGAGAGAGCCTGCTACAAACAGGGGCTGGGTAAAGAGTTGTCTAGGTGGATTTACCTCCTGGGAACAGCCCAGAGAGTGGCACTCCCCTTATCATTTGATAGTAACTAGGAGGTAGAGAACTCACACTGAAGATGAATAAAGGGAAGAGTAACAGCATAAAGTCAAAGCAAATGGTTCTTTTGAAACATAGCTGCAAATTACCTGATACTTCTCACATCAGATTTGGAGTCTGTGCCTCCCTTCCTTGAAGCTGGGCAGGCTTGCAACAATAACTTAAGACATGCTAGAAGAAAACTCTCCTTACCTAAGAAAAATATTGTCTAATTGATTGATTCCAAGCAAAATCAAGGAATTTTTTTTCTCAGTTATATACTCTGGTAAATGTTAGAGAATGAGCCATTTCTCATTGTTGCATGAGGAAGATGGGGGTGACGGAGAACAAGCTTCAAAAGGAAAATAACATTACCAAATGCACCCCCTTAAAAAAGAACAAAAATAAGGCAATCATAAAATATTTCCTCTTTAGTGTTAAATGGCAAAAGAAAATGAAACTGCACAGAAGTCTGAGAAAATTTAATGGTTCAATTATTACATGTTCACTTAATTCTATCATTTTCGAAGATAGCGGAGAGCCATTCTCTTATGTGCAAGTCCTCAGAAAAATTATCTTCCATGTTTTTCATCGTGGTGTAAAATGTAATGTACTCCAAATAACTGAGACAGAAAAGAAAATTTAGAACTTCACAATAGTACAAGGACAGGTAGCAAGCACCACAAATTATTTCTAGAAGAAATTTAAATAATTTTTTAAAATCTGAAAATAACTATGAAATAGAAAAGCATGACTCTCAATCTAAACTAATCTAATAAAGACCAAGAACTTACTGAAAATATGGAGAGAGATGTAAAGGGGAAAATCTATTTTGTCTTAAATAGGAAGCCCAAAGTTAATATTTCAGGGTTGACCCATTAATGTCTAGAGGAATAAAGTTAAAGAACGCTTTTAAACAGTGTAAAGAAATTCACTTTCCAAGCACTGGAAATGATAAAAAGAGGAAAATAGCCACAATGGTTGAAAGTGAAAGTACAAACCAGAATGACATGGGAGAAAAAATACAATTTATGTCAGTGAATTTCACACTTTCAAACTACCCTGTTGTGAGACCAAGACTGTTCTTACACTAATTTAAAAAAAAATGAGAAATACCCAATCAAAACAACACCAAAAAGTTAAAAATACAGAGTTAAAAATGAACCATAAAAGACTTATGTCAGACAAATCCACACAGCTCCTAGAAAGAGCAACAATATTAATACCCTACAAAGTTAAATTGGAGACAGAAAAGCATTAACACTGACAAAGATCAAAATTCATGGTGACAATATAGAGGTCACAAACCTATTACCTGCTGAACATGACTGCATCAAAGGCTAGGCCACAAAAACAGGGGTGTACACCTGGCTTATTCTATTTGTTTCTTAAAGATTCATTTAAGAAGAAAACAAGGACTGGGATTGGGACTCAGTGATAGGGCTCTTGTCTCAAATGTGGGAGGCACTGGCTTTGGTTCTCGGCACCACATATAAATAAATGAATAAAATAAAGGTCCATCAACAATGAAAAAAAATATTAAAAAAAAAAAAAAGAAGAAGAAGAAGAAAACAAGTGAGGCACATCCAGAAGCTCAGTCACCCCAGATGTCGAGTCATACAGTTGAAGATTGAGGATGGTTAGGATGATCAACCAGTCAGAATTAGACTTGTACATCGCAACCCCAGGAAGCTGATTTAGGAAAGGTCCACAGAAGCAATGGGAATATGATGCTTATTCACCCTAAGACACAGCCTTCTAATGGTCTGAAATTCTCTTCCACAAGGGAGTGGCCAGCCCCAGGAGACAGGAGCATGCTGTGCTGAAAGCCCTCATCAGGGCAATAAGAATCCCCAATGGCAGTTGAGTGTTTTCTATGAAATGAACATATGTTAGTTGATGTACCCTCATGGTAACTCTAAGGTGATTCCAAGCAAAATCACCTTGGAGTGGGTGTCATTTTTTTTTTTTTCATCCCCATTCTTCAGATTAGGTAACTATGTAATTCTGCAGATTGGGTTACTCTGTAATTTAGTAATTTGCCTGGGGCCTCTTCATTGCAGGTGAACTTTCTGCCCATCATACTTGTAGTAGTAGTCCTGCCTGACAATCCTTAGACCTCACCACATGAATATGCAAGACAGCTGACATAGATCTTCCAGCAGAGGCCTCAAGTTGTCATTAAGGTTCGAACCCTGTGCCTACCTCTTTTTTCCCTCTGCTTAATTGGCACCTACTAGCCAAATTGAAAGAACAAAATAGTGGCCCACTGGGCAAATTCAGGCCACTATGCTGTTTCATTTGGCTTTCATGATGGTATTTAATTTTTTATTTGAACCAAAGTAATAAAAAGTCCAGAGTTTGTGTAAAAAAACCAAGTATCTGACATTTCTTGAGCAATCAGATCTGGTCCTACTGGACTCAAGCACTTTCTTTTTCTTTTTTTTTTAAATTTGTTCTAATTAGTTGTACATGACAGTAGAACACATTTATACATTTTGATAGATCATACATAAATGGAGTATAATTTCTCATTTTTCTGATTATACATATTGTAGGATTATATCGGTCATGCAGTCATATATGTACATGAGATAATAATGTCTGTTTTACTCTACTGTCCTTCCTACCCCCATACCTTTTCCCCTCCTTTTACTCCCCTCTACCTAATATAAAGTAACTCTATTCTTCCCTATCCCTCCCCACTTATTATGAATTCATATCCACATATCAGAGAAAATATTCAGCTTTTGGTTTTTGGAGTTTGGCTTATTTTGCTTAGCACGATATTCTCCAACTCTATCCATTTACCAGCAAATGCCATAATTTCATTCTTCTTTGAAGCTGAGTAGTATTCTATTCACATTTTCTTTATCCATTCATCTGTTGAAGAGCATCCAGGTGGTTCAATAGTTTAGCTATTTTGAGTTGAGCTGCTATAAACATTGCTGTGGCTGTGTCACTGTAGTTTGCTGATTTTAAGTTCTTTGGGTATAAACCAGGGAGTGGGATAACTGGGTCAAATGGTAGTTCCATTTCAAGTTTTCTGAGGAATCTCTATACTGCTTTCCATAATGGTTGTACCATTTTGCATTCCCACCAGCAATGTATGAATATACCTTTTTCCCCACATCCTTGCCAACATTTATTGGTGCTTGTATTCCTGATAATTGCTATTCTGATTGGAGTGAGATGAAATCTTAGGGTAGTTTTGATCTGCATTTCTCTAATTGCTAGAGAGGTTGGACATTTTTTCATATATTTGTTAATCAATTGTATATCTTCTTCTGTGAAGTGTCTGTTCAGTTCCTTAGCCCATTTATTGATTGGGTTATTTGGTTTTTTTGGTGTTAAGTTTTTTGAGTTCTTTATATATCCTAGAGATTAATGCTTTATCTGATGTGCATGTGATAAAGATTTTCTCCCAATCTATAGGCTCTCTCTTCACATTATTGATTATTTCTTTTGCTGAAAAGAAGCTTTTTAGTTTGAGTACATCCCATTTATTGATTCTTGATTTAACTTCTTGTGCTTTAGGTGTCTTTTTAAGGAAGTCAGATCCTAGGCCAACATAGTGAAGATTTGGGCCTACTTTTTCTTCTAGTAGTCTCAGGATCTCTGTTTTAGGGCCAAGTCTTTGATCCACTGTGAGTTGAGTTTCAAGCAGATTGAGGTAGGTTTAATTTTATTTTGTTACATGTGGCTTTCAATTTTTTGCAGCACCATTTGTTGAATAGGCTATCTTTTCTCCAGTGAATGTTTTTGGCACTTTTGTCTAGTATGAGATAACTGTATTTATGTGGGTTTGTCTGTGTCTTCTATTCTGTGCCATTGGTCTAAGTGTCTGTTTTGGTACCAATACCATGCTGTTTTTATTACTATAGCTCTGTAGTAATAATCCATTTTCTTTCAGAGCTTGAAATATGTTATTCCATGCCCTCCCATCTTTGAGGGTCTGGGTTGAGAAATCAGTTGAGATCTGAATTGGTTTTCCCCTATATGTAATTTGCTTTCTTTCTCACATGGCCTGTAAGATTTTATCCTCATTCTGTATTTTAGTTATTCCCATTATAAGGTGTCTTGGTGTGGGTTTGCTGAAATTTTGGACATTTGCAGTACTGTAAGCTTTCTGTATTTGATTTTCCATTTCATTCTTTAGGTATGGGAAATTTTTTTATATTATGTCATTGAAAAGATTGTGCATTCCTTTGGTTTGTATCTTTGCTCCTTCATCTATCCTGATAACTCTTAAATTTGGCCTTTTCATGTTATCCCATAATTCTTGGAAGTTATGTTCATGAATTCTTACCATCTTCTGTGCATGGTCAACTTTATTTTTAATATTAAATATTTTGTCTTCATTGCCTGAGGTTTTGTTTTCCAAATGGTCTAGTCTGTTGGTGATGCTTTCCATTGAATTTACAATTTGGTTCGTCAATTCCTTCATTTTGAGGATTTCTGCTTTTTTTTCACAATCTGTAACTCTTTATTGAAGTGTTCCTTCACTTCTTGTATTTTCTCTTTGATTTCACTCTTTATACCATCCTTTACTTCACAGACATTTCTTCCACTGTGTTGTCTGTGGATTCTCTTATTGGGGCATCTTGGTTTGTTTGCAGCACTTCGTTCCCTTGATTTTTCATGTTGCTTATGTGTTTTCCATATAGCTTTCTGGATCTAAGGCAGTACAGATTCTACTCCTGTAAACCTATATTGTCACTGAAGATTTCCAGTCTCCCACCTTTAAGAGGGAGACCAATATCAACAGTACCCAGTGCAAACAATATAATTCCTCAACTCTAATAGCTTTCACCAAGGCGTCCACTGCCCTCTCACTATAAACAGCAATGATGATTTCAATCACTGTCCACAGTATAAACAGAAAATTTGCCAAAAGGATTTACAATCTCAAATAGCGGACAAAGAGAGGACAGAAAGAGTGCAAGACATGATGTTCATGAGGAAGAAACAGAGAAGCCAGAAGCAAAGATCCACAGAAAGAGTAGAAGAGGAACCAAGAGAGATTGACTGCTAGGTGGTGAAAATGTAGAAAGGGAATCCAGGAAAACAGACAAGTGAGAGGAAAAATACATATAAAGAGGAAAAAAAATTAGAAATACAAGAATATACAGTAAAACTGCAAAACACCATGCATATATCACCGTCTTCAACAAACTGATGCACAGGAAACTCCCTGCTCCAAATATGGTGGAGAGAGATGCCAGAGAAGAAAAAAATAAAAATAAAATAAATCTCAGTGGAAAATTGAACAACTGTCTCTGCCAGCATCCAAAAGCTTCTCAGCCCTGTCTCTGACTTCTCATAAGACTGCCTGGCCCAGACAGGCCATGGCAGTCCCAGTCACTATCTCACCAATCTGGGCCTCAGGTGTCCTGGGTTTGGCCATGTCCCAAGATCTCAATGCCACTGGAATTTGGAGAGAGACCACCAGGGATGAGCAATCCTGAGAGTAAATAGATGGCTACAAACTGCACTCCAAGGAGGAAGACCCCAGGTGCAGCCAAACCTGCAGGCACCCTGACATTGAACCTCCAGGTCCTGGCCAGTGTCCCCAGACAAGAGTGGCTGTGCCCCAAGATGGTGGTGGCAGCAAACCCATCAGTACCCCAAACCCCGGAATCTGGCCAGAGTCTCAAAATAGCTGTGACCACGTGCAACCAAACCTGGAGCCTCCCTGGCAGCGGACCTCTAGGCAGTGGTGGAAGCAGTAGTGGCAGGGGTCAGTGGCAGCAGGCAGGGGATCAGTAGCAGTCGCAGTCCTCAGTGGCGTTGGCAGCAGGTGGGGAGTCAGTGGCAGCAGTGGTGGTAGCTGCAGTGGCACCCAGAGAGAAGACCTCCAGGTGACCTCTGGGGAGCGTCAGCAGCGGCTTTGGTGGCAGTGGTATCAGGGGCAGTGGCAGCAGCAGTGGTGGCAGCAGTGTTGAGAACCACACCCAGAGAAAAGACCTCCGGGCATCCCAGGCAGTGTCCAGGGGAGCAGACCTTGGGCGACTAGAACAGAGTCAACAGCAGCAGCAGCACCCAGAGAAAAGAACTCTGGGCACCTGCAGCAGCAGAGTCAGGGGCAGCTGTGCCCCAGGAGAAAACCTGCAGGCAATGGCCTCCAGGGCAGCTGCACCCCACCCTGAGAGAAGACCTCCTGGCAACCTGGACCCAAGTTCCTTCCTGGCAACAACAGGATGGAGCTGGGTCATGGCTGAACTCTGGCCAGGACACAGGCTCTGCAGTTTGTATCCTTGACATGGAGGACAAGTGTCAGCCATCATCCTCTATTGGGATTCCACTGTTGCTTTCCTCTCAGCAGAGAAAAGTTTCTGTTTCCACTCATGTAAGTGTCAAAAGTGAGACAACAGAAGTTATATAGGGATGATTCTGTGTGAATAGAGAAAAGGAGGATGGAGAGAGTAAGAGAGAGAATATTTCCCTGACAAAGCGAATAGTAATCCTGTAATTTTCATAAGTAAACTACAATCCACTTCCCTTGTTATATTTCTCTGCCTAGTCCCTCTGTACACTTGAATCTTAGTACCTGATAAAATTGCTTCTGTGGCAGATTGCTTTAATCAAACAAGGCCATGTCAAATTCAGTTCTGTGTTATCTACCAGAGCTTTGCCACTCCTGCTTGAAGAAGTGGAGTCTTGGTTTTATCTTCTTGATCCTGGTATATTAGCTTTGGGTCACTGTAAACAAAATACCGTAGAACATCTTAGGGGAAGAGAAGTTTAATTTGGGTTCACAGTTTCAGAGGTCTCACTCTGTCCATGGTTGGCTGATTCTATTGCTGTGGGCCTGAGGTGAGGCGGAACAACATGGCGGAAGGGAGTGGCAGAGGAAAACTGCTCAGCTCATAGCAGCCAGGAAGCAGAGGGAGAGAAAGAAGAAGGGGCCTGGGTCAAGATGTAGTCCCCCAAGGGCGCACCCCCAGTGACCTGTTTCCTCCAACCATGCCTCATCTGCCTGTAGTGTCTACTCTCTCACTGTCATCCACTTAGCATCAATAGATTGATCCATTGAGCAGGTCATGGCCCTTGTGATCCAAACACGAGTTAGAGACACATGAAACTTTGGGGAATGTTCCATATGCAAATAATAACACCTGGGCAGGCTCCTGTTTCTACTTCAATGGATAGAATATGGTGGTAGCCAACTTCCAGGACTCGTTAGAGAGGAATAAGGGGCTCTGTACTGGTTCTCTCTATTAGGACATTTGGCACCATGTTATGAGGAAGCCCAAGTCACAGGAGAAAACACATGTGGGTGTTCCAGGTCATAGATAACATCAACTGATTGGCAGATAATGGTAGTTTTGAGTCCTCAGCACATTTTGTGGGAAAAGAAAAAGAACTAAGATACTTTATCTTCAAATGATTCCACCTTCTGGCACCAAGTCAGCCTCAGCCGTTGAGTGTGCCCATCTGAGGCTCTAAACATTGTGGAACAGTTAAACTGGCTCCTAACTTGCCCTGTCTTAATTTGGGGCCTACAGAATCTATAAGCCTAATAAACAATTGTTTCTACCACTAAATTTTGAAATAATTTATTGTATAACATTAGACAGTGTTATGGTTTGGATGTGAGGTGTTCTCTAAAAGCTCAAGTGTAATAAAATACAAGAAGGGTTAGAGGAGAAATAATTGGGATGTGAGAGCCTTAACCCAGGCAGTGAACTAATCCTCTGATGGGATTAACAGAGTGGTGACTAAAGGTGGGTAGGGTGTGGCTGGAGGGAGTGGGTCAATGGGGACGAGTCTTTGAGGTATGTATTTTGTATCTGGTGAGTGGAATCTCTCCCCCTACTGCCTGATCATCATGTGAGCTGCTTCCCTCCACCACACTCTTCTGCTATGATGTTCTGCTTCATTTTGAGACCCAAGGAATGGAGTCAGCTGAGACCTCTGAAACTGTGAGCCCCCAAAAAACTTTTCCTCCTCTACAGTTGTTCTGGTCTGGTCTTTCAGTTGCAGCAGCAAAAAAAAAAAAACCAAAAAAACAACTAAAACAGGACAGCCAGAGGGATTCCTTCTGAGAACTGTCCCTAAATGGTCGTTTTGTCTATTTATTTGTTTGTTTCCTCCCCTTTCAATTAAAACCTGATTAATTATATCCGGGGACAGAAAAGGACATGCCTCTATCAGACATAACCAAGTGCACTTTATTGTCATCATCATTACCATGATTGTAAAACTGTGTCAGATCTTCACCTCAAACCACTAAAATAAGCATTTTTCCTTAACATACCTCAGGTCCCATGCCCTACGGGTGCTGACATTGGACAACACCTGACAAACAGAGAGGTTCCAGACAGCAGTAAACTGCCATACACTGGGAAAGTTCCCTGCAACCATTTCACTCTCAATGATGAGGAAGATTGCTTAAGTGCCCTGGTCTGGATAAAGAAGCACTACTTTACCACAGAAGGTAAAGGTATCAGTAGCCATGCATCTTCTCAGAATAGCGTTTTATTTTTATAATGAGTCTCATTCTTCATTTAGTTCCAGTATATAATTAGTGCCTAATTAATTCCAACCAAATCATTCATCTGTCATGCTTTGTTTTCCAGATTAATTTACAACTTGTTGTCATTTTTGGAGACCCAGCCTGTTTGCTGGGGGAAAGAAAAAGGCTTGAGATAGTTTAATTATCTATAATTATTTTATTACACAAAATGAATATCCGAAGAGCAAAGCATGGCTAAAATCATTAACTAATTAAAGAATAATTTAATAAGCAAACATGTTTAGCAATTATATGGAAAATATGTCTCCTTTTGTGAAGCTGAAAAGACCAAAGAAGAAAAAGAAAGGCCCTCGTTGGAAGGGCTCTTTTCTTCTTTTCACAAGCCATTGTTCTCTTTCTTGCTGTTGCCTGTGTAGTTCTTGCCACAAACACACATATTCGAGTTACATTACCACTTTTTGAATCGAAATGAGAAAGTAAAACATTTGTACAAATGCCTCTGCCACTCAAAAGCATTTTCTCAAGGATCCTGCTCTCCATTGCTCGAATTTCATTGAAATTGTTTGACTCATAAAACAACCAGAACAGGGCTCAGCTACCCATGTGATTTTAGTTGAAACCTGGAAGCCAAGGTTTGGAGATGATTTTGTTCATGCAGCCCCTTCATTTTACCCAAGGCCAGGAAGAGTCAATGATCTGGTTGAATCTGGCAACCTCCTATGGTTAGAGCTGAAATTCTCATCCTGACCTTCGGTTCAGGCCAGGATGTAAAGACCAGTGGGTACCCAGAAAGTGTAAATGTGTAAATGTGTAAAGTATCAAAGTGTAAAATTAAATATGCACATTTAAAATACATATTTATATAAATAAAATTTAATTACATTCATTATTAATAATTAATACATTATAATAAAATATAGTTTCTCCTGATTTTTGGTAGATGATTTAAATTTAGATCCACCAAAACTTTTTGCCAAGTTAGAATATTGACCACATTAAAAAAGTTACTATTGATTACATTTAAAAATTTTTAAAAGGGTATTAAATGGCATTCAATACATTGCTGGATTCCTTTTGATAATATTATATAGGCTGTTTCCCTCTTAATTTATAAATGAGGTGACCTGTCATTTTTTTCCTTAATGCTTTCCTTGTTACATTTTTTAATTCAAGGGTATACTAGTTCACAACACATTTTTGGAAGTTTTCCATGTTTGTGAGGGTGGGGGGATGTCTGAAATACAAAGTAACTTAAAGGTTGGACAGGAATCAGACATAAAACCAACTGGATTTGGAAACTTTGAGCAGAGCTGGGATATATAGGAATATACATACTATCAACCTAGATTTAAAACTTGTGGTGAAATATTTTTGTATTTGCATCAGTCTTGATATTATTTTCAGTTTTTCATCTATATATGTTTAAATCTGTTTCAACATTTATTCATTCTTTAACTGCATTCTTTAATGACTACTCGTGGCCTATATAAACTTTAAAAATTCTATAATCCAGGGGATTGCCTAACCCAGAAGTTCAGCAAACTTTTATTATAAAGTGCCAGATAGCAAATATTTTAGACTTTGAAGGCCATACAGCCATTCATCTCTGCCATTGGAGCAGGAAAGCAACCACAGACAGTAGAGAAGTGAGTGCACATGAATAAGAAGTGTGTGCCAATAAAACTTTACAAAACTTACAAGAATAGGTGACGCGCCATGTCTGGAGAATCCTGCTCTTATCCACAGAATTTGTGATAAGTCATTACCATTGCATCAAGCCCAGACTCAAAATGTAATTTAAACTCCCTAAAATCACAAAAACCAATGGTTAGTACAAAATGTACGATATTTCTTAGGACAGTGCCCAATCCAGTGTCCAATCCAGTGCAGGGGGTGTTAGGACTAAGGAGCATTTTGATCAAGAGAAGAGCCTTCAAAAGTGACAATGCAAGCTCTTAAGGGTGAATGTCGATGGCAGAGAATTTAGAAATCCCAAAGCAAAAGACACTATGGTCCCCTTGAGGTGCCTTCTCATTTGTTCTCTTGCTTTTGGGGTGGGGAAAGAGCATCATTGTTATTCTCTGGATTGGAGTAGTTGTTAAAGATGGTGATGCTCTGATGTCTACTTAAAGGATGCTTTTTCAAGACTTAAGAATGTCTCCCATCAGATGTCATCATCTGAGTGTCTGCTTTTGATCGCTGAACAGCCAGGATAAGAAATTTGTGGTAATTAGTTTCACTCTGGCCATCTCCCTTCACTGGGTCCTCATTTCCCAAATAGTAATCGGTTACATTTGAACTTGGATGGACACTTGAGGGCCTCCACAGTCTGTCTCCCGCCTGCTCCTCTGCCTCTCTCTCCCACTGCTGCCCTTTGCAGATGTATCGTCCAGTCCAACTTCTGGACCACTGTCTTTTGGAAACAAATCAGACCTCTCCAACCTCTGTCTCCATTTGCTTCTCCTGCCCTCCTTTAAAGCTAAGCTCAAATCCTTCTGGGGGAGGCTTCTCCAACCCTCCCGGCCTTCCCTCTGTAGGACCCGTGCCAGCAGAGAGAAGGGGATCTGATAAGAGCGAGTTCCAGAGCAGTGGCCAGTGGGAGTGGGGAGCTGTGGACACAGTGGGGGCTGGAAGTGGCCACCTTTTGCTCCATTTGGTCCTGAGGGCACAGATGCTTCTCGCTCATTTCCAAGTCAGTTGTGGGATGCTGGTATTAGAAACCAGAAGCTGGAAGTCTGGCACGTCATGAAAAACAACAAACGGAGCTGCATTCCTGCTCATTTGAAAGGCGGGATGAGCTCTTGCTGTTGTTGGACATTTCAGTCCTTGTTTTCTCTCCATGTCACCCTAAAAGTGCCAGAAGGAATATGGACATCCTTCATGATATTTTGTCTTTACTGTCTCGATGCTATGTCCTCCCTTTCTAAATAGTTTCTTGAGGGAGGGGGAGAGGTAGCCAAAGACAGTGGTCTTCTTGAAAGAATCTGAGGAAAAAAAAAAAAAAAACTCACTGTGCCTCATTGGCTATGACTGAGTGTCCTGTCCATCTGGGAACCACGCCCTGAATCCTGGGAGATGCCAGTCTTGACTTCACTGAAGCACAGGGACAAGATGAGGGGCTGGTTCCCTAACAACGATAGAGAGATTATTCTAGAAGGGTGGAGGATGCCAGGTAGCAGGCACAATGGATGCTCCTATGAGAGAGTTGACTGGCTTCTGAAATTCTACCCATTGTAAGTACACAGATACCACCCAAAGTGGGACCCTTCCCCAATTGCTATTTTATCTCATAGCCCACTGCTTCCAAAGGAGACCACAGTTGCTCTGTAATGGAATTAGTCCAGGCTAAAGGACACTGTTTTCTGGACTCTAGAGTCAGATGAGTTTATAGATGTAAATTACCCTAAACTGTTAGAACTGCTCCAGTGTCCTGGAGAATAGCTGACATCACAGGCTCAAACGCTGCTTTCAACTGCAAACAAAACCTGGAGTGTTCTGCTGGGGGAGGGTGGGAGGGGGGCAGATTCTGATATAACCCAGCAACCTGATACATTAGCACAGTTTATGGCATTAATTGAAACTAATTGAAATTCATCTGCTATTACCTCTGTGTTTTCCATGAAAATGAAGAGTAGGGTGAAAGTGAAGTAAAAAATATAAATAAATAAAGCAGCCTTAATGGCTCAAAATGGATCAATTATTTTCATCTTTAGCTAAATACAGTTTACTGCCTTATTAAAAGCATGTTTGTAGGAAAAGTATAACATTAAAATTCCAGTGCACCAGTCACCAACAAAGCCTTTGTTAGGTTGTAACTATTCTTCCCTTTTTTATTTGGTGGAGTGAAATGGTTTAGGTCAGGACTGGGTCACAGAAATCTTATGCTTTGACTTATAAAAAGTAGAGCAGTCTCTATTTATGAGCATGATACACTTTTAAAGTGAGTGTTCATCTTATCAGTTATTAGTATCCTGTGATTTTTTTTTGTTATCTGATAATTTATTAAAGATATTTATCCAGATAAGATGCCAGTTGGAGTATTTTTTTAGTCACATTTTATGTATCCATCTGCAAGTGTAGTGCAGTGGGTGAGTGCTGGTTCTGAAACCAGGCTCACTGGGTTCTAATGCTGTTGAACTACCCACTTTCTGTGTGACCTTCAGCTCATCACTAAACCTCTCTGTGCTCGATTTTCTGGAGAAAAAAACAAAACCCATCTCATGGGCCTGATCTGAGAATGAATGAGGTCATGCATAACCACTGTGTGTTTCTTTTGAAATAGAAAAAGAAACTCTTATTAAGTATTTGTTAAAGTACAATGAAATTGGTAAATATACACAGAAGCAATAAAAAACACAACTTTAAGATGTAGCATTTGATTCTTGTTTTCTCTGGCTTTAAAATATAACACTGAGGTAAAAAGTTTATATTAATATCTGTGTTCACTAAAGCCTCAATTTTATTTCTTATATCTTTGAGATCTAATTTCATGACCAAATCACCAGATCAGAAAGTTCTTTTCTTTTTCTAAGTCATGGTTTTCTTCCTGAAGAATCCTTCATCTTTAAAATTCTGATCATGACCATAAAATGGCAGCAAAGCACATTTTCCTAGAGGTTTAAAGTTAAAGCACTCAGTTCCAAAGAATAAAGTGCCTCTCTGGCTTCTACTAATATAAAGTCTTACAAGGGCTATACTATCACTTTTAAGGTAAATCCTTTACTTTAAAAACAACAAAAAAAAAAAAAAAAAACAAAAAAAAAACTAACCGGTCGCTGTGGCACATGTCTATTATCCCAGCAACTCGGCAGGCTGAGGCAGGAGGATCCCAAGTTGGTGGCCAGCCTGGGCAACTGAGCGAGACTGTCTCAAAAAAGTAAAAGGGACAGGGGATGTCGCTCAGCGGTAGAGCGCCCCGGGGTTCAATCCCCAGTACCCGTGGGCACACAAAAATTAACACTCTATTTTGGTTTTCGAATGCAATAGTGATCCTTTTCAGTTCTGTGGTCATTTTACCTTTAAGTTGAAACTTCTGAAACTGATTGGCTGTCTTCAGGAGCCAGGATGATGAAACTGACGTCCCCCTGCCCCGTGAACATAAATGGAAGAGGCCCCTGAACCCGGGCACCGGACTGCCCTGAAAGTTTAAAGTGCGGTTCGCCTTATTTAGCGGGTCACTTATCAAAGTTGCTTGCATGTTCGTTTCTACCTTCAAACGTATCAAACAGCAAAAAGACCACCTTTCCATTTACACCGGCCTTTTTAAATGGCAGGTCTTCTGAGGTGGC
The DNA here is from genome assembly GCF_902686445.1 of Sciurus carolinensis. Classification (NCBI taxonomy): domain Eukaryota; kingdom Metazoa; phylum Chordata; class Mammalia; order Rodentia; family Sciuridae; genus Sciurus; species Sciurus carolinensis. The sequence continues at coordinate 44,878,245 of NC_062214.1, forward strand.
AGCTCGCCCGGGCATTGACTGGCATCATCTCTTCCCCATCTTCCTCCCCTGCTGGGCTGTGGACCCTGTCGCCCCTCCTTCCACATTTCTTTTGAAAGGCGGCTGCTGCTCAGCAATGAGAGGACTTGCTACTCCCTCCTGCCAGGTCATTGTGGCTGCCTCTTTACCAGCGCCCTCCTTGGACCCTGCTTCCCGCTTCAGATCTGTAATCTCAGTAATGCATAATTTATTCCCTAAAAGGAGCAACAAAAGTTGGCCTATCCATGAAAACTGCCATGGTTGTATCCATTATCCTTTATTATGAATTCACCCAGAGCGCTCTAATCTTCCCTTATCATTTGCCATTTGAAAGTAGGGCAGCTCACCCTTTATCTCTGTCACCTGTTGGATCAAATGCAAAATCTAGTTGTTTCTCATCCCTTGAATCAGGTGCCCTGGGAAGGAGACAGTGCCCAGATCTTTTAGCATAAAAGTGATATCCAGGGCAAATCCTCAGTTTTCCCACTCTCTTTCTCCCATGTACACATACAAACTTCAAAGCAGCATGTGCGATATCCTGATTCTGTGAAGGAAGCCCCTGCCATGTTACCTACTCCTAAGCATTTGCAAGGATTCCATAAAGCACCTGAGTGGGGCTGGGGAGATAGCTCAGATGGTAGAGTGCTTGCCTTGTAAGCACAAGGCCCTAGGTTTGATCCCCAACACCCAAAAAAAAAAAAAAAAAAAAAAAAACATAAACACCTGAGTGGTGGAAATGGGTTGTTTCATTCATCTTTTTACTTATTTTTTTATTTGTTGTTTTATTTTTACAGACTGCAATTTGATTCATTTGATTCATTGTATACAATTGCGGTACAACTTTTCGTTTCTATGGTTGTGCATTATGTAGATTCATACCATTCGTGTATTCATACATGTACATAGAGTAATGATGTCTGTCTCATTCCACCATCTTTCGTACTGCCCCCCTCATATCCGCCTACGTAATCTAAAGTGCCTCCATTCTTCTTTCACCCCACACCCCACCCAATCACCCCCATTATGTATCATCATCCTCTCATTAGGGAAAACATTCAGCCTTTGGTTTTTTGGAATTGGCTTATTTCACTTAGCATGATATTCTCCAATTCCATCCATTTATCTGCAAATGCCATAATATTCTTCTTTATGGCTGAATAATATTCCTTTGTGTATATATCCCACAGTTTCTTTATCCATTCATCTGTTGAAGGACATCTAGGATGGTTCCACAATCTACCTATTGTGAATTGAGCTGCTATAAACCTTGATGTGGTGGTGTTACTGTCAATTTGTAAAGAACTTAAAAAACTTTTCACCAAAAATTCAACAAACCCAATCAATAAATGGACCAAGGAACTGGACAGACACTTTACAGAAGAAGATATACAGATGATTAATAAATATATGAAAGTGTTCAACATCTCTAGTAATTAGAGAAATGCAAATTAAAACAACTCTAAGATTTCATCTTACTCCAATTAGAATGGTTATTATCAAGAACACAAACAGTAATAGATGTTGGCATGGATGTGGGGAAAAAGGCACACTCATACATTGCTGGTGGAGTTGCAAATTGGTACAGCCACTCTGGAAAGCAGTGTGGAGAATCCTCAGAAAACTTGGAATGGACCCACCTTTTGACCCAGTTATCCCACTCCTGTTTCATTCGTCTTTAACAGAACTTCTCTGGCTTGGTGAAAGCATGCTATTAAGAGAACGCGTCTTGGCCTGACACCCGCCGGAGCTGTACCCTCCTCCCCCTATGGCCTCCAAGGGGTCCTGTGGCAGTGGAGCCCCATCCATCCCCTGCACACACTGGCTGGCACAAGAGTCAGCCCCACATCTCCCTTAGGCAAAGCCACGGTGCTGTCCCCTCTTCCTGTCATTATCCACTTAACCCTCAGGCATCCCACCCCCGCTTTTAGCAGCCACTTTCCTTCACCTGCTTTAAAGTTCTTCCTTTTAACTCTTACCCAGGAATTGAGGAAAGTCTTTTTTTCTGAGACCCTCACTGTTCTCTCTCGCTCTCTGTCCCACTTTCTTTCCCTCTCCGTTTACTTCCAACAGCTCAAAATTGATGACCATGAATAATAGTTGTATGACTGCTGACCTCCGTATAAAATGTAAGAATGCCCTATTGTCTGAAATCGAATGTTTATTTATAAGGAAACCAGAGCTGTGAACTTCTCAAAATTCTCAAAATTCCCAGAAGTTCCCTTCTGAGCTTTTACAAATCTGACCTTCTAGCTACTCAACATCTGCCTGTCCTTAAATAGCACATTAAAGATGTGATTTCTTTCTTCCCCGAGTTTAAATGCAACCAATATGGCAGGAGTACTATTTTATACCTACAATCTATTGTAGGCACACATGACTTTTGTTGTATTTGGGATTATGTAGGATTATGTAGGAAACCTAAAAACCAAACCTTCGGTAAAGTGGTACATATTTCTATCTTACAACTCAAGTCTTTGATCAATCTGGTGATTGGATATTTCTGATAGTATTAACTTAATAGTGAATATCTCTTTTATGTATGTTGTGAAATAGAAATATGTAGTAGGAAAATCTAGCCACACTGAGGTCATTCTGGTCAAATATATAGAGGGCACAGATGTGGTCCAGTTAGCAAGGGAAAAATATTGGGTCACCAGTCTGAAAAATATCAAATATTCATCCATGTGTCCAATCAGGAAGCATTTTGCCACATTGTCTGTAGAACAGGCCCTGTGAAAGACTCCAGGGATAACTGGAAAGCTGAATGTGGAGCTCATAGTCCAAATAAGTCATCTCACAGAGAAGTCTAGGTATATAGGCCATGGTGAACACTAGAAAGGTGTGTCTTAGTCCGTTTTATGTTGCTATAACAATACATGAAACTGGGTAATCTATAAAGAATAGAGGTTTATTTGGACTCATAGTTCTGAAAGTTGGGAAATCCAACATTGGGTGACTACATCTGGTGAGGGCCTTAAGCTCTTTCAACTCATGGCAGAAAGTGGAAGTGCAGGTGAGCAAGTGTGAAAGACAAAAGAGAAGGATTTCCAGCATGGTTAACTCATTCCCATGAAAGTCATTAATCCCTGTGATCTGAGCACCTCCCACTCAGCCCTTCTCCCAGTGCTGTCACATTGATTAAATCTAACCATGAGTCTTGTGGGGACAAACCATATTTAAACAATAGCACCTACTACAGCCTCACCTGACTGGAGGCTGGGCTATCTGCTGGGGCCCAGTCATGGCTACGAGCAGGCTGTGGTAGAGTCTTGATAAGGAGCCTCAAAAACACAACCCATCCATGCTAGTGAAGTTACTCTGATGAATATAAGTAACTAAATTGTTATGCCTAGGTTGATTTTTTTTCCTCAAAGTGAGTAATCAAAGTCGACGTTTAAGCTGGGCACCAGCAACTCGGGACAGTGAGGCAGGAGAATCACGAGTTCAAGACCAGGCTCAGCAACTCAGCAAGACCCTGTCTCAAAATAATATATTTTTTAAAAGAACTAGGGATATAGCTTAGTGGCAAAGCATCCCTGGGTTCAAATCTCTAGTACCTACTAATTTTTTGTAGGGGATTGGACACACAAAAAAATAAGGCTATGGTTAGTCTATAATTTTTTTGTCATGCTTGTATTTTACTATCAATTTATGGAAAAAGTCATTATTTTTAAGTGGATACTTAATTTTTCCAACAAAAAATTATTAAGGGGCATTTGAGTGAAACTAATGTTATGCTTCATGGCTCTAAATGTTATTGATTGGATGATGATGATGATGATTGATAATGAAATGTGTATAAAAGTGTTAACTTTGTGCCTGACCTATTACAGTCACAAGCTAAATTTAAATTGAGTCTGAAAATTTTTTGCAAAGTAAAAGTGAGAAATGATGTAAAAAGCACTCACAATTACAGGAAAATAATGGAAAGGATAATCTGCCATAAAAAGGAGACATATAGAAAGCAGAAGATCAGACTTCCTTAACAGGACTCCCATAGCACAAGAAATAAAAGCAAGAATCAATAACTGGGACAGATTCAAACTAAATAGCTTTCTCTCAGCAAAGGAAACTATCAGCAATGCAAAGAAAGAGCCTACAGAGTGGGAGAAAATCTTTGCCACTCATACTTCAGATAGAGCACTAATTTCCAGAATCTTAAAGAACTCAAAAAACTCTACACCAAGAATACAAATAACCCAATCAACAAATGGGTTAAGGAAATGAACAGACACTTCACAGAAGAAGATCTATAAGCAATCAACAAACATATGAAAAAATGTTCACCATCTTTAATAATAAGAGAAATGCAAATCAAAACTACACTAAGATTCCATCTCACCCCAATTAGAATGGCGATTATCAAGAATACAAGCAACAATAGGTGTTGGAGAGGATGAGGGGAAAAAGGTACACTCATATATTGCTGGTGAGGCTGCAAATTAGTGCAGCCACTCTGGAAAGCAGTATGGAGATTCCTTAGAAAACTTGGAATGGAACCACCATTTGACCCAGCTATCCCACTCCTTGGCCTATACCCAAGGGACGACTTAAAATCAGCATTCTACAGAGATACAGCCACAACAATGTTCATAGCTGCTCAATTCACAATAGCCAGATTGTGGAACCAACCTAGATGCCCCTCAATTGATGAATGGATAAAGAAACTGTGGTATAAATATACAATGGAATATTACTCAGCCATAAAGAATAATGAAATTATGGCATTTGCAGGCAAATGGATGCAGTTGGAGAATATCATGCTAAGTGAGATAAGCCAATCTCAAAAAACCAAAGGACAAATGATCTCGCTGATAAGCGGATGATGACATATATTGTGGGTGGGAAGGGGGCAAGAATGGAGGAAGGAAGGACTCTATAGAGGGATAAGAGGGGTGGGAGGGGTTGGGGGTGAAGAAAAAAAATAACAGAATGAATCAAAAACGATTACCTTAGGTAAATGTATGATTACACAAACAGAGAAACATGATATATCCCATTTGTTTACAATAAAAATGAATCAAAAAAAAAAAAAAAAAAAGAAGACTGAGCAGGTAAAGAGGAATGGGCCAACTTTGTTGTATCAGTTTGTTATCATGTCTTGCTGTGTTTGTGGAGGGAAGTGATGTGACCTGTAACATGTTCTGATTTATTTACCAAGAGATTATGTAATGAGATTCTACTATACGTTATGAGTAATGAGAAAATATAAATAATCAGATAAAGCATATTTAAATGAAAAGCTTTAGGTGAAATTATATAGACAGTTATTTAATATAAGATTGTGATGGTTTGGACTCTTGTTCAGCAAATATTCATCCCCCTCCCCCACTGTGGGGACAGTGTACCCTCTGGCTCCGATGGCCACGGGTACAGTCAAGATCCATGGAATGCTGGTAGATGTAATGTAAGCAGAGGCTCAAAATGTGCCTGAACAGTTGTGTGCTTATAGTTCTGTGCTCCTACACGTTGCATAAATAGCATATGCCTCAGGTAGTTGTCAGGTCAAGGAGGATGAAACACGCATTGGTGTAGAGTCCAACCAACCACACCTTGGAGCCAGGTTAGTCTGCCTCAGATGTGTGTGCCAACACATGACATGCATGTATTAGTGTTTGACAATGAGTTTGGGGGTGATTTCTTATACGGCATTATTGTGGCAATAGCTGATTGTTATGATAAGTAAAGTCTCATATTTTTTGTTAGGGAATTGTGTTTCAAATTAAAGAGAGCTGAAGAGAGTTTTTATAGTTTGGATATTAAATGTCCCCCAAAGAGCCATATATTAAGTGAATGGTTACCAGACAGTGATACTATTGGGAGGTGGTGGGGCCTTTAGAGTAGTGTCTAGTGGGAAGAATTTAGGTCATTGGGGGTGTGCCTTTGAAGGGGACATTGGGACCTTGGCCCCTTCCCATCTCTGTCTTTGTTTCCTGGCCACCATGAAGCAAGTAGCTTTGCTCTACCACATACACCTCACCTTGATATGCTGCCTCACCATAGGACCAAAAGCAATGGGGCCAAGCGACAATGGATTGAAACCTTTGAAACTGGGAGCCAAAATAAAACTTCCCTCTTTTTAAACTGGTTGTCTCTAGCATGTTGTCACAGTAACAGAAAGCTCACTAATTAACAATAACCAAAATTTTTAGAAGTCAGGCTGTATGTCAAAAAATCTTTTTCATCTTAAAATTAAAGATTTTGTAAAATGTATTACATTTTGAATTGAAAAACATTGTCCTCTTGAGCTGCCTACAATTTGTGGGGAACCCCTGCTAGATGGTAGTTTAGCAGACCCCAGCAGCATTGCACTACCCAGTCTCCCACAAGTCTGTAGTGGATATGCTCTATTCACAGTACAGTTGCTAGCAGCTAATATGGAAGACATTGGAAAAATACCAAACTTGGAACTGTGTGAGACCTACACACTTACATGTGTTCAACTGAAAATGAATACTGTTTTGGCATGCATATTTTAATAGGGCAGAAGACCTCAACCCTTTGACAGTCTTAGGTTCAAATTTTGGCTCTCCTGGCAGCCTGACACTTTATTGTGCCAGACAGCCAAGATTCATGTTTTGCAGCAGGTGGGAGCCTCAGTAATTTAAGCAAATGTTGGCTCTTTCAGCCAAGAAAAATGCATCTCACTGGGGAATGTTGATGTACAGCATCTGAAGAGGGAGGAAATCACAGCCACAAAATCAGAGCCTTCCCACAAAGACAGGAAGGGAGGACTCATTTTAGGGCTCACTGGACATTCTACAGTGGAGGAGCTGGAGTGTGAGAGATGGTTTGAGATATGGTCACCCTCAGAAAAGCCCTCTGAAAGCTACTCTAGCTCATTTTCCCTAAGCAAATGGGACAAGCCATCACACCTCCTATTAATTTTGGATGAAAATTGAGTTTTGCATAATTTATTCAACCAAATTGAATAAATATTCTTGCCACTTATTTTGACTTGTAAAATTCCTCTTCTTCCCCTTTAAACAACCACTGCAGAATAGAAAGATCCAGCGAGTATACATTTTGTGGTAAAATTGTTAACAACATACCTGAAAAGTGAGTCTACACAAGTGTCTTTGTGAAAAGGTAGAAATGCCAATTCAGCGTCAAAAATAACACTACACTTCACCCGATAGTGTCATTGATCTTAAAACTGGTGAAATAACATTAGAGTAGCATTTGTAATTACTTCTATAGTATTTTTGAGAAAGGTAAATAAATAATAGACCCATACTATTAAAATGCTCTGGCATAAATGAAATCCTTCAAGATTATTTTATATTTGCTGACCAAAACAGTACCCTTCAGTCCCTCTAACTAGATTTTGATACATTACGTTTTAAGACTCAGAATTTGAATCTTCATAGTTACTTGTTATAAAGCAGAATCTTCTGTTTAAAAAAAAAGGGAAAAAATTTCCTTGAAATCAGCCTAGTTCAACATTTAAATATTAAAATATCAGTAACATTATGTACATGAATATTTTTTACCCTTGGCCTTTCATCTCTAGGGAAGAACATGTATGTATTGCAAACTTTAGTAATTTTGTTTCCTTAACAAGTGTAGCAAATAGGGAACAAAAACAAGATAAAAGGTTTTATTCTAGACCATTTCATTCAGCATAATTTCAACTTTCAAATTATAGGAACATAAATGAATGTCCTACTTCTGTGTTACAAGTACTTGACTACTTTGTGGGATGTTTTGTGCCAATTCTTTACTAAATTATCTTGGTCGCCGTTGCTAGGTAACACCGCTGGCTTCCTGCAAGCAGAAAAATGAGAGGGTTACAGAGAGCAATTCGGCATTATTAGCATTTGACTAATAAGTCGTTGTTGTTAACTGTATATCTTAGCATTTTCCCTCCTCTTCTAGGGAACGTTATTGTCTATGGGAATACGATCGATACTTACACCACTGTGGAAACGCTGTTACACTTGGGTGTGAAGGGCACCTACATCTACCTGGTGCATCCCCCGTCTGACTCTATCATCACCTGCATCAACAACTACACAGTGGAAAGCGCAGTGGAAGACGCACTCAATGCCGCTGGAGTGACCATTTACCAGGAAGCGGTCTTGGCTCAGTGGAATGACGGCGAGTACCCAGATCCCATTCACAGTGCCGGCTTCACCACACCCACCAAGCCCTTCAGACTTAAGTGCTCTGTAAGTGGGTCCCTGAAAACCTTGCTCACCAACTAAGGAGAGTAGTCATCTTCCAGGGGGCTCAGGAGCCTGGAAGATGGTGAGCAGTGAATTTAAAGTCATGGATTTTGAGTTTTGTTTTCTGACTGCTCAGGTTATCCCTTGCTGCATAGTAAGAAACCACTGCAAACTTAGTGACACAAAGCGACAACGATCACTTATTATTATCATCTTTCCTTGTTCTGGGGGTTTGGGACTTTTATGCAGCTAAATTCCAGATGATGGGGCTGCATTCATCTAGAAGGTATGTTCTCACTTGTCTGCCTGCTAATGCTAGATCACCTTCAATTGAGATTTTAGCTCAAACACTGATAAATGGCCCCTTTGTGGTACTGAGCTTCCTTGAGCCATGGAGGCTTGGTTCTAAGAGTAATTAGAGAGAGAAGGGAGGATTGAACCCCCTATGACCTAGCCTCAGAAGTCAAACAGCAGCATCTATGCCATATTCTCTTTTGCCTGAGACTAGTCATGCACATCCATCCCATAACCAAGGAGAGAGGAGGATTGGAGCCTGCTTCTTCAAGAAGGGCTGCCAAACAAGAGTGCTGCCATTCGCTAAAATCTCACCATGTCCCAGGCCTGGTGCTGCCTAAGATCCATGGGAATTCTGTGTTCTGCTATCTAGTACATCCATAAAATGCACATTCATTCCACAGACATTTGTTGAACACCAAGCAAGTCCCCCGCTGTGTCCTAGGTGTTAGGGACATGTTCGTGAAAAAGACAGAAAAAAAACATTTTACTTTAAAAGTGATACTGTCTGCACATGTATGTCATGACACCTATTTAAGATAGGTAAAATCAAGATGTTTTTACTCAAAATTTTCCCCAAAAACAATGATCCTGGAAGATGGCTAAGTTTATCCTGGAGAACCTCTGAAGGTGAGGATGTACCCTTTTTAGGGAACAAAGACCTAAGAAAACTTCCCCAAATAGCCTAAGGAATATTGGTTCTCTAGGAGCCCCTCTGACCTTTACTTCCCCATTCAAATTAGAATCAGAATCCTGGCCAAAACATCTTGAAAATATTCTCAATTGTCTTGATTCAATTCATCTTCCTGCTAACACTTTCCCCAAAGCAGTCTGGGTCAGATGTTGTTGTGTCTGCTCTCAGATTCTTTTGCCTTGCCTGGCTCTGCCATGTTTTGAGTTCCCAAGATTATGTCCCCCAGAAATATATATATATATATATATATATATATATATATATATATATATATATATATACACACATTGTCTTGCCAGCCATCAATACCAGTAACTGTGACCTTTGGAAGTCAGGTCTTTGCAGAGGTAATCAGCTAAAGAAAAGGTCATCCTGGATTAGTATGGGCCCTGAATTCAATGGTCAGTGCCCTTAGATGGAGAGAGAGAGATTTGATGACATAGAGGAGAGACACAAAGGAAGAAGGTCATGTGATGCCAGAGGCAGAGGTTAATGTCACAATAGATGTAATTCATCGAATGCAAGGATTGCCAGTGTCTTCCAGAACTAGGAAGAAGGAAGGAAAGATTCTTCCCTAGAGCCTTTGGAGGAGGCATGGTCCTAAAGATACCTTGATTTCAGATTTGTGGTCTCCAGAACTGTGGAGGAATAAACTTCTGTTGTTTTGAGCTACCCAGTTTGTGGTACTTTGGTATAGCTTCACTAGGAAACTAAAACAAATGGGTTTATGTGCAGTTAAAATTGCAGTTTTTATAAATAGAATCGTACTTTATGCACCATTTTCCCCTTTGGCTTCTTTTACTTAGCAGTGATTTTGAGATTCCATATAGTCCCATGTATCAATCATTCATTCCTTTCTTTGCTGAGTAGAGTTATATTGTATAAATATACCACATTTTGCTTATTCATTTGTCTGCTACAGACATTCTTGTACATATATTTGGGCCCACATATAATTTTATTTCTTTTAGATACCTAAAGAATGTACCTTTGTAAGTTTTTACCCTACTGCTCTCCAAAGTAGTTATACTATTTTACATTTCCACCAGCAATATATGAGTGATCTGAATACTCCTCATTCTTATCAACACTTAGTATTATCAGTCTTTCTCATTTTAGCCATTCTCATGAGTGATACGTGGTGTATCATTGTATTTTTAATTGTGTTTTCCCTATGATTAATGATGCCAGGTATCTTCTCATGTACTTGCTGGCCGTTGGTTTATCTTCTTGTGTGAAAAGTCAGACTATTATAAAAGGGTTATTTAAGTTTTGTTTTCCAATCTATTACTGATAGTACATAAAATATAATTGATTTTTGTATATAAATTGATTTTGTAATCTGAAACCACTCAATTCACTTCTTAGTTCTAGTAGTTGCTTCCTAGATACACACACTTATTATGCAAGTATGGGTAGTTTTACATCTTTTCTGATATTTAGATATTTTATTTCAGTGACTTGCTTCACTTCACTAAGACCTCCAATGCAATGTTGCAAAGAAGTATGAAAAATACACATCCCTGCCTTGTCCCAGATCTCAGTATGGAAACCATTAAATGTGAGGCTGACTGTGGGTTTTTCTCTGATACCTTTCATAGGACTAAGGAAGTAACCTTTTATTCCTAGCTATTCAGAGCTTTTATCATGAATGATAATTGAATTTTGTCAAATGAATTTTCCATAACTTTTTTAAAAAAGTTGGATATTTTTCTCCTCAACTCTGTTAATATAGTGAATTGCACTGTAATCAGTGAATTACATGGATTGATTTTTCAAAATGTTCTACCAATTTTACATTCCTGGAGTAAACACTTAGTCATAATGTATTGTCTTCCAAGTACTATTGAATTTTATTTGCTAATGTGTTTTAAGAATTTTTTGCCACTATATTCATGAGGGATATTGATCTATAATTTTCTGTTTTTGTAACACCCTTATAAGGTTTGGTATCTGGGCTATGTTGGTCTCATAAAATCATTTAGGCAATGTTGCCTCCTTCTTGATCTTCTGAAAAAGTTCTTGGGAGATTGGTATTACTACTTCTTTGAATGTTGCATAGAATTAACCAATAAAACAGCCTGGGCCTGGAGTTTATTTGTGAGAAGATTTTTGATAACAAATTCAACTTCTTTACCAGACATAAGGCTATTTGGATTTTCTACTTCTTGTGTTGATTTTGGTAAATTGTATTTTTCAAGAAATGTATAAATTTCATTGAAGTTGATCAAAATTGTTAGCCTTAAGTTATTCGTGTATTGTCCAATCATCTATTTAATGTTTTGGATCTATAGTATAACCTGCCATTTATTTCTGATGTTGGTGAATTGTATTAGTTTCTCAGTGTCTCTCTGTCTCTCTGTCACTCTCTCAGTTTAAATAGAAATTTGTCAATTTTATTGATTTTGTTTTCAAAGAACCAACTTCACTTTCCAGTAAACTTGGCTCCTTTTCTCTTTTCTGTTTAGTTTTCTCTTCTATCAATTTCTGCCTTAACAGGGTTTTTTTTCCTTCTGTTTGCATTTGGATTTATTTTGCCCTTTTCTAGTTTCCAAAGGTAGATTTTTAGATCATAGATTTATAAAAGCATTTAACCTATAAGTTTTCTTCTATGTTTTGGCTACCTCCCACAAATTTTAACATACTGAATTTTCTTTATCATTTAGGTCAAAATATTTTCTAATCTCCCTTGTGATTCTTCTTTGATCCTTAGATTGTGCATTCAATTTCCAAATATTTGACGGTTTCCTAGATACCATATTTTTATTGATTTCTAATTTAATGATATTGTGGTCAGAGAATATATTCCTTACTATTATTCAATATTATTATTATTATTATTTATTTAAGATGTATTAAGACTTGTTTTGTGTCCGAGCATATGAACTGTTTTTATGAACCTGTAAAGAATATGTACTTTGTGGTTGCTGTGTATAGTGTTTTTCTAAATAACAAATAGTTCAATGTAGTTGATAGTGATGTTTTACTCTTCTGTGTTTTTACTAATTTTTTTAACCTAATTCTATCAATTTCTGAAAAGGAGCATTAAATTTTTTTTGTTGTTGTGGGAGTTCCCATTTTTCCCTTCCATTTTGCCAAGTTTTACAATTATCATTATGAATGTCCTTCTGTAGCTCTGATAATACCCCCCCTATCTTTAGGTCCATTTTATCCTATATTAATATAGGCATTCCATTCACATATTTATTGTTTGCATAGTGTATTTTTATGCATGCACTTTCTACTTCACTGTGTCTTTATGTCTAAAGTGTGTCTCTTGTAGGTATCATAAAGTAGATTTCCACAGCAAATTACCACAAATTTAGTATCCTGAAACAATAACCATTTGTTAGCTCATAATTCACTCTCAGCTTCTAGAGGCCATCCATTTCCTTACCCTATGACTCCTCCCATTTTCAAGTCAGGACTGAAGTCTCCTCTCCCTCCTGTCAAATTCCCCACACTTAGAATCCCCTTTTTCAGAAAAAGACTGGTCCTTTTCAAGGCCTTATTTGATGAGGTCAGACATACCAAGAATGGTCTCCCATTTTAAAGTCAACTTTGTCATATAACATCCTTTCAACATATTCACAGTTCACACCAATACTCAAAGGAGGAGTGAGAATCTTGGGAATTATATTAGAATTATACCTACTATATAATTGTTATCCTTTCTAATTATCTCTGCGTTCTAGTTAAAGTAATTAGACCATTAATATTTAATGCAATTAATGATACAATTAGATTTAGGCCTACCATTTTAATATTTGTTTACTGCTTATCCTCTGATTTTTGTTCTTCTGTTCTATCTTGCCTATTTCATTTTGGATTATTAGAGTACTTTTTAGTATTCTATTTCAAATAACTTTTTAGCTACATCTTCCTTTAGTTTTAGTGATTTTTATGGATAATAATAACCTTTCACATTCAGTAGAGTTAATATTGCACCATTCCACATAATATATATATAAAAAACCTTTGCAACCATATAGGTCATTTTCCCCACACCCTGGACAAGTGCCTGGACAAGTTTTTTAAAAAGCTTCCGAAATAAGGGAAATCACACCCATGCTTGTTTTTGCTCCTACACAAGCTACCTTATTTTAAATACTCAGCAGAATCCTCAGGTAGCAGTTCTCCTACTGTGACCAGAGTTTATGGCTATTATTGGTGGGAGGTTTAGTCTCAGGGGTTTGTATTACCAAACCAGAAGAAGAGTCCCCTGAAATCTGCCCTTTTACCTTATTTCAAGGCCTTGCTATTCCTGCCTGGTAATCATGCCTTTTGGGCTCCCCACAAGTGGACCAGCTTCCAGCCAATTTATATACTACTACAAGACTAATAATCTTAAAAACTTGAGAAAACAAAACTAGCATATTTTTGTGCTATTGAACCAAAAAATAGGCTTAATTAGAAAAAGAAAGATAGAACTTTGTGAGGATGCTAAAGGGGACTTCTGAACAATTTGAAGAAATCAAGAGATTGATGACACTTTTTATGTATAATTTGAACTCAAGTCAAGTGGATTTCTATATTTTATGTAAGTGGAAAATCTATTTTTATGTAGATAGGAAAGGAAAAAGAGAGTAGAAAGGTCTGTAGGAAGATGGTAAGATTCAGTCAAAGAAATAAACTTTCCTGTGGTTACTAGGTAAGCCACTACCTTCTATAGCAGAGCAAGAAGGAGTAAGACAGGAGCTCAGACCTGGTAGATGTCTGGTAGTCTCCTGAAGGAACCAGCTTGCTTTCTGGGTTTAAAAATCTAGGAAAGGAGCAATTTGAAGATCAAGACTGGATGGGGTAACCCATAAGAATGAATCCAGAAAGACCTCAGGGTCAGACACAAGAAAAGGAAGATGGAGGGGCTGGGGTTGTAGCTCAGTGGTGGAGCACTTGCCTCGCACATCTGAGGCACTGGGTTTAATCTTCAGTACCACATTAAATAAATAAATAAAGAATACAGGAATTATGTCCATCTACAACTAAATTTTTTTTAGTAAAGAAAAAGGAAGATGAAAAATAAACTGAGCTAGAGCTATTTGAAATTTAGAAGAAGGAGGGGGAAAATAGGATCTCTACAAATGCAAATTTTCTTACAGGGGGAAAAATACTTAGTCTTGTGGTAACTATTCATTACTTGGTCTCTTCTCTCCATAGGATGTCTGAATTGGGTGTTTAAAAAATGTCACTGGGTGATTTTAACTTGTTCTTCATACCAAAGATAATCTCTCTCTCTCTCTCTCTCTCTCTCTCTCTCTCTCTCACACACACACACACACACACACACACACACCCATAAACACAGAACATTATGACAAACTTTTAGTAAATTTTTTTGTGCCCCAAATAATAAAACGCCCAGGAAGCTATTCGTACTCTTGGGAAGGTGTAATGAGGAGTGATAACTGAGTAATGAGCTGGGTGCAGAGGCACATACCTGTAATCCCAGTGGCTCAGGAGGCTGAGGCAAGAGGATGGAGAGTTCAAAGCCAGCCTCAGCCAAAAGTAAGGCACTGAGCAACTCAATGAAACCCTGTCTCTAAATAAAATACAAAATAGGGCTGGGGATGTGGCTCAGTGGTCGAGTGCCCCTGAGTTTAATTCCTGGTACCCACCCCCAAAAAGAGTGATAACTGAGTATGATTATTCACTTTGTAGATGTTCTTCAGCTTCTGTGAGAAGAAAGTAGATTATGAAACATTTAAAGCATTCAATGATGCATGTCTTGTCTATGATGGCCGACTTGTGATTGATACCAACTTCCACACCAATGATGTAGCCATCAGGGCTGCTGGCTCCCTCACCAAATTCTCTAATAGATATTACTCAAATGAATGGACTCACAGCAACTTCAGTTCCAAAGAAATTGGCTTTCAGCTGGCAGCAGCTATGCTCAATCTTTTTGATCCAACCCTTGAGCCTGTGACTGAGCCACCAGCTGATCTTGACCGACTCATCCCCATGTATAAGGGAGCCAAGATCCAAGGTATGTGAGTGGGCCACTTTCTTTCCCTTGATGAAGCCACAAAATGAATGTGGCTCAGCATTCAGACTAGTCCTCTGTGTTTCTCTTAGGCTTGGTGAGGAGGATCCTAGAATGGGTTGCCACAGAGGTGGAGAAAAGGTCTATCTCAGTTCCGAAGCATTTATTATGAACCTGGCATTGTTATTATTATTATTATGGTCCTCTGCATTTTGAGCATTTATCTTGGACCACATCTTACTGTGGTCCCCATTTTACAGATAAAGAAATAGACTGGGAAATGATCAACAACTTGCCTGGAGATCTCATAGCTGGTTAATGGTGGTTTGCCTTAACATATTACTTCCATTCTTAAATTGAGACGAGGAGACCCTTTCAGGCAGCCTAGTGCCTAGCTTGCTATTGGGATGAATAAGCTTAACCACTTACAGCTGTAAAACAGTCTACTTTCACTCCCTAAGCCTTGTTGATCACTAAGGAGAAGATTTCATGAGGAACCATATGGTTCCTATATGTTTGGGAGGTGAAAGGTAATGGTGTCTTTGAATGTTGTGGGACCTCTGGTCAGAAAAACCCACATATTTACCAAATTGTATTTTCATATTCAGAACATTTGTGAACCAACTTCCAAAGCTGTTCATAGACTTATAGGGCATCCATGAACCCTAATCCAGTACATAAAACATCAGACAAATGAATCAAACAACATTACCCTATGTAGATTTATGATTACACAAATGGTATGCCTTTACGCCATGTACAGACAGAGAAACAACATGTATCCCATTTTTTACAATTTTATAATAAAAAATTAAAAAAAATAAAAAAAAAAAAAAAAAAAAAAAAAAAACATCAGACATAAGAGACAAAAGCCCTACCTTCCAATCCTTGTCTTTTTCTACCTAATAAGACAGATTCAGAGAGCTCCTGCTCTGCTGCTCACACTGAGTGAGACCTTAGGGAAGGTGGTAGCCACAGACAAGCAAGTGAAAGGAACAGTGGAGATCAGAGTCGGATCAGGCTCAGACTTTAGGAACAATCCCAAAATATTAAGGATTTTCTACTGATAGTTTTCTAAAGTATTGAACATAAGAACTTCATTGATTTTCTATATACAGTATAATTTTTGAATATTTTTGCTATATATTGGAGGAGTGAAGGGGAATGAGAATTCTATTCCAACATTTAAGGCTCCTGAAGACCATGATCTGGTTTTCACAGGTATAGGTTAGGGTGCTGGGAGCTATGGGGAAACACAGTATACATAGGATCAGCCTGACAGTGGCTTGGAGCACTGATAGCACCAAGACAAGGTATAATGCAATCTTTGCATTAATTTGATTAAATAAGCTTAACCACCCAGGGCAGGTTCCTTGCTATTAGTAGTACTTTAGTAGAAGAGTTTGAAGAACATATACATGCTGGGCATCTCTGCTGTATGGTAAAAATACAAACTTTGTTCCCCACCTTATTAACAATTCATTTCAAATATGGAAAACTTGCCATCTCTTTTAGGAGGAATTCTTCCTGGGTCTTACCATTATCTGCATGTTTCCAAGCCTGTCATTCCAACTCCCTTGGAGGTACAAATGTCACAGACCAATTTTGTAAGTATTATTCCTGAATTTCATTCTACTTTCAAATATAATGCTCTTTATGGGAGAGTGAGATTCTTTACTCAGTCTTTAGTGTAATGCATTGGTTCACACATCAGAAACTCACTGTGGTTGTCAGCCCCCAATGTGCCCCCAAGAATCTTTGGTCCTCATACCCTTATGAGGTTCCCTCCCACACTGAGTAGGGCTGAACTGTGCATTCAGTGAGACATTGTGGAGACGACAGTGTGCTAGGTCATGGAAAATACTACAGCTGCCAAATTGCTTCCTTCTGGATCACCTGCTGCTACTTTGTAAGATCACATAGGCAGCCCTTTCAAGAGGTGCCTGTGGTAAGGACTTGAGGATCTGCACCAGGCATTATTAATTTGCCATCCATATGAGTGGGCTACCTTGGAAGTGTGTCTTCCCATCCTGTTCAGGCCTTCAGATGGCTGCAGTCCTAGCCAACATCTTTACTGAAAACTTACAAGAGACCATGAGCCAGAACCTCCTAGCTAAGCCACTCCGGATTTCTAACTCCCAGAAACTGTGAGATAATTAGAGTTTCATATTATTTTAAGCCAGTAAGTTTCCTTTACTACTTTACTTTTAGAGCAGGCTTAGGTTCATAGTAAAATTGAGCAGAATGTACACAGATTTCTCATACACCCCTCCTTTGCCCTCCCTCAACACACTTGGAGCCTCCCTCGATATCAGCAATTCCCCTCAGAGTGATGTATTTGTTCATACTAATAAATAGGCATTGACACATCAATAACAACTAAAGCCATCAGTATCAACCAAAGTTTATATTAGGGTTCACTCTGGGTGTTGTACATTCCTGGGGTCTGGCCAAATGTATAATGACATGTGTCTGCCGAGAGCATCACACAGAGTAATTTTGCTGCCCTAAAAATCCTCTGTGATCTGCTCTTCATCTGTCCCTCCATACTAAGGCCTGGAAATTGCTAGTCTTTTTAATATCTCCATAGAGTTTCCTTTTCCAGAATCATATACTTTGAATTATATAGCATGTAGCTTTTTCAGACTGGCTTCTTTCTCTTAGTAAGACTCATTTAAGTTTCTTCCATGTCTTTTTGTTGTTGTTGTTACTTCCTAAGGCAGAGGGCTTACTATATTACCCAGGCTGAGTTCTAACTGGTGCTTTTCCCACCTTGGCATCTCAAGTAGCTAAAGTTATGGGTGCACGTCACAGAACCCTGCTCCTTGTTTTTTCATGATTTGATAGTTCATTTCTTTTAAGCATTGAATAATATTCCATTATCTAGATGTATTACCATTTACTTATCCATTCACCTCCTGAGGGACATTAAGTCATTAGGTTTTGATACCCTCATGAAAATGAAGCAAGAAAATTGCTTAGAATCTGAAATGGACATCTAGAACTCACTGTCATCCTCCCTCCTCTGAATTATAGCAACAAGACATCCAGGAAAAGCAGAAGCTGTGGGGTGGGACCTCCCATGTTAAAGAAGAATATAAAGGACACAGCATGGTTGGTCAGTTGGACAGTTCCTCAAATATGACAGATGATCCCCATCTAGAATTTTTTTTGTCAACTGGGAACTTCCTTTATGAAGAGTCATATTTGCTTTTAGTCAATGAATCAGACACTGAAGTTGCCTACTTAACTTTTGTTCCCATTGTCTTCTCCTGAATATTTTTAAGGGTTAATTATATGACCAGCATAACGCAAATACATTTCCCAGATTTCCTTTAGGATAGGATTGACCATGTGGCAGATTCTGGCCAATGAATATATTTGGAAGCTATTGGAAAAGGGGAAGACTCAAAATGTCACAGATATTGGCTTATCCCTTCAGGGAAACTGAATCCTGTCTCTTCCATTTGCTTCCCATGTGTCTTGAACAAGTTATTCAACTTTACCAAATTTCTGGGATTGTTATAAAATAGTATTCCCTGAAGCAAAATGGCAGCCAATCAATAGTGGATGTTGTTAATAGTGACTCTACATTAGTAATGAAACTTGCTTCTTCCAGGGAAAGGACAGATGCTTTCTTTAAAACTTCTTTCCCAGATCTGTTCAGGTGTCCCAGACACATGGCTGATGCAAAATTTTCTCACAATAAAGAAAACCACACAATCATAGCAAATACTATTCCAGTTTCTAATGCTGTATGAAACACTTAGGGGTATGAAACAGCCATTTGATTCTGCTCAAAGTCTGTGCTTCCAGGAATTCCCAAAGGGCACAAGAGGAACAGCTAATCATGTTTCACAATGTCTGGAGCTTTAGGTAGGAAGACTAGATCAATGATTAGGGTTATATGAGGGCCTGTTTACTCATAGCTAAAGGTGTGCTGCTTTCCTGCGCTGGGATGACTGGAAGACAGGAAGTGCTGAGCAGAGCCTTCCCACCTGGGCTGTCCATGTAGCCTGGGCTTCCTCACAGCATGGAGGCCTCTGAGTAGTCAGACTGCTCACTGACTGCTCAGGGATTCAAGTGCAAGTGTTCTCACTAGCAAGTTGGCAACTGCACTGCCTATATGACCCAGACTAGCAAGCCACACAGTGTCAATTCCCCCACACCCTCATACTCGGCTGAAGTGTCACGGACTGTGGGAATTTAGGATATGTGGGACAGAATCCATCTATCAGTGGAAAGACTTTCAAGGTCACATAGCAAAAAGTATATGTAATAGGGCCATCATTGTGGCCATCTTTGGAAAGTGCAATCAGTCACAGGGGCATTTAGATAGACAAGATAAAGCCCAGAGTGTTCAGAAGCTGAGCACTTTGGTCATCATAGGTAAATAATTTGAGCCTGACATGTATAAGAGCTAGAAAATATTGGACTTGGTTTCAGACAGAGTAGATTCTTGAAGGACATTGCATGATTTTCTACATGTAGTGCCATTTATTTATGAACCACTTGCACTCCCTCTGAATAAAGTCAGAGAAAGAGCCAAAAGGGGTTTTAGAAAATGAGAGTTTTAATAAGAGTGCAACTTAAATAGATTTCTTTGGCTGGTGCTATGACAGTATTTGAACAGGACCCCTGACTTTAATTAACCATTTTGCCAGGTGGGCCTCCTTGTTAATTAGTATAGAAGATCTAAACAGATTTTTTTCCCCATTTTATTATCCAAGAAAAAAAAATGTAGGATGGTTCCATGGCAATCTTTTGGGGTTGGAATTAATTTGATTAAGTAAAATTGTTGCCAAAATGGTCAGGCAGTCACATAAATGTAACCAATTGATTGAGAATGGAGCCCATTGAATAGTATTCCACTAGAAAAATTACTATTCTGACAATAAGTGTAGTACAGATTAATCTTATCAGACTTTTATAGTACTCAATAACTGGAATATTTAAGTAAGAAGATGCTTCAGTAATTCATGAGCTCTTTGAGCAGTAACCTGACAAATGGAAGAAAGGGTACCCCAAGTCGTCTACATAATAAACTAATTTGCAGATTCCAGTCCACATGCTTTGTTGGCTTATATACCACAAAATAAAGAAATTTGTCACAACAAATTCTGCCTTGGATACTATTAAATTTAAAATTGTATGTTTGTCATGAGAGCTGGGAACTTGATTTCATGAACACCAAGTCTGATTAATCCTGTGTCTTCCATTTGGTGTGAACCCCAGAGCCATTTTCCAACCTTTGTCAAAATCATAAAGGAAATCAAAAGGATAATTGTATTAAAGGAAAAAGAAGGAAATAAAAACAAAACCAGTCCTTCTATCAATAGCTTAAATTTAAGATTCAAATCTCCTAACAACTTAAAGGAAGAAGCTAGACACCCCAACAAACTGGAAGGTTTGCAAAATACTCATAATTACCCCAGAATCCCTCATGGGATGACAGGGCTGGGAGATTCTTTAAGTCTTCATTTAGAAGAGGGATTTTTTGTGAGAAGGGACAGAGAGTTCTGGACTTCACTGGGTTTTCCTGATCTGTCAGCAACTGTGATTAGGAATGACCCACACTACAAGAATAATTTGTGTCTGAGAAGTCCATCTATGCATGAATTGTCTTTAATACCACTGCAAAATATTTTTGATGCATTTTAAGTTGCCAGCATGACCACCCCCCCAACCATGTCAACATAGTGCCAAATCTTATTAAAATGGACACAATTTACCTTTTGTAGTTAAGATCCGTAAGCAGCAAAGTCTCCTCATTACTTTCACCATAGAATGGCCATTTGCTGGATAGACTGTTTAAGCCCTGCAGTTATAAAGTTAGGATAATGCTGACAAAACATACAGAGACCTACAGATTTAATTCAATCTTAAAAATAAAAACCAAAAGTTAAAAGGGCAATAGATTCATAAAAACAAATTATTGAAGACAATGCTGAGGATACCACTCTCCTAGAATAGGTTGACATGGAAGGATGTTTAACGCTCACACTCTGCAGCTCCCAGCCAATGACCCACCAGGGATCCTCAGGAATTTGTCATATTACCAACACTAAGTGTGACCCCCATCTTGAAGTGCTCAGCCTCAACTGACGTTTGAAGTCCAAATCAGTCCTCGTAAACACAGATAAGGGTTTGCAAGTTGCAGGGCAGGTATTTAATGAAACTCCTTGCAAAGTCAAATTTTTTGTTGCCCACATGGGTAGAGGCCTTTTTAATATCTTTTTAATTCCCTTTTCTTAACCTCTCAGCATAAATAAACATTAAGGAGGAGGAAGAGCAAGAGGAGGAGGCCAAGGCCATGTGAGATTGCTTCCTGTGCTCTCTGCTGATCCTTGGGGAAACCTGGCAGCAAAAGCAATGCCAGAGTGGTTGTGGAGGGTTGCTCTCCTGGACCCCCAGTAGTCCTGGTGAGGCAGCAGCCCCTCCTTAGATATTCACCCATAGTTAGTACCAAAATTAAACATTCTATAAAGCCTTGTATTTCACCTCAGAATGCACAAGAAAGTCACATTCTTCACTATGTACTTTCTAATTCTGAAATAGTGTCCAACATCCTGGGTCACCCAAGTAAAGATGGCACCACCGGGGGTTATTCTGTCATGTCCTGTGCTCTCACCCTGGTGGTGGAATTCTTTGCTCAATCTAAGAAGTCAAAACTTGAGAGGTTTCAAGATGGCGGACTAGAGGGCGGTTGCATTTCATGTTGCTCCAGGACTCAGGATTCAAGAAGAAGACTTGAAGAGACTTGAAGATATTGAGAGACTTGGGATCAACTCAAAGCCACCGGGTGAGTCTCTCCCATTGGGGAGGCATCCCAGATGGGGCGGTAGTCCCAGAACGCAGGGAACTTTGTGAAGTAGAGTTGCCCAACAAGACACCCCTCCCCCCCCCCGCTGGAGCAGTGAACTTGGACAACTGGGAGCATTGTAGAGGAGGCCACTCAGCACAATGCTTGGACTCCGCACTGGAGCTCCAGGCCGCTGCTTGGAGGAGAACCCGTGCAACAAGTTGCTTGGACTCGGAAGGACCGCACCGGAGCTCCGGGCAGCTGCACAGAGGAGGAGGTGTGCGGCAGGTCGCTTGGACTCAGAGCGACAGCACCAGAACTCCAAGCGGCTGCTTGGAGGAGAACCTGTGCAGTGAGTTGCTTGGACTCGGAGCGACCGAACCGGACTCCCAGCAGCTGCCCGGAGGAGGAGACATGCGGCAGGTCTCTTGGACTCAGAGCGACTACACCGGAGCTCCAGATGGCTGCTCAGAGGAGGGGCCGCACAGCCAGGCAATTAGGTTCAGAGAACGGTCCCAGGACCTAGGCGGCTTCTTGGTGGAAGAGCCGCACAGAGACAAGCTGAGGGGCGGAGTGATGGTTCCAGGACTGCGGGCGGCTTCTCTGAGGAGGGGCAGCCTAAGGAGACTCTTCTGCACAGGGCGAGGCTCCCAGGCCCAGGAGGTAGGTCCGGGGCCCCGGGAACATTGCACAGGAAGGCTGCCCAGCCCAGGCGGTAGTTGTAGATTGAGGGGAACCTCTAGGAGGGGAACTGACCAGCAAGACCTCCCCACCAGGTGAGTCTTTCCTGCCAAGTGAGGTTTTCCCACAAGAACGATAAGACCAGAATACAGTCACAAACAGTCCTTGCCTCAGCCCACAGCCTAGTTCCCCTTTGGAAGACCATTGGTCAACAAGTGGAGGCACCTCTGCCCACTAGCAGGGAATATATCCCACCTGAAGGCACCCACCCCTACAGAGGCAGCTTCCTTGTGGAGCACCGCATTATCAACTTCCTCCAAGACTTCAGGCTACTGAAGGCTAGGAGGGGATATACTAGAACTCTTCAGGGACACTATAAGTCAATAGAGGAAATCTGCAATATCTCAGCAATCCACTGATACCTGAACAATACGAGAAAACAAGGGAAGAAAATGTCCCAAACAAATCTAGATGTTACATCAATAATATCCAATGACAGCATGGCAGAAGAAATGACAGAAAGGGAGTTCAGAATGTACATAATTAAAATGATCAGGGAAGCAAATGATGAGATGAAAGAGCAAATGCAGTCATCGAATGATCGCACAAATTGACAGTTAAAAGAGCAAATCCAGGAAGCAAAAGATCATTTCAATAAAGAGTTAGAGATATTGAAAAAAAAAAACAGAAATCCTTGAGATGAAGGAAACAATAAACCAAATTAAGAACTCTATAGAAAGCATAACCAATAGGATAGAACACCTGGAAGACATCACGTCAGATACTGAGGAAAAAATAATTAGTCTTGAAAACAAAGTTGACCAAAAAGAGAAGATGGTAAGAAATCATGAACAGAATCTATAGGAATTATGGGATATCATGAAAAGGCCAAATTTAAGAATTATTGGGTTTGAGGAACGTTTAGAGAAACAAACCAAAGGAATGAACTATCTATTCAATGAAATAATATCAGAAAGTTTCCCAAATCTGAAGAATGAAATGGAAAATCAAGTACAAGAGGCTTATAGGACTCCAAATACACAAAATTACAACAGACCCACACCAAAGCACATTATTATGAAAATACCTAACATACAAAATAAAGACAGAATTTTAATGGCTGTGAGAGAAAAGAACCAAATTACATTCAGGGGGAAACAAATATGGATATCAGCAGATTTTTCAATCCAGATCCTAAAAGCTAGAAGGGCCTGGAACAACATTTACCAAGTCCTAAAAGAAAATGGATGCCAACCAAGAATCTTATACCCAGCAAAACTTACCTTCATATTTGACGATGAAATAAAATCCTTCCATGATAAACAAAAGCTAAAAGAAGTTACAAAAGAAAGCCAGCATTACAGAACATTCTCAGCAAAATATTCCATGAGGAAGAGATGAAAAACAAAGATGCAAATCAGCAAAGGGAGGAACTATCCTAAAGGAATTGTCAAATAAAGGAAAACCAAGTTGTGTCAAAAAAAATTAAAAAATGAGTCAAATGACCGGGAATACAAATCATATATCAATAATAACCCTGAATAATAATGGCCTGAATTCATCAATCAAAAGACATAGACTGGCAGATTGGATTAAAGAGAAGGATCCAACAATATGTTGCCTGCAAGAGACTCACCTCATAGAAAGAGATACCCATACACTAAAGGTAAAAGGATCAGGAAAAACATACCATGCACATGGACTCAGCAAAAAAGCTGGAGTATCCATCCTCATTTCAGATAATGTGGACTTCAAGCCAAAGTTAGTCAGAAGGGATAAAGAAGGACATTACATAGTGCTTAAGGGAAGTATAAATCAGCAAGACATAACAATCATAAATATTTATGCCAAAAACAGTGGCTCATCCATGTGTGTCAAACAAATCCTTCTCAATTTCAGAAACCAAATAGACCATAACACAATAATACTAGGTGATTTTAGCATGCCTCTCTCACCACTGGACAGATCTTCCAAACAAAAATTGAACAAAGAAACCATAGATCTCAATAACACAAACAATAATTTAGACTTAACAGACATTTATAGAATATACCGTCCAACCAAGAGCGAATACACTTTCTTCTCAGCAGCACATGGATCCTTCTCTAAAATAGACCATATATTATGCCACAAAGCTAATGTTAGCAAATACAAGAAGATAGAGACACTACCTTGTATTCTATCAGATCATAATGGATTGAAATTAGAAATAAATGAAAGAGTAAAAAACAGAAACTACTCCAACACCTGTAGATTAAATAATATGCTATTATATGATGAATGGATAACAGAAGATATCAGGAAGGAAATTAAAAAATTCTTAGAGGTAAATGAGAACAAAGAAACATCATATCAAAATCTCTGGGACACTATGAAAGCAGTACTTAGAGGAAAATGTATTTCATGGAGCGCATTCAACAAAAGAAGAAAAAAATCAACAAATAAATGACCTAACTCTACAGTTGAAAGCCCTAGAAAAAGAAGAACAGACCAACACCAAAAGTAGTAGAAGACAGGAAATAGTTAAACTCAGAGCTGAAATCAATGAAATTGAAACAAAAGAAACAATAGAAAAAATTGACAAAATAAATAGTTGGTTCTTTGAAAAAATAAACAAAATCGATAAACCCTTAGCCACAATAACAAAGAGAAGAAGAGAGAAAACCCAAATTACTAAAATTCGGAATGAACAAGGAAATACCACAACAGACACGACTGAAATACAAAACATAATTAGAAGCTATTTCGAAAATCTATACGTCAACAAAATAGAAAATTTCAAAGACATCAACAGGTTTCTAGAGACATATGAATTGCCTAAACTGAACGAGGAGGACATACACAATTTAAATAGACCAATTTCAGGTAATGAAATAGAAGAAGTCATCAAAAGCCTACCAACAAAGAAAAGTCCAGGACCAGATGGGTTCTCAGCCGAGTTCTACAAAACCTTTAAAGAAGAGCTCATTCCAATACTCCTCAAACTATTCCATGAAATAGAAGAGGAGGGAACCCTCCCAAACTCATTCTATGAAGCCAATATTACCCTGATACCTAAACCAGACAGAGACACATCAAGGAAAGAAAATTTCAGACCAATATCCTTAATGAACATTGACGCAAAAATTCTCAACAAAATTTTAGCAAATCATATACAAAAACATATTAAAAAGATAGTGCATCATGATCAAGTGGGTTTCATCCCAGGGATGCAAGGTTGGTTCAACATCAGGAAATCAATAAATGTAATTCACCATATCAACAGACTTAAAGTCAAGAATCACATGATTATTTCAATAGATGCAGAAAAAGCATTTGATAAAATACAGCACCCCTTCATGCTCAAAACACTAGAAAAAATAGGGATGGTGGGAACATTCCTTAACAATGTAAAGGCTATCTACACTAAGCCCATGGCTAATATCATTCTAAATGGTGAAAAACTGAAAGCATTGCCCCTAAAAACTGGAACAAGGCAGGGATGCCCTCTTTCACCACTTCTATTCAACATTGTCCTTGAAACTCTAGTCAGAGCAATTAGACAGACCAAAGAAATTAAAGGGATATGAATAGGAAAAGAAGAACTCAAACTATCCCTATTTACTGATGACATGATTATATACTTAGAGGAACCAGGAAATTTCACCAGAAAACTTTTAGAACTCGTAAGTGAATTCAGTAAAGTAGCAGGATATAAGATCAATGCTCATAAATCTAATGCATTTCTATACGTAAGTGATAAATCTTCAGAAAGAAAAATTAGGAAAACTACCCCATTCACAATAGCTTCAAAAAAATAAAATACTTGGGAATCAATCTCACAAAAGAGGTGAAAGACCTCTACAATGAGAACTACAGAACACTAAAGAAATTAATAAAACCTTAGAAGATGGAAAGATCTCCCATGTTCCTGGATAGGCAGAATTGATATTGTCAAAATGGTCATACTACCAAAAGTGCTATACAGATTCAATGCAATTCCAATTAAAATCCCAATGATGTATCTTACAGAAACAGAGCAAGCAATTATGAAATTCATCTGGAAGAATAAGAAACCCAGAATAGCTAAAACAATCCTTAGCAGAAAGAGGGAAGCAGGGGGTATCAGAATACCAGATCTTCAACTCTACTACAAAGCAATAGTAACAAAAACGGCATGGTATTGGTATCAAAATAGACAGAATAGAGGACACAGACACAAACCCAAATAAATACATTTTCTCATACTAGACAAAGGTGCCAAAAATATGCAATGGAGAAAAGATAGCCTCTTCAAAAAATGGTGCTGGGAAAATTGGAAATCCATATGCAACAGAATGAAACTAAACCCATATCTCTCACTGTGCACGAAACTAAACTCAAAATGGATTAAGGACCTTAGAATCAGACCAGAGACCCTGCATCTTATAGAAGAAAAAGTAGGTCCAGATCTTCAACATGTAGGCTTAGGACCAGACTTCCTCAACAGGACTCCCATAGCACAAGAAATAAAAGCAAGAATCAACAACTGGGATAGATTCAAACTAAAAAGCTTTCTCTCAGCAAAGGAAACTATCAGCAATGTGAAGAAAGAGCCTACAGAGTGGGAGAAAATCTTTGCACTCATACTTCAGATAGAACACTAATCTCCAGAATCTATAAAGAACTCAAAAAACTCTACACCAAGAAAACAAATAATCCAATCAACAAATGGGCTAAGGAAATGAACAGACACTTCACAGAAGAAGTGACGCCGTCCAGTGGAGTCAATTTGGCACGGTAGATAAACGAGTAGCGAGGCTCTTGAATTCAGAACGGTTTATTGTTGATTCAGGAAACCGGGGAACACCGGCACTTGAGGAGAGCTGTCTTATATCCCCTCCAGGACGTGAAGGGTAGGGCTGACGCCAATTATACGCAGATTAGGTGAGGAGCTAGCTCTCCAATCATGGTAAAAGTCAAAAGGAGCAGGCACGATCAGGAGCACTCGGGAACACCTGTGCACGCGTTGTGTGCGTGGACTTAATTGAATATGGCCAATGATAAATCACCTGGGTGTGCTTATGTTAATCAACCTCCTCACCACCGATGTGATCAAAACAATCTCTGTCTGGCTGCCAGGCGCCATCTTGGCATAGTCCGCATGGCATAGCCCCCAACAAAGAAGATCTACAAGCAATCAACAGATATATGAAAAAATGTTCAACATCTCTAGTAATAAGAGAAATGCAAATCAAAACTACACTAAGATTCCATCTCGCCCCAATTAGAATGGCGATTATCAAGAATATAAGCAACAATAGGTGTTGGAGAGGATGTGGGGAAAAAGGTACACTCATACATTGCTGGTGGGGCTGCAAATTAGTGCAGCCACTCTGGAAAGCAGTGTGGAGATTCCTTAGAAAACTTGGAATGGAACCACCATTTGACCCAGCTATCCCACTCCTCAGCCTATACCCAAAGGACTTAAAATCAGCATACTACAGAGATACAGTCACATCAATGTTCATAGCTGCTCAATTCACAATAGCCAGACTGTGGAACCAACCTAGATGCCCTTCAATTGATGAACGGTTAAAGAAACTGTGGTATATATATACAGAGGAATATTACTCAGGCATAAAGAATGATAAAATTATGGCATTTGCAGGCAAATGGATGAAATTGGAGAATATCATGCTAAAGTGAGATAAGCCAATCTCACAAATCCAAAGGACAAATGATATCGCTAATAAGCGGATGATAACATATAATGGGGGGTGGGAGGTGTTAGGGTTAGGGTTAGGGAGGGGGGCAAGAATGGAGGAAGGAAGGACTGTATAGAGGGAAAAGAGGGGTGGGAGGGGTGGGGGGAAGGGAAAAAATAACAGAATAAATCATACCATGTACAAACAGAAACAACATGTATCCCATTTGTTTACAATTAAAAAAAAAGAATACAAGCAAAAAAAAAAAAAAAAAAAAACTTGAGGAAATACACCTGAATGAAAAAGTTTAAGGGCATCCAGGACTATAGAAATACTTGTGGCAAGTGCAGAGAGTGAGCAGGTGATCAGGTAAGACCAGAAACCTGGGTCCTGGCTTCAGCTCCAGGACAAGAAGGGTGGACAAGTCCCACCCTTTCACACTAACTGCTCATGGATCTCTGTCCTCCCTCTTCCCCTTCCTCTCCTCTTCCCTTCTCTATCTTCCTTACTCCCTCTGCTTTCTGTTTCACTTCTCTTTTGTTTCTCAAAAGTCTGGTTCCTTGCCATAGCATAGCAGAGGACTTAAAATTACCTTTTTAAAATATCACTTTACAAATGACAGTTATTGC
Organism: Sciurus carolinensis; assembly: GCF_902686445.1. Classification (NCBI taxonomy): domain Eukaryota; kingdom Metazoa; phylum Chordata; class Mammalia; order Rodentia; family Sciuridae; genus Sciurus; species Sciurus carolinensis. The sequence continues at coordinate 44,907,180 of NC_062214.1, forward strand.
TTAAAATCAGAAACTACAGATAGTCAAATGAACAGAAAGAGAAGCAATAAAAATCACCCAGTCTCCCAACCATAGGAAATGAGCACTAAGATTTTTAAAAGTGCTGTTTCCCCCAAAATGGAATGATACTCTTCATTGTTGTGAACTCTTTTTGTAAAATAAAATGTCCTGTGAACCTGCATCCCTCTTATGAAATATATTTGTATTGGATCACTTTGCATCTCCCTTGAAGCATCATCTCCCAACCTCTAAGTCATATTTGTTCTCTCCCCTTCCACCAGTTACCCAGTTTCTCATCTGTGTTTGGGGTTGGTCTAGAATTTCTTTACCTGATACACCTCCTCATGTATCTCTCTGCGTGATTTGACAATTGGCTAAGTCTGCCTTAGGGCTTTGCCATGTGAGACCAGTTGCCTTGATTTATCTAAAAAGTTAAACCATGTGTCCTTGTTTAGATAAAATCCCCAGGTGATGTCCAGGACTAAGTAAATGTTCAACTTGCCTTGGCTTTGTAAATGCCACATTCAGGCTCAGAGTGAAAGCTTAAATCTTTATGCACTCAGAAAAGATTTATTTAGTGTTACTGTGTGCTAAACCTGGAGTCGAAGGGTAAAGTGAAGTCCAGTCAAATAAAACTCATGTTTGCCTACTGAGGCTTCCGACAGCCTGGGAGTGTGTGTCCAGTTGGTAGGTCAGTAGCTCTCAGGAGCTGAAATAGAAAAAGAAGTCATGACATGGAATTAGCTAGTGGCATCTTCTTTTGTCATCTGAGCTCATATGGCAGTTTTAGTTGATTGCTTAAAGGCAAAATGCCACAAATCCATACCTTGAACAATTTACAATCTAAAAGGTCACCTGCAGAACAAAAGCCATTTGCCAGTCTCAGAACTTCTTACTGGTAATGAACTGCATCAAACTCTCAAACACATCTATTAGGGATTCATCTTCTAAAATGACTGAAATTCCTTGTGATCACTTTGATTAGGATGTCTTCCTCAAAATGGTGCTGTGGGCTAGGGATGTAGCTCAGTTGGTAGAGTGCTTGCCTCCCAAGCACAAGGCCCTGGGTTCAATCCCCAGCCCTGCCAAAAAAAAAAAAAAAAAAAAGAAGAAAAAAGAAAGGTGCTGTGAAAAACTAAGAAATTTGGCAGTGTTAAATACCTTACAGAAGAGAAGAGGAAAGGGAGTGGGAGAGGGGATATGCTCACACTATGTTATACATATATGCATGTATGAGTACACCATGATAAAATGCATCATTCTGTACAATTAAAATGCACTGATCAAAAGGAAAGAGGAAAATAAAGAGGGAGAGAGGAGGAAGTAATTAATAAAGTCATTCTACTTGGTAGCCTGTGATGCCAGAGGATAAAATGAGATGTAGAGCTACCTAATAAAGCGAATCTAGAGCCTGTTTGCCACCCCTCACACCCCAGTGAATGTCCTCTCATCAAGGCCCCCATCTCTTTCTACATGAACACCTTCATTTCAGGGAGAGTAAATGGATTCCCACAGCACCCCCCCTTTTACAACTGGCCAGCTGTGATCCTCCCACTTTTGTTTCTCAACTTCCTGGAAGCTCACCTCTCCCAGGAAGTCTTTCCTGATAATGGCAGGCACAGGTACACTGCTCCAGTAGCTCCTTCACTGGAGGTTGGCACTTTTGTGGGCTTATATTGCTACTGGAGGGACTCCTAAAAATAAATAAGGGAACACTAAATTTTTAAATAATAATAAAAGAAGAAGAAGAAACACCTCATAAAAAAGAAGAAAGCCAGTTCCACTTACTCGCTATGTGAGGTATTGAATAATAGAAAATTGGTTGTAACCTGGCAACTAATTTAGAAACAAAGGACAATGTAATCACTGTTTAAAAATACCCTGAAGAACATTTAGTCATAAAGTCCAAGTATGTGGTTTCTTTTTTTATATACTAATATATCAGTGTAAGTTTATTAATCACAACAAACAGACCAAGATAAAATGTTAGTCATAGGAAATATAGGCAGTACCTTATGTTTATTTTTAAAGTTTTAGGGTATTTTTATGGATGCATGTTACTTGCAGAGAATAGTGAGTTTCATTGTGCCATATTTGTACATGCATGTGACATAATTTGGTGGTACTTTTATTCCCAAGCAGGTGGAGCATTATCTTCTGCTGAGTTTGGTCAATATCTATTACTGTTTTTGCAACAAGTGACAAGATATAACCTATTTTATATAAAGAATAAATTACGTGATAAAGTTCCCAAAGTCCAGAAGTGTTTCTAATGTTGTTTTTCTGATCCACCCCCTCCTCACAGGGTTCAGAAATAATAACAGGTAATGCGAAAAATGGGACATACTTCCGAATTCACGTTAACAAGTATAAAATGGTGGAGACTATCACATGCCTTTCTAAGGAGCCTTTCCCTGCTTCTAACTACATCCGCTTGCTTGGCCAGCATGAGCAAGTCCTCAACAACCTGTGTGCTCGTTTTGATGACAACCTGATCACAGATCTCTATAGGTAGGTTGCACATTGCCTCGGATGGTGGGGAATATAATTATATATAATAGTTCATGAATGAGGGATGTGTATTGTGATGTGCCAGAGAGCAAAACAGGAAACCCTGGGAGAAGCAAAAGTAGTAGAGATTTTGTTCTAATAAAGATTATGTAGCCACTAGCATTGGGTGGAAATCAGAGGATCACTTAAGGAAGTACATGAATTTGGATGTGTTTACACCTGGGTCTGGATCCCAGATGCAACCATGCACAGTCTTCAACTAGAAGGCTGAGATGAAATGACATTCAAGTCCCTTCCCATAAGGGAGTGCTAAGAGCAGTGGTCTTGAAGTAGGATGTGGAAGAATCTGGTCCTGGTGGGAACTCCACAGCCACCGGGCTGTTTGTGATCCTAGCCATCTTCCTCCCAGCACATACTCAAGCAGAGATGGGTGGCTATCTGTTTAAGATGCCAGTAAGAGAATTCTTGCACTGGGTGATCTAAACCTTTGTGTTTTCAAAGTCTAAGACACTCTTTCATGCTGCACCTCATGGAAAGCATGGCAGACTAGAATGGAAAGCTACTTCTGGATGCAGCCTACCACTTAGCAAGGCTAGGAGAATTTTCCTCCGTCTACAAAACAAGATGACAAAGCCAGTACCAGATATAGATGGAGGATGTAAGTCATAGGTTTCCAGTGTCCTCTATATTCATAGGAGTGACTGCCAGTATCAAGATCAATCTTTCTTCCTTCTTAATTCTTTTAAAATTATTGAATATATAAAACATACTCCACCTATTGTAAAAAGCATATTCACATATGTGAATCGCGCATGTACCCCTTAAGGTAAAATAGTACTGTAAATCTATGTGCCTACCATCAATGTTGAGAAACAACTCCTTACCTTGAGATATTGGAGTTCCTCTCTGCTTACAGCTCTATTTCTTGGGAGGCAGTCACTATCCTGAAGTCATTCTATTTCTTTAAAACCCGAACCAGCAAAATCTGTGAGAAGAACTTAACTCTGCCCTTGTGGTAAGAAAGCCGCTATCAACATCACATAAACAAATGGAAACAACCTGTCATTTATTAAAACAGGGACTGACTGGATTTGATCCAAGGATCATAGTTCACCCATCTCTGTTTTAAAGATATGTACATATATGATTTTCTAAATAATATATTAATTTGTTTCTTTCAAATAAAATCTTTAACTTACTGAAGAGAGTTGACATTTACTATGTTTGTGAGGGCCATCCATGTTAACTTAATATAACTACAGTTCGTTTGTTCTCCCTTTTGTATATTCTTCCATTGTGTGACTGTCACAGTTCACTCATGGATCTTCCTGTTGATGAATGTCAGTTGTCTCCAGTTTGCTGCTATTACAATGTTGTGGGTGCTGGGGGTCTACAGAATTTATCCTAGCTCCGTAACTGCTGGGTCCTGGGACATGCACTTCTTTGGCTTTACTAGTTGGTGCTCAAATGTTTCCCTCCAAATAGTCATACCCATCTAAACCTCCTGCCCCCCACAGTGTGTGAAAGTTCCTTTTGCTCCATACGGCTGTCACTTTGGTACTGTTCAGACTGAAAACTGGTCAGTCTGGTGGTACACAAAAGTATACTCCCATGATCTTAATTTGCCTTTCACTGATTAATAATGCAGTTACATGCCTTTTCACTGTTTCATGGGCCATTTGTGATAGTTTCTATGAAATACCTATTTATGACACTTGTCCATTTTTCTTTTGGTTACCATCTTCTTAATTCACGGGACTTGTTTATTTACAAACTTGTGTTGTTTACATATTTTAAACAACTTCTTACACTTTAAGATTTGTCTTTTATCTTTTTATATGGTGTCAATTAACAGATATTCTTAATTTAATGTAATGTCTTCTTCTTTTTTTTTTTTTTTTTGGTAATAAGGATTGAAACGAAGAGTGCTTTACTGCTAAGCTACATCCCTGGTCCCTGTTACTTCTTTTTAATATTTGAAACAGGATCTCACTAAGTTGTGGATGGTCTCACTAAATTGCTGGTCTCAATTTAATAATCCTCCTGCCTCAGTCTCTTGAGACACTGAGTTTACAGGTGTGCAACATTGTACCCAGTTCTCAAATAATTTTGTCCCTTTGCTTTTCCAAAAGTTTTATAATAAACTTGTCAAGTTCCATGAAAAGCTCCACTGAATTTCATGGGAACTACATTAGATCTTAGCTCAACTAGGTGAGAATTGACCTCTCTGATATTGGTTCCAATATCATAACATAGCATAAGTCTAATTTACTTAGATCTTCTTGTATATCTTTCAATAAAGGTTTATCATTTTTTTCCATAAAAGTCTTGCACAATTTTTGTTTAATATGATCCAAAGTGCTTTATATTTTTATTGTTATTCTAAATATCATTTTTATTGACTGATGCAGGTATATAGAAATGCCCTAATTGTTGTGTGCAAATTTGCTTAATTCCTTTATTCATTCAAATAATTTACCTATTATTCTTTCAGATTTTTCTACATAGGCAAATTATTTCATCTGCAAATAATGATAGTTCTCCTTCCTCTTTTCCAATCTTTGTGCTTTTCATTTCTTTTTCTTGTCCTACTACACTGACCGATATTTATAGTATAAAGTAGAATAGGAATAGTGAAGGATGGCAACATTGCTCTCATTCTTAATCTTAAAGGGAATATGTTCAGTATCAAATATGTAACATTTGCCATTTATATTGTTATAGATGCCCTTCATCAGGCTAAGAAAGCCCCTTTAGGTTCCTGGTTTGCTAAGCTCTTTGTGCATGCATGTTTAGTATGTCCATACATGTTTAGTATGTCCATACATGCAACTATACTGGGTTTTGAGCCCAGGGCCTTAGGCATGCTCACCATGTGCTCTACCATTCAGTTACATTCCCAGCCCAGCATTTTTATTATGAATGGATTTTGTGCTTTTTTTTTCTTTAACAGGAAAGAGTATTTCCAAACCCTTTTAAGCATAAAGATATCTTCATAATGTTTTTAAACATAAACCATATTTTTAAAAAGTATCAAATTCTTTAATCATAGCCTTTCCCTTTCCAACTCCTTGTAGTCTTTAATATAAACCTTAAAATAAAGAAAAGAAGAAGTAGGCTACTAAGATAGTGCAAGGGATTTTATGTTTGCTGTCAACCTTACTGGAAATATTTGAGTTCAAGGGGAATCACTTAGTGGTGAATGATATGCTAAGAATCTTCTCTGGACAAAAAGAAACATTTTCACATTTGACCAAATTAGAAGCCATGGCTGGTTTGTTTCTCCCTGAAAAGGTGATTTTGAGACTACTGCTTAGGGTCAAGCATTGGTGAGACTGAGATCACTAGTTGGGGCACAGCTGTTAACTGATGATAGCAATAATTTTAAAGGTTAATTTGATTTGTTAAGACTGAATATTTAGGATGACAAAACAAGATAGGATGGCACTGAATAGCAGGAGATGCTGAGTGACATCTGTCAGAAAGAAGCAGGGGGCAGAAAATGGTCTCTGATCATTTGTAAGGGAGGAGCCGTGGGTCCTGCCACGTGTTGGCAGGCTCTTCCATACGTGTGTTCATGTGCACACACAGCTGTGGCCACATTCTCAAGTGCCACAAAATACTGCCAGGTCCCAGTGCTGATTCTTGGCCCAGCACCGCCCACCCTGTCTGTTGTCAGACTGGCAAGGGTCTTTCCAAGCAGAGTGAATGGCTTAGCTGATTTTGGCCACGAAAAGATTACCATTTTTTTCCCCTGACCTTGGCAGCACAAACAACAGCTCTCATTCAAATCTGGGCACATTTTCTTTGTGCACTTCCATCCACCGTGTCTGGGGGCACCTTCCCCGATGCTGGGAGGGCTGATGGTTGGTTAACCAACCACCCTGTTGTTCCACAAGTCAGGCACTTGTGCAGTATCTGTCCTCTCCTGATGCAAAGAAACCCTCTGAACCTTTCCTCTGATTCCCTCAATCTATTCTCACCCCATCAAGGACCAGGGCAGTGCAGGCTCTAGCTGTGCCAATGGGAATGGTGGCAGCCATTTGGGTCAGATGTTGCTGTGGCAGGAGAGGCCTCAGGAGCTATGACTCACTTGGAGCCATATGGGGATGCAGGGTGGCAGGCAAGCAGTCAGCCACCAAGATGCACAGGCAGACAGCTGCCTCAGGACTGCAGTGCAGCTGAGGGGCTGCAGCCCAGGCTGGCTCAGAGTCCGCCTATATTTTATTCTTTGTTTTCACCTTGGAGTGCCAGTATAAACCATTGGCACTACAAAGGGAGAGAGCTAATTCACCACTGTTGTTTGTGTTCATGTGGCAGGGGATGGGGAGTCTTGATAGAGCGATTGATTTACCACTTGGGAAAAAGAATAGTGTTATTTTTAAATCATTTATTCTTTACTGAGCAAACCAGCATTTAAAACCGCACAACAAATGTGTTACTAAAATTCATCTTTTCCTGGTCTCCCTCTTAAAGCACACGTACACACAGGCATGCATGTGTGCGCACACACGCTTACCCACACACCCTCCCATCCCGACCCTGGCAGTCCCCTGCCTGCTAAGTCATCTGACATGTTCAACAGTGACCTGCTGACAGTGCTCCCCACTTCAGGGCACTGGAAGTGAAAGGAACTTCAAGGAGGTGCAAGTGGTCAGGGACTGGGAGCTCTGGCTGGAGGGAGGGGAGCTGAGGTGGCTTCCTGAGCTGCTGTCTGTCAGGGACTTTAACTAGGCATGCTCCACATTTTCTCTGCTTTCTTAACTCTGGCTTCATCTTCTTTTACCCCCACTTATCAATGACCCTGCATAAAAAAGGTCGTCCCTCCTGACTGTCCCCCCCTTAGCCTTAATTAACAGTCTGTAGCATCCTTTGTCCTCACAGCATGAATAGGTCTTGCCCTAGCTTCATTGTATGAACCCATCAGATACTCATATACCTTGATTAAATCACCTCTTTTCACATCTTAACATGCTCAGCTCTCAAAGCCTGCCCTCTGACGGCCCTCTCCTGCTGCCAGCAGGCCACCTCCTCCACTCTCCCAAACACTCAACAGCCTATTTTTAGTGGGTAAGTGCTGCTGTGCACAATATTCTAAATGGGATCCGAGCAAGTCCTTTAAAAGGCTGCCATTACCTTTTTGAACCATGAAGCTCCAGAAGCTGTTCCCTTTGGAAAGCCACCTTGTGCTGCCTCTGTCTTCCAAGTTGTAAAGCAGGATGCTGTGACCTACATGGTCCCCTAATTATTTATTAGACTGCAATTGGAATCATTTAATCGTGACTTGAAAAGGATTTTCTGTTCTGCTGTACTCATTAGCCTCGTGCTGTGTCCAGCAGCAAATTGCACACAAAATTCCAGGTGCCCATTTTCCCAGACTTTTCAAAATCTTGAAATATGACTGCCCACCCTACCTTCTCAATTTCTTTGTATATACATAAAAGGTATTGGTGATCATACATCCTAACACACTCCTATATTAAATATTAATACACTCCTATATTAAATCATAAATGCCCCCCAAAGGCCTAGGTGTTAAAGGCTTGGTCCCCAGCTTGGAAGGTAGTGGAACCTTTAAAAGGTGGATCTGGTGGGAAGTCTTTAGGCCACTGGGGCCATGTCCTCTATAGGAATAGTGGAACCTCAGTCCCTTCCTCTTCCTCTCTTAAGCTTCTGACCTTGAGATGAGAGGTTTCTTCCCTGCCATTGCTATCTACCACCCCCTCCAGAGTCAACAGGTCCCACCCAATTATGAACTGGAATCTCTAAAATCATGCACCAAATTAAACCTTCTCTTTAAAACTTGATTATCTCAGGTGTTTTGTTATAGTGATGGAAAGCTAACTAACATGCCCTCATAAACTTCCCTGTGAGTCACTTCCGTGTTACCAACCTGTCTTTCTATAGACTCTCTAAAGTGTTCCTGTTCATCTATATAGCTTCAGACAATGCCAGTTCTGTTTGAAGGGCTTGCAAAGGATCCTTTCCCCAATGATATGATAAAGTAAAAAAAAAAAATCTGTTCTCTTTATTTTGCTTTCTAGTCATTTGATTAGCCTCTATTTTACTACCCTTCTGAAAGGCAATTTTTGTTGGGTTGCGTACATTCACTGTCTAGGGAGTCCTTATTAATCATTTCCTGGTCTCCTTGCTCCAAAAGGCAGATCCTCACCAAGTAGTATTTCTTCTACTATTATGAAATCAAACCCAAGTCTTGAATATCTCTTATTCCCAAGATGGTTAACCTTCAATCTAGAGATATTGATATAGACCAAAGTGGTCTTCAGTCTGGAGATACAGAACAAGGCTGGGGAGTGGGGAATACAACATATGACCATTTTAAGTTGCAATATTGTTTTGATTAAAACTGGGTTTTGTTTTGTTTTTTATAATGTATGTCACCTCACCCCATCTTTGCATTTGATATTTGTGTGGAAGGTGAGGTAGTTTGGAACTGTCCTGAAATGATAGCTAGCACATGTTGCTTCAGATATTCACACCAAAGATTATAGTGTGAAAGGAGAACAAACTCACCATTCACATAGTCAGAAACAAATATTAAAAGTATTGAACATATAGAGTGCCACAGGGATTTTTTAAAAAGCATGTCTCGTTTTCATGAAAATGTCATTTGTCATACCATTTTTAGCATTTACTAGATAGACCTGGGTTGAGATGTTCTGTGATTTTGAGGTCTCAGGAAGTTAGAAATTCTTATTTCAAGTACTTCAATTTTGCCAGTGTTAGTAAGAATGTTTGCCAGGAAGATAGGGCCCATGAGTGAATGAAAGAAATGAATATCCCATCTAATATTATGTTAAAATCAATCACTAGTGACAATGCAGAGAATGAGCAGCAAATTCAGTATCAGGCAACATGGATGGGAAGTAGGGGAAGCAGAGTGGGAACTCAAGTATATTAACAAATATCACTTCACTAGCGTTTCCCTGCTTCACTTTGTTCGATGTGAACTCCTGTAGTTTTTCTACCACCCTTTCTAAGCAGGCATTGTTACCTCCTAAAACAGAGGAACTTGTCAGTATTCCCCCCAAAGGCAAAACTAGTGCTTTCATTATTTGAAAGGAACCATGTCTATTTAGGTCGTATATTAATACCAGGGGGAGATGATTTCAGCCCATGGATGACCCTGTAACCAGAAGATGGTGCTGGAATGTGAGCTGTACACATCACACACATGGCCACATTATAAAAACAAGCTCAAACTTTTCACCAAGCCTTATAAAAAACAAAGAAACACCTTATGATACTCTGCCACCCTTAAGCTATCCATGGCTCCCTTGCCACAGCTGCCATCCTGCCCACCTTTGTGGTCCTGCAGCTTCTTACTGTATAGTTGGGTCTCTGTATCTGTGGGCTTTGCATCTTCAGATTCAACCAGCTGTGGATCTAATACATTCAGGGGAAAAAATTGCATCTGCACAGAACATGCACAACTTTTTTCTAAACCATGCAATATAACAACTATTTACATAGCATTTGTGTTGTGTATTGTAAGTAATCTAGAGATGATCTAAAGTATTCAGGACAATAGTGTAGATGATATGAAAAAACTGTTTCATTTTATTTAAGACTTGAGCATCCTGTAGGGGTTGGGGTGCATGCCCTGGAAACAATTCTCCATGGATACCAAGGGATGTCTCTATATTCTGACTCCTCTACTATGTAAAAGTAAATCATTGCTCCCTTTCCTTAGAGTAGTAATGTATGAGACTCTCCAACAGAGGGTTCAAATTCTGCATTGTTCCTGGACAAGTCATCTAACCTCACTGAGCATCAGTTTTCTCATCTGTATAATGGATATATAGTCTATAGTAAATCTTCCCGCATCACAGGATAAAAGTAAATGAGATGTGAAAGTGTAGTGCAGATGCATTTCTTTTTAAAGTACAGAAAGTACTAGAAGAGTGTGAAGTTTTGTGATTACTTTAGTTCATGTGATTACTTTTTAGTTCACATATTCACGTTCCTCCAGGCTCACGTTAACCTTTGTGGAAAAATGAAAACACTTCTGGTCTTTTATACAATATTCCTTCTCCCTCCCAAACTGATAGAAATTTAGAAAAATATAGTACTTCCTTTAATAATTCAAATGACAAGTGTTTTTAAATTACATTATATATGCGCTTGCTAAATCTCTTTTTTAAATTATCTATGTGGAGGTACACATGATACACTTGTTTTCAAAGTCATGCTCTAAGATTAAAAATTACTTAAGAAGAGGTCATTCTCAAAAATTAAATTATATAATTGAGAAGTCTGATGTTTTATTTAGGTTAATAAAATATATACTAAGATTAGAGTCAATAATGTACCTCCCAGGGCACTTTGTAGCAAGGGAATGGATCAAATGTTTCTATCTAAGCCACACTTAGAGATGATTTCATTTCAAACCACCAAAGCAACCAAATAGGTTTTGAATCATTTAAAATTTGAAAGTATAAATTGTGTGAGTTATGAAGTATGGCTAGAATCTAAAGTCTAATACTTAACCTATTACATAGTCTTTGAACTTGCTTTGGAAAAAGTGTTTTTTGTGTTGTCAAGAATTACAAATACTGTAGACCTGTGCTATCTGCTATCGTAGCCAATTGCCACATGTACCTACTTAAATTTTAATTAAGATTAGGGCTGTCAATGTAGCTCAGTGTTAGAGCATTTGCCTACCATGTGCAAGGCCCTAGGTTTGATACCCAGCACCAAAAAATAAAACCAAGAAAAGATTAGATAAAATTAAAAATTCAGTTCCTTAGTCACACTAGCCACATTTCACATGCTCAACAGCCCCACGTGACTTCCATTTCAGCCAGTGCATTTCCATCTTTGTGGAAAACTCTATGGGACAAAGCTGACATAGATCAGTCGCATTCATGCAATTTGTAATGGGTAGCGTTGGGCCACAGCATCTGTGAACAATTATATCTCATAATGCTAATCACCAGTCCCTTTGGTTCTCAGTCCCTAACATGTAGAGGATGTTGCTAACAGATGAAAGACCAACAGGTAAAAGGTGGAAGTGATTTCTCTCTCTATCTGCTTTTGTGGGTTCAATTAGGAAGGAAATTCTTCCTAGATCACATGCCCAAATTAGAAAATGGGGAGGATGATGTGGGAGAAGGGTTTTGGGGGCATTTGGTCATTCTACAGGTGACACAAGGGGCGCTTGGCCTTGCTGAATGAAATAAAGATTCTACCTGACCTCATCCTTCCATGCGTGTTTACCATTCAACTGACCAAATCCCATGCATCCTGCTCCTTCATGCCAGCCAGAGTTATCCAAGAAAGTCTTGATGGTGATTATCTTATCCTCTTGTTAGATCTCAAGTCTCAATTTGGGATTCAAAAGAGTACATTCTGAGCTGACTTTTGTCCCTCTGAGCATCTTTGCAATGTCACATTTCTTTTTAAACATGTGCAGTGGGGGTTTAAAGTCTTTTATAGATTTTCTTCTTCTTCATTACATGCCCATCTGGCAGCATGTGGTTGAAGGTTATTATTTATGAGGTTAAAAATAAACGACTGAGTTGTTCTATTGTGATTGGAATTGCTAAAATTAGAGTATTTCAGAAATCACGTTGTCAGTCTTCTGAACCACGAGAAGGAATTGGCCTACCTGCCTATGTTTTATGGCAAATGAACAATTGTTGGAAGAGACGCTTTGAAGCCAACCGTGCAGCCAGGGTATCATCACGTACAACTTCTCATTCCTTTCCTCCTAGACCCGGATCTTTTTTAGGTTTCTTTTTGAGGATTATTTTGTAAATATTTGTTTAATGTTCATTATTTCCCATTACAAAAGTAAATTGTGGTTTTGTTTTTTAAATGTTTTAGTTGTAGATGGACACAATACCTTTATTTTTATGTGGTGCTGAGGATCAAATTCAGTGCCTCACACATGCTAAACAAGCACTCTGTTGCTGAGCTACAACTGCTGGCAATGTGTGTTTTTATAGAAAATGTAGAAAAATATTTCAAATGCCATGTCAAATATAAATCCCATACCTAATCCCAATACCCAGAACCTGTTTTTAGATGATTGATCTGTATGGGATGAGAAGAGTCAGAGGGTATCTGCTGTTTGGTCCTAGGATTAAGACCTGAAGCAAGCTCTTGCACAGTATAACTTACCTGTCTTGGAACCTAGGTGCTATGGTGACCTTAATTACAGTCCAGGATATTCATCTTATACATGAGAAAAACAGAATGGCAGGGCATGCAATGGCTCACAACCAAGACAGTGGCATCAATAGGAACAGAACCAGACTTCCCAACTCTTGGTCTAATTCCCTGTATATAGGACAAGAGAAATAAGTGGTCATGATACAATGAGCTTCCTTTAGAAAAAAACCAGCTGACATGTTTAACTTTTCAATTACTTGTTACAAGAAGATCAACAAAAACCAAAATTCTGACATAAGGATAATGTTATTTCTCTACAAGGGGATGCCCAGGTTAATGTGTGTGTAAAGGAAGAAGATATTAGAACTTCAATTTGTATTTTCTCTTTAAAAAATAGAAAGGAGTCAAGCTTTATTGTCAGTTGAAGCATACTCACACTGGTTGCCTCTTGGGCCAGATGAAAGTTAGATGTGTATCTGTATGGTTCACCACATTCAGAGTACATGTGGGATATCATAGTTTAAAGTCAGCTTTGTTCAGTTGGGATCCTCCTGCAGTTTGTGTGTATATAGTTTTATGTATTTACAGGTTCTTACTGTTTTTAACCTCTACAAAATGGATAAGAGCAAGAAAAGGACTCTTCCAAAGGAACTATAGATTGAAAATCCTGCTTAAATTTGTATAAGTGAACCAAAAAATGACAGAGTCAAAGTGTCTCCCATTCAGCTCTTCATCAGCCACATTATGAGTAGATACAATGATTAATCTACCAATGGAATCTACTCTGACTAGTTTAAACAGAAAGCAATGTACTGCAAGCTTCAGGTGGTATGTAATATACCTTGTATGGACCAAAGGAACAGGCGTTAGTTTGGCTTCCAGGAAAAATTCAGAAAATGACTCTTCCCAACCTGGGCAATCTCTATCACAGTATGGAATTTGTGGAGCTAAAGAATTGCTGCAATACATGCTAGTTCCACAACCACTCCTCTCTTCCATGATCCACACCAGCAAAACGGGTACCCTAAATTATGTCTCTTGCCCACAGGAGATTCTGCTACAGATGCTGCCATGACAGGTCTTTCCAACAAAAGTAAGCAGGGACTCCACCTCACAGTGTTTATGTCCATCATTCAAGTCCTAGGTGGGAGTGTCTCTTCAGAGGGAACTCAGTCCCATATGGAGCCCACACTATATATAAGCATGAGAAATTTAATCTTGCTTTCCTACCTACAGCATTTTAGCTAAATCATTCTGCAGAGTCTAAAATGCAGCTGGCTTAGCCAGTCTATAATATTTCCCCTAATTACCTCACCAAACTTGATTAGAAGTTAACTTCCCCCAAATGCAAAATTATCAAGAAGGTCATTTGAATGGAAACAGCCTAGGTGTCCTTCAACAGATGAATGGATAAAGAAAATGTGGCATATATACACAATGGAATATTACTCAGTCTTAAAGAAGAATGATATTATGGCATTTGCCAGTAGATTGATGGAGCTGGAGAATATCATGCTTAGCATGATATTAGTGAAATAAGTCAATGCCCAAAAAATCAAAGCCCAGATGTTTTCTCTGATAAGCAAATGCTGATCCATAGTGGGGGGTGGGGTGGGGCTAGGGAAGAATGGAGGAACTTGGATTGGGCAGAGGGGAGTGAGGGAAGGGCGAAAGGTGTAGGGGTGCAAAGGATGGTGGAATGAGACAGAAATTACTACCCTATATGCAAGTACGATTGCATGATTGCGTGACTGGTGTGACTCTGCATCATGTACAGCCAGAGGAATGAGAAGTTGTGCTCCATCTGTATACAATGTGTCAAAATGCATTCTTCTGTCATGTATAACTAATTAGAACAATTTTTTTAAAAAAAGAAACTAAGAGTAGAACAGTGATTATGGGGGGGCGAGAAAAGTGGGGTGGGGGAAAGAAGGCCATTTGAAATCTGGATTTATATCCACTTCAATAAGGATAAACTTTGCCTTAATTATATACAATCCAACCAACCATTATCCAAAATCCTAGGAGCAGATTTATGGAATTCAGTATTTTTTTTCCAAATTTTGATGAACCATATATACTGTTTCACCTAAACACATAAAAGTCTTCACAAAATGTAAGGAATATTTTTTAAAATACCAAATTGTTTTTAAAGTTACTGGATGTAATTTAACTACCTCCCCAAAACACACTCAAGAATGTTTATAGGAGTACTTAAAATGATAATACCTAACAAAGTAAAACTCACAGTTTCTGATATCCAATCAAAAAACTTACTAGACACACAAAGAAATAGGAAAATGCAACCCAGAATGAGGATAAGAATCCATAAATCAAAATTAACCCAGAACTGACACAGGTTTTAGAATTTAAAAACAAACATATTAAAACAATTATAGTTATTTCACATGATCAAAAAGTTAAGATGTAGAAAGTATATAAAAGACCCCAATCAAACTTCTAGAGATGAAAATGATGATGTCTGAGGTAAAAAATAAAATATTAGATGGAATTAACAGGGGATTAAAAACCTCACTGAAGAAAAGATTAGTGAACCTGAAGACATAACCACTGAAATAACCCAAGATGAAACACACACAGAGAAAAATAATTTAAAACAACCATTGGTAGATCAATAAATTTTGAAACAACTTCAAGTGGCATGAAGAAATAATAACCAAAAATTCTCCCAAATTTGATGTCAACTATAAAACCAGAAATCTGAGATGTGCAATGAATCTCAAGCAAGAAAAACTAAAAAAATTGACACCAAGATATATTATAATTAAACTGCTCAAAACCAGTGATAAAGAGAAAAACTTAAAAGCAATAATAGAAAACAGATACATTATTTATAGTGGAATGAATATAAGAATGACAACATATTCCTTATCAGAAATAATGCAAGCAAGTAGACAATGGAACAATGCCTTTCCAAACTTGAGAACACATTTATCACATATTATAAAACATCTCCAGGTAAATACATGGCATAACCACTCCTATACTACATAGATCATCGTATCTGCCCTCAACCAACATCTCTTAAGTCATTCTCTACCCATTAGCCCATTTGATTTCTCTGTTGGTTTACTCTCTTCCAACTGGAAACCCCACTTATAACACCAGTGCTATGGATGGAATTGCATCCCACCAAATTCATATAGTGAAGCCCTAATCCCTAAAGTGACTGTATGTGAAGATAGGGTCCTTAGGTGGCAATTAAGGTTAAATGAGGTCTTTAAGGATTGAAACATTATAAGAAGAGGACTGAATCTCTCTTTCCACCATGTGAAGACACAGTAAGAAGGCAGAAGATGGCCTTCTGCAAACCATAAAGAAAGTTCGCACCATAAACTGATCCTCTAGCACCTTGATAACAGTCTTCCAGCCTCCAAGAATTGTGAGAAATAGATTTCTGATGCATATGCCACCCAGGCTACAGATTTTGAACTGGCTCAGACAAATTCACACCCCAAGTTTGATGCTACTTTGCCCTTCACAGTTCACTAGGCATTTCACTGCCATACAGGTAGGCAGAGGGTGTTTTGCTGCTTCCAACTTCTGTTGGCCATGCTGTCCAAGGCACATGGTACCCCTGGACACTCCCATTCAGCAATAATGGGGCTCACACCACGTCAGGTAGTCCTACTCCTGACACTTTACCAACCTCAAGTTTCTTATCCAGATGTCCCCTGGGTCTCACCTGATGGTGATAACGTCACGGAGACAGTACTTGTGGGACTCCTTCAGACTTCCCCAGTGGACCCGTTTTAGCAAGTCACTCAATTCCTTTAAGCCTTGTTTCCCTTATACATAAAAGCAGGCTTAGGGTTACTTCCAGGGATTTCTGTGAAGACTACATGAGAGAACGTGCAGGAAATTTTCGGCTCAGAGCCAGGTCTGGAGAACTATTCCACTCCTGGTCACTGTATTTTTCTCCTTCTCCCACAGCCCTAGGATCACACTGCTGTGAGTCCTATGCATCCCAGATCCTAACCATGTGCATGCTGCTCAGCTGTATTCCGTGCACACACCCCAAGATAACTTTGCAAAATGACAGATGGCAAAACCCCAGCATGGCCCCAACTACTTTTCCTTCTCTCTTAAAAACACTTTTTTTTGCCACTCTTCTAGCAAACCCTAGGCTGTGTTTTGTGACTTATTATTCACTTTATCTGATAATTTGGGGAGAAGAGAACGCCAAATGCCACCAACAATGCCCCTGCAGCTGCTAATAGGAGCCACTGTTTGGAGCCCACGGTACCCTCTTGGCCCCAGCAGCTCTGACAGCTGCCGGAGCACTTTCTGCCAGGTCAGGATACGTGCCGAAGGCTCCAAGGGCAGAATAGAGCCCAGCACAGTCATGCTGGTATCCCGGAGGTTCGCAGCATTAATAATCTATAGTTCAATCATTAGGAGCAAATCCAAGTGAAATAGGAAAAGATACACCACGCTGGAGGCCGTGAGGCTCCTCTGCTCCTTGGCAGGCTTGATGATTAGTTCTCAGCCACTAGCAGCCCCAGCTGACAAACGGCAGCGCCTGCAAGCTGGAGGCTTTCTGCATGTGATAACTGAGTGATGTTAGAACTCATTCACGATATTAACATGGGCTCACCACCAGTGACCTGCTGGGGCATTCAGGCCCTTGCCTCAGTCCATCTCCAGTGTACTCGAAGGATGTCCTTCAGTCAAAGCCACTGTCCTCAGGACAGATCTGCAAGTGGATCTTATGTGGGGGTCCAAAGCTGCTGGAGTTTTGGCAGGGATTTAATATCTGAACTAATATGATTATTTCCAATTATGTGCTGAACTGAAGTGTTCACTTAGGCCTTTATTACAACAGCTCAGCTTATAACATTGTAAGCAAGAAAAACTCTGAAATAGAGATGCATTTTTAAGTTTGGAGTTGTTTTGTTTTTTTGTTTGAGGTCTTTTGTTTTGTTTTTGTACAAGGTATTGAACCCAGGGGAGCTTAGCCACTGAGCCACATTCCCAGCCCTTTTTATTTTTTTTATTTTGAGACAGGATCTCACTAAGTTGCTAGTCTGGCCTTGAACTTGTGATCCTCCTGCCTCAGCCTCCCAAGTTGCTGGGATTACAGGTGTGCGCCACTGCACACTGCTAAGTTTAGGGTTTTTCAAGGAATTCCTTGGTTTCAAGATGTTAGTTGATAAAAAGTTTTTTAAAAAATACTTTGTTGATATTCTTCCTGGTCATAAGTATTAGTCAGGAACCTCTGTCTGCAAGTGACAGAAGCCCAGCTCAAACTAAAGTCCCAGAGGAGACTTCATTGTCATCCAAAAATCAATCAAGGGTGGCACTAAAGCCAGGTTTTCCTGGAGCCAGGATTTGTTGAAACACTATTGGCCCTTTCCCCCCAATATTGGCTTCCTTCTCTGGAATTGACCCCCAGGTGGAAGTCATGAGAAGCCCCAAGCTCATGTATCTCATAACTCAGGATTAAAAGAAAAAGAGACCTCTCTTCCCTATTGCCACTTTGGAAAAAATCCCAGGAAAAAAATCAGAATATTGTATGGTTGTTCTCATCTACCTCTATGCATGTTTTTATTTCATCCCTGATTTCTTCTGCTACCCATTGGTCATTCTGTTTTTTTGTTTTATCACTGATATCTGATTTCACTCCAATATGATCTCATAGAATGCAGGATATTATCTCTACTTTGTTGTATTTGCTATCTGGCTCCCATCATGTACTCACTCATTTAGACCATCAGCATGGCCATGTCTCAGCCCTGAGACTGGGGACGAGGTTGCTTGAGGTGTAGGAAAGATCCCAGGAAGGCAGAGCCCTTTCCCTGTCCATCAGAACACTGTGCATGTCCTCAGGCTCTCAGCCCCACCAGTTTCCCTGAGTGTTTGTGGCTGCTCCTCCCACTCTGGACAGGATAAAACCCTATGCCAGAGGTCAGAGAATCTGGCCCCCAAGTAGCTGCCAAAGAGGATGTGTGATGCAATGCAGAAATGTAGGGGCTCTCTATGGGAGGAAGGAGCCAAAAAGACTAACCCCCTTCCTCTGCCTTCCAGAATTGTCTCCAGTCCCATTTTCTCCATGTACCCTGTCTAGAGACATCTTGGATGGCTGAGCAGCTCTGCCTAGCATGAAGCAGTGGCCAGCATGGAATACATAACCTGCACTCCATCTCAGTTCCCATTCCTTTCACTCTAGCTGCCCTGGAATTGGGCATCCCAAATAAAACACTAACACTTAATCCTTGCCTCAGGCTCTGTTTCCTCAGAAGAGCAGGAAATCCACTCTAATAACCATAAAAATGATGATAATGATGATGATGGTGATGGTGATGATGATGATAAAAATCACAGACGCAGCTTTTTAATTTTATCAGACATCCTCACATTCTTGGGAACAAGGATCCCCTGCTGACCCACAGGAGTTTTCTAATAAATTTCTGCCCCATACTTAGAAATCCACGAGACTAAATTCAGATCGAAGTTTAATGAAAGATTTATTATTTAGGATTTTACTGGAAAATCATTTAGGGACTTTTGATTAAATATGACAGATTGAACCTACAAGTTTACCTCCTCTCCCTTTGGATATGCCATAGTATTGTATCAAATGAACAAAAAACACAAATAAACCTTCCCAGCAGGAGACAGGTCACTGGAGAGGGGACAGAAGTAAGTGAGAGAGTGTGATGTGCTTATGTTGCTGCCATAGCAGAGAGCTGCCATTTTTAGTGTCTGTAGAGGAGACACTGGAAGACATAAATCATCACGGAAGGCTGGAATGAAATACTGGAATGAAGTCAGGGGACCAATTTCCTCTTCTGTTCTACCACAGCCAAGCCAGTGCTTCTTCTCACCCCCGTCCCATAGGAGACTGGAGCCTTATTCTCTGGAAATTTTAAACTGGGAGAATCAAGATAGGAGGATACTAGACCCAGCAGAGGAATAGTGGAAGGTGTGGAGATAGAAAGAAAAGGAATCAGTTGCAAGTACAAATACTGGCTGGTAGTTTTCTTAGTCACCGTCTCCTACCCTATCCCCAAAATGGCATTAGTAGAAGTATGAGAAGATAAAGTAAAAAATTTTTAAAATTTTTTTTAAAAAGAAAAAAATATATATATACATACACATACAACAAAGAGTACAAGGGTATTTATCTGCCTAAGAGGAATTCCAGAAATAAAAATGGACCATAGGAGGGGCTACTAAAGGCATGATCAAAGAAAAAAATTCCAGAACTGGAAAACATCATTTTTCTAGATAAGAAAAATCCATCAAGGCCCTGTATGGTAAAAGACAGTAGCCCAAGGCTTTCTATCATGAAATTCCACACCACCAACAATAATGAGGAGCTCCTAAAAGCTTCAAGTGAGTAAAGTAGGTCATTTAAAAAGGAACTAGAATCAAAAGAACATTGGATTCTTCATTAGCATCCTCAGAACTTAGAAGGTAAGGGTTCAACTATCTTCAAAATTCTGAAATGATTCCAAACAACAACTCTATGAGCATCCATCTCTTGAGAACCAAAGGGATAGGACCACTACTGTCCATAAATGGAGAAGGAACAATAGAAGCAGAATGCCATTATTTGCAAGTCCCTAAGGACTTCGTGGACATGAATATTAGCATCAGTGGCCATTGCTAATACAGAAAAAGGGCCAGAGAGCCTTTTGGTAGGAAAACACATCGTCTCCAACAAACAAATGACAACAACAAAAAGCCAAATTGAGCCTGAATCTGACAGGATTATTGATCTACCACCAATTTATATGAAATGGAGAGGAGCGAGGAGCATGCTAAACAACACCACAGAATTGCAGTATGCTAAATTATGAGTGCGGGGGACCATCCAGGCCAAATGGCATGATTACTTCCTCAAAAGAAAATAGCAAGAAATTAAACAGACATGGAATGGGAGCCAATGGATTCAAACAGATTTTAAAAAACATAACAACTTAACTTTGATCCCAGTTCAAATAAGCTAGAAAAAAATATGCCATTTATGGAGTTATCAGAAACTTCATTTTAGCTGTGAAGATGATAATTCAAACATATTTTTATATAAACTATAAATATATTACACAAACACACACGATGTTTATCTTTTAGAGATTATACTGAGGTGTCTGGGAATTTGTTTCAAAATAATCTGGGAGGGAGATCAGACAGAGTTCATTACAATGTACCTCTAATTTAATTTAAACTTCGTTCATATTCTTCATAATAATAAAAGCTATTTTTAAGAACCAAAGTGGTAAACTTGGAGCAGAGCAAATCCCCAAACCCACAGAATTATCCAGATGTGTCTCAGTTCCAACTCCAGAATTCCCCAGATAGTGAATGACTGGCATGTCTTAGTGGGGCAATTTCTTTTAATTGGTTCTTTTTAGTTAGAGTATTCTATTTTGACATATTTATACAAACAAGGAGTATATCTTATTCTAATTAGGATCCCAGTCTTGTGGATACACATGATGTTGAGATTCACTCTGGTGTATTCATATATGAACATAAGAAAGTTATGTCAGATTCAATCCACTGTCTCCTATTCATATCCCTTCTTCCCTTCATTCCTCTTTGTCTGACTCACTGAACTTCTATTCTCCCCACACCTCTTGTTGTGGGTTAGCATCCACATATCAGAGAGAACATTTGACCCTTTTTTTTTTTTTTTTTTGGTATTGGTTTATTTCACTTGGAATGATATTATCCAGATTTTTTCCATTTACCAGTAAATGTCATGAAGTCATTCTTTATGGCTGAGCAATATTCCATTGTTTATATAGACCACATTTTCTTTGTCCATTCATCTGTTGAAGGGTACCTAGATTGGTTCCATACCTTAGCTATTGTGAATTGAGCTTCTATAAACATTGATGTAGTTACACCACTGTAGTATGCGGATTTTTAACTCCTTAGGATATATATTGAGGAGTGGGATAACTGGGTCAAATGGTGGTTCCATTCCTAATTTATCGAAGAATCTCCATACTTTCTAGAGTGGTTACACCAATTTGGAGTCTGGTGGAACAGTTTTAAATGAAGACTGAAAATTATTTGGCACTCCTCCCTGAGAAATAGTGGGATTTGTTTCTTTTGTCTTTTAATATGGTAAGCCTGTGACAACTTTTACCAATATAGTTTGGCATAAGTAAAGCCATGGAAGGTCTGTGGCTGGCTTATAGAAGGCCATGAAGTTTTCATCTTGTTTGTTAGAACATTTGCTCTTAATTTTTTTTTTTTTTTGGCCTATCAAATAAAAAGTACAACCATACCAGGTCCGCCATGCTGTGAGGAAGCCTAAGTCATGTGGAATGACCACATAGGCACTGTAGGAGTGTACCAACTGAGCTCAGCTTTCAAGTTATCCCAGCTCAGGGACCAGACATATGAATGAAGAAACTTCCAGTTGATTGAAACCCAGTCATCTGAGAGGTTCCAGCCATTCATATTTTCATCTAAAGTCTCTATCATCACAGGGCAGAGCCAAGCCATCATGAACACTGTATAATGGCAGTTGCTCTGTGCTGCTAAATTATAGTGGGGTTTTGCACATTAATATAATGTTTGGATCAAGTAGCCCAGCCTGCTTCTTGGAATCATGAAATTCCTTTGTGACTGCTGGGGACCTACCCACCAAGGAATTAGGGACAGGAGTGAGTAAAGCACAGCCCAACAAACCAAGAGTTGGCATGTAACCTTCAAAGAGTCCATTCCACTTCCTACCCTGATTTCACAGCAGCCCATTGCCCACCTAAGCAGAAAAGGACTCCTAACTTCTCATATTTGGGCCTACTTCTCAATTTTTGCTCTCCTACACATGAAGGCAATGAAAAGGAGGGAAGAGCAAAGAGGTATTTATTTGCCATGGTAAATGATCTCATAAATGCCCTTCCCCACCAGCCCCATGGTGATCGTCCCGCAGAAAGAGTTACCAAGAAGTGGAAACCATCCTCAGAGCTCTGGTATCTTCCTTCAGTGGCCTCTTGAGTACAGAGGAGATCATTAGAGGGTCCTCATGTTGCCTAGCAACCTGTGAATGCTGTTTGCTGTCACATCATTAATAGGATATGAAAGTGTTTCATAGAAGACATTCATCTTGCATTAATGAAAATCAAATTTGCTAATATGACACAAAATCTGTTCTTCCTTGTGACTTTCTATACTTAAGTAGCTTATTTATTGAATTAGACCGTGAGTGGTTTGCAGGCTCAAGACTGTTAAAGTATCGTAATAATGACTTTGTTTTCAATAATATCAGATGGCCCTTAATGATGTGATTATGCAGCTATAACTCTGTGATGGAGACCACATAGGCACTGTAGGAGTGTACCAACTGAGCTCAGCACCCCTTAGACAAAGCACCCCTCTTCCAAGGCCTCGCCCCATACCCGCTGACTACTCTGCCACTCAACTTCTTACTGCCAAACCTCAGCAAAGAGAAGATTCTGGTTTGAGTCTGATTATTTTCCACATTAGCTCAATCCATCTTCAGAGCTCCAGGACAGAAACCCAGAGAAACACCCTTAGTCTAAAGAAATAACCAATGAATAAATGGATCTCAAATCATCATAAGCATGAAAGGAACTACTGAATGTTATTCAGCCTTCCTCTTCTTCCTCAAAATAGGGTAACAAATGACCCTAAATGCATCAAGCACCAAAAGGGAGTAATAAAAACTAACAGACCCTACTTTCAAACATGATCTGTTCCTGAAAACAAGTGTGGAATTCAATTGAGCAAAAGTCAAATAATAGACCAATATCTAAAAGGGGACATTCCTTTCCCAAAGAGGTAAAAAGTGATTGCTCAAAATGTTCCTTGGTATCATTAGCACATTGAAGTCTAAATGCAGTATACAGAAAGTAATTTAGGGGTATGAGTGGCCAAAGTATAACAGACAAATTATATTAGAATCAAATAGAGCCATTATCAAAAAGTCAAGGGCTACTTCTAAAGGCATCCAGAAAGAAACCTTATGGAAGTCTAAACTGCAGAGCTGTATTTCTAGAGTTTTTTTTTTTTTTTTTTTTAACAAAGCTTTGTTTCCTCTTTGCAAAATTAATACATGATCATTGCAGAGCCCAAAGGGATGGGGTATAAAACAGGTAATCCTGAAGAATAAATCAGAAGTTATCCATAAGAAATCACCCATACAGGATCATTGTTAATTTCTTGGTATGTGTCCTTCCCATGCTTTTTCTCTAAATATGAAATATTATGCAAAAATAATATTTTACATAATGATTTGTAGCTTGTTATTTTGACTTATCAGAGTATTCTAAATGTTTTTCCATTTCTGCAGCTGTTATTTTAATGGCATGATTTTTTTAATGACAACAAAATTCTACCAGTATTCCTTTCTTAACTAACCAGGTTGCTTCTAACTTTTTGTTTTGATAATTAGTCCTAAAATTAACATTCTTTAATGATACATCTTTTTGGCATATTTCTGGGTATTTCCATTACATTTCTTTTAATGTGGCTAACTCTTACTCATTCACTATAAGCACACTCTACCAGTGTGCTGGATACTTGGAATATAGTTCCCTTCCTTCACAGAGCTAAAAATTAAGTAGAAAAGAGAGAAAATCTCACATGATAGTTTAAATATGCTTCCCCCCCCACTTCTGCCCCCCACTGAGCACCATTTTTAGCACGTGAATGTGTTTCTTAAATTAATAGGATTATGCTATGCATATGTTCTTCTTCCCCTTGATAATAAATACTGGAGATCTGGAGATCTGTCCAGGTCAGTACACATAGATCTCACTCTTTTTAATGGCTTATTTATATTTCATAGAATGGTTAAATCCTAGTTCGCCTATTTTCCTATTAATGAACATTTAGGTCATTTCAAATTTTTCCTGTTATTGTAAGTAACATTTCCATGGAACATATAGCTTTGTATGCACGAGTGGAATTTCTGGATTGATGAATGTGCACATTTAAATTTTAATCAAGTATTAGCTTCAATTATCATCAAAAAAGATTACTCCACTTTACACTCCCACCAACAGTACCAAAGAAGGCTTGTTTTTACCCCAGCCTCATCAGTACTGGATTTATTTCATGTTTCATTTGTTTATTTATTTATTTAGTTAGTTGTTGTTAATCTGAAGGAAGAAGAGAGAGTAAAGAGTATTTTGTTGTACTTTCCACTTGCATTTCTTCACTATTGAATGAATCTTTTCATAGGTTCATTTATATTAATTCTTTTGTGAATTACTTGTTCTTACTCTTTGCCCATTTTCTTACTGGGTTGCTTGTTTCTTTTTGACTTGTGAGAGTTTATGATAAAATCAGGAAGATTAGTAATCCTTAATGCATTGCAAATATTTTCTAGTCCATCTTTTGTTTCCTAATTGATCAATTTTTTAAAGGCAATACTAGGTTTATAGAAGAATTAATCAGAAAACACAGAAAGCTCCTATTCACTCTCCCTAACCCCAATCCTCTCCCCACTTACACAGTTTTTCCTATTATTTACATCATGAATTAATGTGGTATATTTGATATAATTGATCATCCAGTATTAATGTATTATTATTAATTAAGTCTATAGTTAAATCTTGCCGTTGTGCATTCTGTGAGTCTTGACAAATGTGTGATAACAGGGATCCACCATTACAATATCAAACAGAATACTTTCACTGGCCCAAATATTCACTGTGTTTTAACTATTCATTCTTCTCTCTTCCCTTGCCCACAAAACCCTGGCAACCACAAATCTTGTTACTGTCTCCATAATTTTGATTTTTCCAGAATATCATATAGTCTGAATCATGCAGTATGTAACCTTTTCAGAATGGCTTCTTTCACTTAGCAATATAATTTTAAGATTTCTCCATGTTTTTTGATGGTTTGATAGCTCGTTTCTTCTAGCATCTCACACTATTCCATTGAACCTAATAATATTTCATTATCTGGATATTCCACACTTTGTTTATCCATTCACTTATTAAAGACTATGTTGGTTGCTCCCAAGTTTGGACAATTATGAATAAAGCTGCTGTAATCATTCATGTGTAGGTTTTTGCATGGACATAAGTTTTCAACTCATTTGGGTACATACTGTGGGACTACAGTTTTGATTGTATGGCAAGAGTGTGTTTAGTTTTGCAAGAAACTGCCAAACTGTCTTCCAAAGTGGCTGTCCCATTTTATACTCACACCAGCAATGAATGAGAGTCCCTATTGCTCTGCATCCCCACCAGCATTTGGTGTTGTCAGCGTTTTGGACTTTGGCCATTCTAATAGATGCCTCATTATTGTTCTTAATTTGTAATTCCCAAGTAACATGACATTGAAGATTTGGGGACCAGCAGATTTCAAGCTTACTTGGCATCTGTAGATCTTTTCTAATGAAGCTCAGCTCTTTTAATCATTTTTTAAATGGGTTGTTTTTATTATTGATTTTTAAAGAGTTCTTTGTGTACCTTGATAGCAATTCTTTATCAGATAGGAATTTTGCAAATATCTTTTTTCTGGGTATGTGGCTCGTATCTCCGTCCTTTTACTATTTTTAATAATTTTTTTCATATAAAGCCTTTAATTTTTACATGATCAAATCTTCTCTCATAACTGCTCTGAGTTTTGTCACCTACTTAGGAAAATATTCTCCACCTGAAAATATTCTCCTATTTTCTTCCATCATTTTGTATCTTTGTTTTCCACTGACATCTGTAAGTTGTCTGGAATTGCATGTATTTGTGTGTGTGTAGATTAGAATCTAAGAATCTAGTTTTCTTTTTTCAAGTGTACAATTTTCCTAACAATTCTTACTAAAAAGTTCATAGTTATCCACAAACAACCTACAAAATGGAAGAAAATATTTGCAAAGTACATCTAATGCCTGCCTTGTATAAGGAACTCACATAGATCACCATCAATCAATCAATCAATCAATCAGCAAGCAAGGGACCTGAATAGACAATTTTTCCAATGAAGACATATAAATGGTCAGCAGGTATATTTAAAATGCTCAACATCACTAATCATCAGGGAAATGGAAATCAAACCCACAACAAACTATCAACGCATACCTAATAGGATGACCGTCATCAAAAAGACAGGAACAAGTGTTATTGAGGGTGTGGAGGTTGGGAATAAGCATAAACTTATGTCACACACCCTTATCAAGACACCCCTTGGTTCCTTACTCTCCCAGTTTGGAGTAAACTAAATAAATGTCTTTTTTAAATCATGCTAGGTTCCCAGCCATTTCTTCTAATGATTCATTGATCAAACTTCTCCCTCTGCTCCCCTCTCTACCAACCTCCATAAAGTATTGCTGTTTCCCAGGTCTTGTCTTCAACCTTCTTGTCATCTCTTTCTTGAACTGCCTCCTCTCTTGAGGCCCTCCTTCAGCTCCAACTGTGCTAGCATTATCTGACCAACTGGACATTCCCACTTTAGTCTTCTGCAGATGCCTCTGTCTCTATCTCATCTTAAAAAAAGGAATGGACATTCTCTCTCCTTTTCCTCCTGCCCATCTCTCCATCCTGTATTCCTGCTGCCCTCTCATCTCCTAAGCCAGGAATCTTGGCATGTCTACACGTCTCCTTCCCTATTCCCTTTCCCGCCAGCAATTCACTAAGGTTGTTCTACTCCACCTCCTCAACTTTCTTCCCATTTAGGTCCCTTTAATTCTGGCCTTACCCTATTGCAGCTTAGACTCCACATCACCTCCAGAGCATCTATTCTAGAGCATAAGTAGAATGTTCACAGCACTTACTTGTTGAAAACCTTTCCATGACTCGCCATCACTTAGGAGATAGAGTTCAAGCCCCATAGACAGGCATTTGGAGTTTAGCCCCCACCCTGCATCCAGCTGGATGGAAGAGCAGCCAAGCCATTTGCCCTCCCAGCATATCCTCTGCCACTTTGTGCCTCCATGCTTTTCCCATGTTTCTCCTGACTGGAATACCCTTGGAAGACCCTCACTCTTTCTCCCATGCTTCCACACAGCCTCCTCAGTGCCTCTGTCATGTTTCCTGTGGGTTATCAATGGCACTTATGCATGCTGTAGTATGGCTCTTGTCACACAGCATTGTGATGATATTTTATGTGTCACTGTGATATTTTATGTCTCTCCGTGTTGAAGAACCTCTGGATGTATGGACCCACTGCATGTTCATACTTGAATTTGAAATGCTTCTCTCAATAGGCTTTCAATGAATACTTAACCCCCATGCTTTTATCTATCTAGAGTAAATGTAACATGAGGCACATATAAAATTTTAACATTTTTAGTGGGCATAGTAAAAACATTAAAAGAAACATGAAATTAATTTAATATTTTATTTAACGTAATGTATCCAAAACTATTATCTTTTCAATAGTACAGAAACCTTCTGTTTCTCTTTTATCTATATTAAGTCTTCAGAGTTTGGAGTGTTTTGTACTTACAGCACATCTCAATTGAGGGCATCCCCATTTCAAATGTCTGGTAGCCACAGGTGGCTTGTGGCTCTCAGATTAAACCATGTGGATCTTGCTCAGGGACCCCATTTTCTTACTTATAAAACGAGAAGGTCTCCAAGATCTGTTATCTCATATCCCCTCTAGTTCTAAAGCAAGGTCTCTGGTATTTTGTGATGAATCAGAGAATTTGTGCAGAGGGATGAGTGTCCCTCCAGCAGCTGGCCAGGCTCCCCAGCCGTTTCCTTGCATTCACCAGCACCACATGCACACAGGTATGAGGCCCTCATGCACATGATCCAGCCAGAAAAATCCTGTGGGCAGACTTGAAGACTTAACTCAGTGGCCACTTCCTTACTAAGAGTAATAAGGAAACTAAACAGTTAATGATTTCTTTTAACTTTTTGTCCAAATAATTTCAGACTTCCAAGAGGTTACAAAAATTTTTTTTAAAAAATTTAAAAAACAACAGAAAACTCTACTGCCTAAGAAAATGACCTCACTATATACAAACAAACAAAGACCAAAAAAGCCACAAATCTTAAGAGAGGCGCTACCTCCATCTTCCACTATGAAACCTACAAATCTTTTTCTTCCTTTCCTCTTGTCATTACAGCAGAGGTTCCCCTTTTGTTGACAGTTCATACATTATATTTTTGCTCTTAACACTAGTAGAACCCCTTATCAAGACCTTGTTCCATTAGTTACCTTCTACTCTGTATAAAACTTGCCTCTTTTTACAAGTTCTCCTTCACTGTTGTTCTGGATAAGCTGATTTTATTTTCAGTTTCTAGCATCCGCCAATCTTCTTTCTTCTGTCCTCCCCCCTCCTTTTCCTCCTCCTTCTCCTCTCCTCCTCCTCCTCCTCCTCCTCCTCTTCCTTCTTCTTCTCCTGCTTCTGCTTCTCCTCTCTTTCTTTCTCTCTCCTTCCTGCTTTGTGATTTCTAGCAAATTTCTCTACCTGCAGTACTCCCCTTGGTCCTTGTGCTACTCCTGCCTATATCAACTGGTTAATACTCTATATTTCTACCTGGATGTCAGTTCTGAACATGGGCCTTGCAAGATATGTTAGGGCTTCAATTATTGTTTCCATCACACCCTGATCTTCCTCTTTTCTTATTCCCATCGCTGATGAAGTTATTTAATATCTGTCTTCCTTGATCCAGGAGGAAGGGACCATGAGAGTCTTCTTCAACCTATATTTAGACCTAGCATGGTGCCTGACACACTACTGGCATTCATGCAGTGCATATTTGTTGAATGAATGAATGAACGAATAGAAAGAGGAGATGGGGATCAAGGAGGGTGGAGGAAGAGGAAAGGAGGAAGAAGAAAAGATGACAAAAGAAGAATGAAGAAGAACATCACAAAGAATAGCACTCCTTAAATCCTCCAGCAGATTTGGCCAGGGTTCTATCTCATACCTTCGTTCACTAAGGGGTGGCCCCAGGCTTTCAGGAGGGTGCTCCAGCCCCATATGGGACCTTATCTGAATGGCTGATATGCACTCTGAAAAAAAAAAAAGAACAAGGAATAGCTAAATTCCCTAAATATAAACATTTTATCACTCTTGTTTTTATTTTCTCTCCCCAGCCACTCCTCCCTCCCCCCACCCCACCCACCCTCACACCTACACATGCACCTCTTATTTTAAGGACAGAAAAATGTAATTATTTTTTTCCCTGAGGTTTGCAAGTGAGTTGCAACACATGCTACCCCTTTGTCTCACTTCATGGTTGCCTAAAATTAATGACATTCTTACGTAACCCTCATAGAATTGTCAGAATTTTCAAACAACATTATGGCAATACAGATTCGAATCTCCCATCACTCGAATTCTGCACACTGTCTCACCAGTGTCCTGTGTCTGGTCCAAGATTCAATCCACATTGCGACCAGTTGTGTATCTCCTCAAACTTCTCCAGTCTGGGCCTGTTTCTCAGCCTTTTCTTTTCGAGCCATCACTTTTGAAAAATACAAGCCAATGACTTTGTAGAATCTCTGCCAATTCGGGTTTGTCCGCTGTTTCCTCATCCTTTTCAGGTTGTACATTTGGGCTGGGACCACAGGAGTGATATTGTGCCCTCCTCAGTGCATCACATCAGGAGGCCTCTGACACTGAGCCGTCCTTTCACCTCGACTGTTGACTGTGATCCCTTGGTTGGAGTCAGGCTGCAGACTGATCCCCTAAAGATGTGCTGTTTTTACCCTTGTAATTAATTAGTGATACCCCTGAGACTGTAAAAATACTCTTTCTCATCATAATTTTCCCCACTAATGGCAATTCTTGACGATTCTTACCCAATTCAATTATTACTGTGCTATTTGCCAAATGGTGTTTTTTTTCCAATTCTATTGGTTCTACATTTGTTATATAGCATTCTACTGTAATTTAACAAGAATTGTCCCTTTTTCTGTCTTTATTTATTTATTTGTATCAGTGTGGATATGTCCTACTCCATGGATTATGATCCATTACCCTCGTTATTGTTTGGGGAACATAAAAACTAGTTAAATTTTCCTGCTTGTGAATTTTAGAAACTACTAGCCTGAAATCATAAGGGTAACTGAGAAAGGGAAGGACTCGTTTGTTGTTTCTCATTATATCTACAAAACTTGAGTGAAAAATATGAACACATTGATTTTTTTTTTAAATTTTGTCAATGGACCTTCATTTTATTCATGTATTTATTTATACGTGGTGCTGAGATTCGAACCCAGTGCTTCACACATTAGGCAACATTGATTTTAAAAGCTTGTAATGAAGGGGAATTATTTTAAACATGTATTTGCTATTTATTTAATTATTTTAAGTAGGTATTAAATATGGTATGCAGATTCTGCCCTGGTAAATGATATTTCTATTAAGTACTTTTCAAAAGATTTTAAAGAGCAATTGATTTAACCAAAGGAATAAAAAGGCAGCAAATATCTTGCTTAATGGAATTGCTAGCTCATGCAGCCTCAGTCTCACAAAAGGTAATTCACCTGACTCTTTTGTCCCCACGGGACTTGTAGAGGTTTCTCTGTGCATATATACACATTTTTTTTTTCCTTTCCCTACGGAAAATAGATAGCAAATGGGCATGGCTGTGAGCAAGGCTGAGTGGCTGCGAGGCCTAATGCTAGCCTGGGCTATCTGCAGCCTAATTAAAGGAAAATGGTTCTGCTTTCTATGAAGAAAGAAGCAGAATAAGAGGAGAGAAACACAGGAAGGGAAGCCGGAACACTAAAAGCTTCCCTTTTCCTATGGAACTAAATGCCAAGCTTGCTTCAGACTATTAGTCATGAACTCATATGGCAAATCAATGTAAATAGCTGGACAACTTCCAGGGCCCTAGATTTATTGTACAAATTCTATTAATGCAGCCCCCTAATAAACTAGAGATGTGCAAAGAAATGCCACAGATGGAATAAAAGGGGAGATACTTAGAGCTAAATCTCAGTCTCATTCCCCAACTGCAGATGCCACCATCAGCAACACACTGCCAAAACCAGTTCCCCTCCATGGCGAAATATATGGGCAGGTGGTATAATGAGTGGTTCAAGTGGTTCAAACTCCAATAGAAGCAAAATCCTCAAGTATGTACGCATTATGCCAATTCTAGAAGAAAACCAGTTTGCTCTAACAAGTCAAGCAAAAGAGTCAGGCAGTTCAGAAGCAATTCTAGACCATCTGAGCTTTGGCATTCCTGGACATTAACCCCAGTCCATCTTCCCTTACTGCCAGCTTAGTACATGCTGTGAACAACTGGTTCAGCCATTTTTATTTAACTGGCTCACCCAGCAAGGTAAGCAGGCAAAAGGCACAGAAAGAACTCCATTTTGACAATTTGTATTGAACATATTGTACGTTCATCAACTCAGACCAAAAACAACAAAAAACAAGGCCTCAATTTAAAGATTTTCACGTAATTTTATTATTTCTACATAATGGACATTTGTCCTTTAGTTATGGACAAATTTTCATGAAGGTTTGCCCTAACATTCCTCAGTTCTATAAGGCTGCAGGTAAATTAATGTATCAGAAAACCCTCAATGGAGAAAAA
The DNA here is from genome assembly GCF_902686445.1 of Sciurus carolinensis. Taxonomy (NCBI): domain Eukaryota; kingdom Metazoa; phylum Chordata; class Mammalia; order Rodentia; family Sciuridae; genus Sciurus; species Sciurus carolinensis. Next base: position 44,939,291 of record NC_062214.1, read on the forward strand.
GCAGGCATTAAGGAGAAAACCACAGGTATGCCAAAGAAATATTCTCTTTCATTTAAGCAGCAAACAGAAAGAGTTTTGATAATTTATATAGGATTCAAAACATCTTACACAAATATATACAATAGCATAATTAAAAACAGCAACAATAATAGCTTATCCAGCGCCCATCCCCCGTGTTTGGCATAAATCCAAATCTTACCTGGAATTCTGGTAGTAACGCTGGAGTAAGGATCATCACTATCCCCTATTTTGCAGCTAAGATTGAGGTTGGAAGAGGTTAAAGCTAACTACTTCAAGGTTACACAGCTGACAAGTGACAAGGTTGGGATTCATAAGGTTCATAGATAAATGTGTTCCATCTTTTCCTAGGCTAAGTATCCAGGATTCAGAAAGGCAAATGGACAGCAGACAGATCCTTTGGATAATTCTCAAAGAATATTATTTCTAGTTGGTCATGTGATGCAGGCTTGTAGTCCTAGCCACTGGGAAGGCAAGAGGACTCTTTGAGCCCAGGAGTTTGAGGTTAGCCTGGGCAACCTACAAAGACTCCATATTTTTAAAAAAAGGAGAAAGAATGAATTTATTTTTTTGATTTTTTTTTTTTTTTTTTTTTTTGCAGTGCTAAGGATTGAACCCAGGACCCTATGCTTGTAAGGCAAGCACTTTACCAACTGAGCTATCTCCCCAGCCCAATAATGAATATTATTTCTGAAAACTAAGACTCCAGTTGTAAGGGTGGCACAGGGACTTTGTGGTCCCATCTACAATATATGTACCCTGATGGAGACACAGAAGATTGGGATTCCATGTTCTCACAGATACCAAAGAGTCTAAAGAAAAACCTAGGCTTTTAAGAGAGCACAGCCTTTCCCACCTGGGCTTGGAGACAGTAGGCAGACCTGTGGACTGGTCAGTATTTCCTCAGAGAAAGTTCTGGGTATGTTCAGTTCACAGACAGATAAATCTTGGCTGTTCCAGGGACCTCCAGCAGAGCAGGGCCAGCTTACTTTGAACAGAGAAAGAGAAAACATTGTCTCCCAGCACAGCCAAGCAGGGGTTGCCAGGGTGCCACTAGATGCCTGGGTTTAAGTGCTGTTGGTTTCCAAGTTTCCAGGTAAATTGAGGTAATTGGTCCACACCCACTCTGTAGAATTAAAAATGGCTGCTTACAAGTCATTCAGAAGATGGCCAATGTCTTAGTCTGCTTTCTAGTGCCATAACAAAATACCTGAGGCTGGGAATTTTGTAATGAGGTTTATTTTGGCTCACATTTTTTGAGGTGAAGAAGTTCAAGAGTATCTGCTCAGTCTCAGTGAGGACCTCATGGTGGACAGCATCATGTAGTAGACAACATTACATGGCACAGGCATGTCTGAGTGGCAAGCAGAACAGTACATGTGCAAGAGAGACCCAGGGTGGTGCTGTGCTCATTTTATAACAACTCACTCCTGCAGTAACCAATATAGTCCCCAAAGAGCAAGGACTCACTTCTGCTAGGAAAGCACTAATCTCTCTTAAAGACCCCAACACTTCCAGAAACTGTTACATTGGAGACCAAACCTCAATATGAGCCTTGGTGGCGACAAACCATATTCAAACCACAGCAACTGATTCCTACCAGAGATCAGAACTTTGGTCTTAGTGCCATTCATTGTAGCCACTTTTCCATAGAGAAGTAAGATTCATTTGTTGAGGTCAGTCCTGGATTGTGACCATGAATCCATAGCCAAATGATATTCAGAGGATACTTATTTTTCTATTATCTAGATCTCAACAGGTGACAATTACAACTGGTTATCGAACAACTAGTTGGTTTGCTTTCAGAATTATTAATCTTAACCTTTCTAGATCTGCCTCAAAGTAATAAAAAGATGGACTAAATACAGATCTGCCAAACTCAAGTTGAACTCAAGGAGATATTTAGTCAAGATTCTATTTTAGTCTTTAGAAATATATATATATATATAAATATATATACATATTTCATCTTTTTTTGTCACAGAGTATCAGGGTTATATCTGTTCATGTAATATGTGGCATCCCTAGGGAAAATGTGCTGCCCACAAAACACAGGAGTTAGCTTCCAGTCAAACATAAGGTTAACTGAGAATACTTATTTGTTTCTCTTCTCATTTTTAAAACTATGTTTAAATGCACAGATTCACTTCCTTTCGTGGGCTGACCATAACACAACCTTACAAATACAAATAAATAATACAAATTGCTTCCTGTTCTCTGAATTTAAATCATGTGGGATCAGATGGGGATGTTGTGCAGAACTCTAGGACACTGTGACTTTCCCCTGGCTTGGAGGTGGCAGCCACATCTGAAAAATATCTTGTGGTTTTTTTTCCCCCCCTTAGAATATTTAATTGGGGGACAGGCTGGGATCCAGAGTGATAGAGATGTTCTAACTCTGGGAATTTCAACTAAAAACATTCTCCCTATTTTTACAAGCTGAACTTTTTTTTTTTCTCTTTTTTTTTATTTTTTTATTTTTTTACATTTACATAGGGTAATGATGTTTATTTTATTTTTCCCCTCCCCCCACCCCTCCCACCCCTCTTTTCCCTCTACAGAGTCCTTCTTTCCTTCATTCTTGCCGCTGTCCTTAGCCTAACTCTAAACCTAACCCTAAACCTAATGCTAGCCCCACCCACCCCCCATTATATGTCCTCATCCGCTTATCAGCGAGATCATTCGACCTTTAGTTTTTTGAGATTGGCTTATCTCACTTAGCATGATATTCTCCAATTACATCCATTTGCCTGCAAATGCCATAATTTTATCATTCTTCATTGCAGAGTAATATTCCATTGTATAAATATGCCACAGTTTCTTTATCCATTCATCAACTGAAGGGCATCTAGGTTGGTTCCACAATCTGGCTATGGTGAATTGAGCAGCAATGAACATTGATGTGGCTGTATCTCTGTAGTATGCTGATTTTAAGTCCTTTGGGTATAGGCCAAGGAGTGGGATAGCTGGGTCAAATGGTGTTTCCATTCCAAGCTTTCTGAGGAATCTCCACACTGTTTTCCAGAGGGGCTGCACTAATTTGCAACCCCACCAGCAATGTATGAGTGTTCCTTTTTCCCCACATCCTCTCCAACACCTATTGTTGCTTGTATTCTTGATAATCGCCATTCTAATTGGGGTGAGATGAAATCTTAGGGTAGTTTTGATTTGCATTTCCCTTATTACTAGGGATGTTGAACATTTTTTCATATATCTGTTGATTACTTGTACATCTTCTTCTGTGAAGTGTCTGTTCATTTCCTTAGCCCATTTGTTGATTGGATTATTTGTATTCTTCGTGTAGAGTTTTTTGAGTTCTTTATAGATTCTGGAAATTAGCGCTCTATCTGAGGTATGGTTGGCAAAGATATTCTCCCACTCTGTAGGCTCTCTCTTCACATTTCTGATAGTTTCCTTTGCTGAGAGAAAGCTTTTAAGTTTGAATCTATCCCAGTTGTTGATTCTTGCTTTTATTTCTTGTGCTATGGGTGTCCTGTTAAGGAAATCTGATCCTGAGCCAACAAGTTGAAGATTTGGACCTACTTTTTCTTCTATAAGATGCAGGGTCTCTGGTCTGATTCCGAGGTCCTTGATCCATTTTGAGTTGAGTTTTGTGTAGGGTGAGAGATAGGGGTTTAATTTCATTCTGTTGCATATGGTTTTCCAGTTTTCCCAGCACCATTTGTTGAAGAGGCTATCTTTTCTCCATTGCATATTGTTGGAACCTTTGTCTAGTATGAGAAAATTGTATTTATTTGGGTTTGTGTCCATGTCCTCTATTCTGTACCATTGATCTACCTGTCTATTTTGGTACCAATACCATGCCGTTTTTGTTACTATTGCTTTGTAGTAGAGTTGAAGATCTGGTATTGCAATACCCCCTGCTTCGCTCTTGCTACTGAGGATTGCTTTAGCTATTCTAGGTTTTTTATTCTTCCAGATGAATTTCATAATTGCTTGCTCTATTTCTGCAAGGTACATCATTGGGATTTTAATTGGAATTGCATTGAATCTGTATAGCACTTTAGGTAGTATAGCCATTTTGACGATATTAATTCTGCCTATCCAGGAACATGGGAGATCTTTCCATCTTCTAAGGTTTTCTTGAATTTCTTTCTTTAGTGTTCTGTAGTTCTCATTGTAGAGGTCTTTCACCTCTTTTGTGAGATTGATTCCCAAGTATTTTATTTTTTTCGATGCTATTGTGAATGGGGTAGTTTTCCTAATTTCTCTTTCTGAAGATTCATCACTTATGTATAAAAATGCATTGGATTTATAAGCATTGATCTTGTAACCTGCTACTTTACTGAATTCACTTATGAGTTCTAAAAGTTTTCTGGTGGAATTTCCAGGTTCCTCTAAATATATAATCATGTCATCAGCGAACAGGGATAGTTTGAGTTCTTCTTTTCCTATTCGTATCCCTTTAATTTCTTTGGTTTGTCTGATTGCTCTGGCTAGAGTCTCAAGGACGATGTTGAATAGAAGCGGTGAAAGAGGGCATCCCTGCCTTGTTCCAGTTTTTAGGGGCAACGCTTTCAGTTTTTCACCATTTAGAATGATATTAGCCATGGGCTTAGCGTAGATTGCCTTTATAATGTTTAGGAATGTTCCCACTACCCCAATTTTTTCTAGTGTTTTGAGCATGAAGGGATGCTGTATTTTATCAAATGCTTTTTCTGCATCTATTGAAATAATCATGTGATTCTTAACTTTAAGTCTGTTGATATGGTGAATGACATTTATTGATTTCCGAATGTTGAACCAACCTTGCATCCCTGGGATAAAACCCACTTGATCATGGTGCACTATCTTTTTAATATATATTTGTATGCGATTTGCTAAAATTTTGTTGAGAATTTTTGCATCGATATTCATTAAGGATATTGGTCTGAAATTTTCTTTCCTCGATGTGTCTCTGTCTGGTTTAGGTATCAGGGTGATATTGGCTTCATAGAACGAGTTTGGGAGGGTTCCCTCCTCTTCTATTTCATGGAATAGTTTGAGAAGTATTGGAATGAGCTCTTCTTTAAAGGTTTTGTAGAACTCGGCTGAGAACCCATCTGGTCCTGGACTTTTCTTTGTTGGTAGGCTTTTGATGACCTCTTCTATTTCATTGCTTGAAATTGGTTTATTTAAGTTGTGTATGTCCTCCTCGTTCAGTTTAGGTAGTTCATATGTCTCTAGAAATTTGTTGATGTCTTCGAGGTTTTCTGTTTTGTTGGAGTATAGATTTTCGAAATAGCTTCTAATTATGTTTTGTATTTCACTCGTGTCTGTTGTGATGTTTCCTTGTTCATTCCGAATTTTAGTAATTTGAGTTTTCTCCCTCTTTCTCTTTGTTAGTGTGGCTAAGGGTTTATCAATTTTATTTATTTTTTCAAAGAACCAACTATTTATTTTGTTAATTTTTCCAATTGTTTCTTTTGTTTCGATTTCGTTGATTTCGGCTCTGATTTTAACTATTTCCTGTCTTCTACTACTTTTGGTATTGGTCTGCTCTTCTTTTTCTAGTGCTTTGAGCTGTAGTGTTAAGTCGTTTATTTGTTGATTTCTACTTCTTTTTTTGAATGCACCCCATGAAATAAATCTTCCTCTAAGTACTGCTTTCATAGTGTCCCAGAGATTTTGATATGATGTGTCTTTGTTCTCGTTTACTTCTAAGAATTTTTTATTTCCCTCCTGATGTCTTCTGTTATCCATTCATCATATAATAGTGTATTATTTAGTCTCCAGGTATTGGAGAAGTTTCTGTTTTTATTCTGTCATTTATTTCTAATTTCAATCCATTATGATCTGATAGAGTACAAGGTAGTATCTCTATCTTCTTGTATTTGCTAACAGTAGCTTTGTGGCATAAAATATGGTCTATTTTAGAGAAGGATCCATGTGCTGCTGAGAAGAAAGTGTATTCGTTCTTTGTTGGATGGTATATTCTATATATGTCCGTTAAGTCTAAATTGCTGATTGTGTTGTTGAGATCTATAGTTTCTTTATTCAATTTTTGTTTGGACGATCTATCCAGTGGTGAGAGAGGTGTGTTAATATCGCCTAGTATTATTGTGTTGTGGTCTATTTGAATTCTGTAATTGAGAAGGATTTGTTTGATGTACGTGGACGAGCCAATATTCGGGGCATAGATATTTATGATTGTTATGTCTTGCTGATTTATGCTTCCCTTAAGCAGCATGTAATGTCCTTCTTTATCCCTTCTGACTAGTTTTGGTTTGAAGTCCACATTATCTGAGATGAGGATGGATACTCCAGCTTTTTTGCTGTGTCCGTGTGCATGGTATGTTTTTCCCCATCCTTTCACCTTTAGTCTATGGGTGTCTCTTTCTATGAGGTGAGTCTCTTGCAGGCAGCATATTGTTGGATTTTTCTTTTTAATCCAATCTGCCAGTCTGTGTCTTTTGATTGATGAATTCAGGCCATTAACATTCAGGGTTATTATTGTGATATGATTTGTATTCCCAGTCAATTGACTCATATTTGTTTTTGACATGATTTGGTTTCTCCTTTATTTGGCTATTCCTTTAGGCTAGCGCCTCCTGTTGCTGATTTGCATCGTTGTTTTTCATCTCTTCCTCATGGAATATTTTGCTGAGAATGTTCTGTAATGCTGGCTTTCTTTTTGTAAATTCCTTTAGCTTTTGTTTATCATGGAAGGATCTTATTTCATCGTCAAATTTGAAGGTAAGTTTTGCTGGGTATAAGATTCTTGGTTGGCATCCGTTTTCTTTCAGGGCTTGGTATATGTTGTTCCAGGCCCTTCTAGCTTTTAGGGTCTGGATTGAAAAATCTGCTGATATTCTTATTGGCTTCCCTCTGAATGTAATTTGATTCTTTTCTCTCGCGGCCTTTAAAATTCTGTCTTTATTTTGTATGTTAGGTATTTTCATAATAATGTGCCTTGGTGTGGGTCTGTTGTAATTTTGTATGTTTGGAGTTCTATAAGCCTCTTGTACTTGGTTTTCCATTTCATTCTTCAGATTTGGGAAATTTTCTGTTATTATTTCATTGAATAGATTGTTTATTCCTTTGGTTTGTTTCTCTAAGCCTTCCTCAATCCCAATAATTCTTAAATTTGGCCTTTTCATGATATCCCATAATTCTTGTAGATTCTGTTCATGATTTCTTACCATCTTTTCTGTTTGGCCAACTTTGCTTTCAAGATTAAATAATTTGTCTTCAATGTCTGAGGTTCTGTCTTCCAGGTGTTCTATCCTATTAGTTATGCTTTCTATGGAGTTTTAACTTGGTTTATTGTTTCCTTCATTTCAAGTATTTCAGTTTGTTTTTTTTCAGTATCTCTAACTCTTTATTGAAATGATCTCTTGCTTCCTGTATTTGGTCTTTTAACTGTTGATTGGTGCGATCATTTAATGCCTGCATTTGCTCTTTCATCTCCTCCTTCAATGCCTGCATTTGCTCTTTCATGTCCTCATTAACTTCTCTGATCGTTTTAATTACGTACATTCTGAACTCCCTTTCTGACATTTCTTCTGCTGTGCTGTCATTGGGTTTTATTGATGTAGTATCTAGGTTTGTTTGGGACATTTTCTTCCCTTGTTTTCTCATATTGGTCAGTTGTCAGTGGGACCCTGAGATATTGCAGTTTTCCGCTACTGGCTTATAGTGTTCCGGTAGATTTCCAGTGTATCACCTCCCAGCCTTCAGTAGCCTGATGTCTTGGAGGAATCTGATAAAGCAGCTCATCCGAAGAAAACTGCCCCTAGCCCCCTACTGGTTCCACGGTTTGGAACTGGCTCTGTGTGGAAATGCTCTCGCTGTGGGCCTGCACCGTGCAGCTGGCCGTGTGGGAGGAGCCCACTGCCGGAGTGTGGAAGGCTACCTTGGGAAGACTCTAGCTGTCCTGCCCGGCTCCAATAAGCCACCTGTATCTGGGCCTGCCACCCGGACCGAGCTTTACCCAGGGGGCAGACTCACCCGTGGCTCCACTTCAGTCCGAGTCTCTCAATGCCTCCCCTTCTTAACTCCAGGGTTCTGGAGCGACTGGGGGTGCAGTCCCTCTAGGCCGCCATCTTGGATCGCCCCGTGAAGAGAGCCTGCAGCCGGAGTGGGCAGAGCCGCCTGAAGAGGTCTCTGGCTGCCCTGCCCTAATCCCAGAGGCTGTTTGCGGATCGCGGCTCTCCGCTGGTTCGTTGCTGGAGTACGCTGCACTGCAGGGGCTCCGGGACTCGGAGTTTGTTCTGGTCAGAAAGGCTCTCACTAGCAGGCCAGTTCCGTTCTGAGAACCTGGAGAAGCTGGCTGTGTGGGCGGGGCCCACCGCCGGAGTGCGCAGGGCTGCCTGTGGATGACTCTAGCTGCCCTGCCCGGCTCCAATAAGCCACCTGTATCTGGGCCTGCCACCGGGACCGAGCTTTACCTAGTGGGCAGACTCACCCGTGGCTCTATTTCAGTCCGAGTCTCTCAATGCCTCCCCTTCTTAACTCCAGGGTTCTGGAGCGACTGGGGGTGCAGTCTCCCTCTAGGCCGCCATCTTGGATCGCCTACAAGCTGAACTTTAAGAGAAGATTTTTGTTAAAAGGAGATGCTAAGGAGTCTATTGGGTGTCAAAGCCGAATAACACCCATTCTCTTTCCTCTTCAGAAACAGGATTCTGATTTAAAGGATAGTCCACCCTAAATTATAATGATCCCCAGCTTCCTCTGCAACCAAGAAAACCATATGACTAACTGCTGACAAGTAAAAATACAAGTGCTTAGTGAGGTTTCTAGGAATTCTCCCTAGAGAGAGGGAAAGGGTCTTTTCCCCTTCTCCATCCTAGAACATTTATACAATGACTGAAGCTCAGCAGTCATTTTGTATCATGAGGCCAAGGCCCCTTATAGGTGGTACTGGGCTCTGATATACATAGAACCACAATGCAAGCCCTGGACATCCTATCTAGGCTTTCTTTACATGAAAAACATGTATCTCTTTCTTTTAATTAACTATTAATTACATTTTTGCAGTATTGCTATTAGAACCCAGGGCCTCACCCATGCTAGGCAAATGCTATACCACTGGGATACACAGTTCCTCCCAGCCCCATTGCCTTTTGTTAAAGCCATGGTTCTTCTGAAATTTTTTGTATTTGCAATAAACTTAATTGCACTTGTTGGGTGCTACGAGACAACTCAGGCAGTACAGCCACATTTCTTACTAATTATGATTCATTTTAATAGGAATTTAAAAAATAAAAGAAGCACATCAAACCTGTGATTTCATATAAGTTATTGCTTCCATAAAGGCTTAAGTAATTATTTCAGTTTTTTAAAAAGGCTAATCAATCTAAGGAAAATGCTACAAGAAGCAATCTGTGATATAATCACAAAAGCCAGTGGGTTTCCAAATGACTGACATTTGGCAAACACTAGTCTAAAAGAGCCAGACTTAGAAATGTGGTCACACAAAGGAGAAAGAGCTGAGGTCAAGACAGCAGCAATCTCATCCCTGGCTGAGCGACACTCCAAACTTCAACTCCCCTGGAATATTGCCCTCTGCAGCCCCTCACACACTGCTGTCATCAGTTGCTCCTCACATGTCACCTCCACTCTCCATGTGTGCACTTTTGGGGAGTGGGGACCACCTTCTCACATGATGCCTTCAGTGAGTGCCTGGTGTGGTGTATGACACTATGTAATGGTCATAATTGATTGATGGCAAGAATGGCTCTCTAGGTCTTCCCTTTTCCTTGCCGTTTTGCAACCACTGAAGTCAGAAGACACTTGTGGAAGACACTTAGGACAGAGGGTGGAAAGATCAGTATCTTCATGGAAGTGAAGTGGGAAAGTGATGGAGTGAGGCATGAGAGAAGCAAGTACCAGAGGAAATGGGTGTTGGCAATGAGGAAAAAGGATTTCAGATGGCCTTGTTGGACTTATTGGGATGGGTAGGTGGGTAGATGGTTGGACGGGTGGATGAAGAAAGGAAGATATGACATAGTCTTGGTGTTCCTAACACACATACAAGTATGGAAAAGAGGACATACTTTTCTGGTGAAAGGTAGAAAAAGTAGAAAGGTGGTTTCAGAAAACGTGTTTAAAAACCTGCCTCCATCTCACCCAAACTTTAATCTTGGCACACGCAGATGCCTGCTATGGTTCATGTGAATGAGTCATGTCAGTCCTGCTGGTGGGATAACAAGGATGAGCCACTGAAACATTCATCCCAAGTAGTTGAGCTGCTCACTGCCACATGAAAATGAGGACCAGCATTGCCTAATCTGATTTCTTAAAGAAAGGCCTGAAATCAGAATTCCAAATGTTGCATAGGCCAAAACAGAGATTTTTGTAGAACACACCTGGGCCTCAGGAATCTGTGTGCTACCATGATGTTTATCATTTCTGCCTTCTGTGTAGCAATATAAAGGTGGCACAGACAAATGGCAGGTTGCTTACAGGAGAGAAGGTCCTACTAGCCATGCTCTATCCTAGGCTACTCTAACTTGCAGGCTCATTATTGAGCATGACCTACGGGTATTCATTGTAGAAATGTCAGTCCTCCCCCAGGAATGTAAGATGGTACCTGTACCAGAAAGACATGTTCAAGCAAAAGCATCCTTCTCTATGGATACCTGTAGGCCATCCTAGCTGCAGGTCCCCACCAGGAGAAAAGGCAAAAGGTAGTGCAGTTGGGATCCTCTCAAGGACTCTAAAAGCAAATGCTGTTATCACACCAAGAGAAAAAAGTAGAATGCTTTTCATTAAAAATATAATTTTTTGGAAAAAGAGATGGATTTTTTCTCTTTCCACTCACCTTTGTGTACTTAAGCCATTTCCAGGTGATCTGTTCAGATGCCATGAAATGCAAACTTGCTCCTCTGCAGCTCTCCCTCACTATCCATCTGCAGAAAGTTCTTGGCCTTGGAGTTGAAACCAAGGCCTTTAAAGAACAACCTTGACCCCCTCTTCTCTTTCCTCATAGAAGTGTCGTACTTTTTCCTGAGGCCAATGAGTGCGACTTCTTCCCGTGTTCTGTGTCAATTGCTTTTCTCAGCCTCCAGCATGGCCAATAGCTGGGATAGTTATCAGAACCCATTCCTGGTTTATATGCATCTGTCGATAAAACAGCCTGAACAGCCAGATGAGGATGCGCTCTGGAGTAGTCTAATCAATTGCTTAATGATTGGGCCATATCGACCAGAAATGGTTAATTCAGTTCCATCAGTCGATATTTCCCAGGGCTTTTTAGAAAAATGTATGATATTTGACAAAAATGATGGGAGATTGTAAACCCAAATAAATCAGGTTAGTTATTGGCATAATGAACAGAGACCATGATGTCTTCTACTGAGGTCCTGGAGATTTTATGTAATTATTTTTCTCATAGCTGTGTAGAGGTGATTGAATGTTAACACCCGAATTCACAAAGCCACTTACAATCCACATCTTCAATCACACAACAGAGGTAAGGAGGCTGGGTCTGTCTCCTGCTCTCTTAGCCCTGCAATATACTGGGGCAATTGAGAGCCAGAAGTACAGTAGGTGACTCTATGCCTCATGGAGGGGAAAAAAAAAAACAAAAAACTAAACATTGACACAGGAACTCCTGATAAACCAAGAGGCAAACGTCCTCACATGCATTCTCTGTGTAAACTTGCCGGAAGAAGAAGAAACATCCAGATACTTTGGTCAACTTTCTGGAATTTTCTATGTGCTCAAAGAGATAGAAGCATGACTTCTGACAAAGGAAGAAGACCAGAAGACTTGGC